>NC_092373.1:22141113-22464446 GCF_030028105.1 Mobula birostris | reverse complement strand
CAGGAGAACGGGCTTGAGAGGGATAATAAATCAGCCTTGATGTAATGGCAGACGAGATTTGATGGCTGAATAGCCTAATTTTGTTCCTATGTCTTTAAGGTCTAAGTAATATTGGTCAAACTATTATTGTAATTGGCATGTTCAAACAGCCTGATTAGTCAAAAAATGGTATCACAATTACAGTTTATTTACCTTCTGGTCAGATTTGTTTTTGAATTCTCAACGTTTCAAATATTGGTTTCCAAGCTATTAAAATAATAAGAGAATGCTGGTATGTAAACCAGTAAAGTCACTGTAAGATGATAATCTTTAAAGCACTATTTCAGAATTATTTAAAATTCCATCATCTGGGCAACAATCCAGCTGAACAGATTTTGGATCTGTTATACAATAGATCAATTTACATGGTATTATTTTAAAAGGTTTACTCCAAAATCAAACTATTTGGCTCAAAGCCCTTTCTTTTCAGCTGCCTTTGTATTCCCATTCCACTGGGTTAACCTTTGGCATTTGAAAGCACTTTTTAATCAAGAGGTGCAAACAATAAAGTTGGATGTGAATTTTAGAAGAGGTCCGTTAGGTACATACTCTGATCTATTTCACATCTACTCATGAAAACAATGATAAATTTGTACTCCGCTACTTAGAGTGAAACACAAATACTATAAATGAGATTATAAAAATATAGTCAAACAAGGTTGTAGAATTAGGAAGTAGAATTTAATCTTTGAAATTAATTTTCTGTTCTACATTTTTTCCTGTTTATAAAAAAAGAGTTAAAACAAGACAAATTAAAAAGTTAACTCAACGGAATTGCCATTTTTGTCATTATCAAATAATTCGTTTTAACCCTACTTCAGATATAATATTAGGCAAGCAACTGATATAATTATTTGAGATGCCAAGATCTGAGAAAGAAGTGCACCAGTAGCCGTGATTTATTCAGGCACAGCAGGTGTTCTTGTGTTAGGGCATCATTGGAGGGGCAGTCAGTATCTGTAATTATCCTATTAGCCATGAAAGCTAATTAAGTTGAAGGAACAACATTACTGACCAGTAATTATTAGCTTTGTCATTACTTAGGAAAATGATAAAATGCAAAATGCAAATTTTTAGTATTTAAATTTTTAAAAAGGTAGTATAGTGCTGAGCCAGATACTTACCTGGCAGTTAGTAAAAACATTTTTTGATTATCTAGTTGTCTTTCTATTTTAAATGGAATAGATTTTCAAGCTGTCTTCAGGATGTAAAAATATTGCCACTGATTGGCAGCCCATTAAGGAAACAGACTGCTTTCCTTTCCTTTAATTTTAATACCAATTATAAATCCTGCAACAATAATAGTAAGGTGCAGGAGCTCACATTGAAAGGCACACTGAAACAAGATGCAGGCACCGCAAAGGGGATATGTTATTGCTTGGCACTTCTGTGGCACAAAAGGTTACTTGCTACTTATTAGCCCATGCCTGAATTTGCATCGGCCTTGCTTCATGTGTTTCTCCGTTGTGCAATCAGCAGCCAACACCACTACTTGCGATGAAGAAAGGTTGTTAATGAAGCAGATGTTGCCCTGAGAAGCACGTACTGTGATGACCTAGGCTGGGATGATTGACCTCAACAACCACCAGCACCTTCCTACATGCGAGGTATGACTCCCACCATAGAGGAGAAGAGGCTGTTCCTAAGACATTGAGTGTGTTTCTTCAGGCTCCCGTACCCTCTCCCTGATGGTGATGATGATTATGATGATGTTTGTGATGATGTACATTTCTGCCTTTGATGATGGTCTACAGCAGCGGGTTTGCATTTTTGAGAGGCCAGAACTACTTGGACGCTCTCTAATTTGTCACATTTGTAGGGCTTACACAGCATGTTGGACAGAGTCATGAGTGAGAAGGTGGAGGAGCTTTGCCTTCACAGAGATTGAGTCATTGTGGCCACTTCTACCAATGTTATCACATGGACATGTTAGTGAAGAAGAGGTCAATTATAGCTATCTCTCATTATAGGGTCATACACTGACTGCAGTGTGTATCCAGTCTGGTAATAATGTCCTTCAGCACGTGTCCAGCTTGATCTGTAGTATTTCTAGCATGCCACACATCTTCAATGTTTCCTCCAGCATTTTGTGCATGCATTGCTTTGGATTTCCAGCATCTGCAGAATTTCTCAGGTTTATGATCTGCCTCTTTCAGATGTTGTTCAGCATGAATGAAAACTGATTCACAACTGTGTGAGGATAGTAGATTGCAATCAGGATGGAGCTTCCTTGCTCAGCTTCAATCTAATGTTTTGAGTTGTCATGGGGTTGATTTTAAGAACTCCCAGCTGTATACCACTCTACCACCATCTCTGTAGAGTCTGTCCTGTCAGTGAGGAAAAGACTGTAACAGAGGTGTCGACTATGACCATGAATATGAGAAGTTTACACTGTTGTTTGACCAATCTATGGGTCAACTCTCCCAATTTAGACAATAGGGGGTTATGGTTGGGACAACATTGCTGGGAGTAACTTTCTTTGCCATATCTGAATTTGGTGTGCAGGATGATGCCAAAAGACCAGTCCTTTCTTTTTTTCTTCACTATTGAACTGTAGCAGTACATCCTCAAATGGCTTGCTGAGCCTCTTAAGAGTCAACTACATGGGATGGGGCTAGAAAAGATTATAAAGATTTATTTGTCATATGTACATCAAAACATACAGTGAATTGTGTCATTTTCAACAAGGACATGCTGGGAGCAGCCCACAAGTATTGTCATTCTCCCAACATTGACATAGCACGTTCACAACTTTCTAACACTAATGCAAATATCGTTGGAACGTAGGAGGAAACTGGAGTACTTTGAGGACATGGGGAGAGCGTCTAAACTTCCTACAGATGACAGAGGGAATTAAACAGGGATATTACAGCATTGTAAAGTGTTACAATAGCCACTGTGCTACCATGCTGTCCTCAAATTTAGAAAAGCTGTCTCTCCATTGGGAAAACAAACTCCAGTCTCCTACGCGATAAGCGGGAGTACTAACCACTATTCTAATGAGGAACGAAAAATAGGCCAGAATGGGTAAGAGTGGCAGATTTCTTCCCTTAAAAGAGATCAGTGAACTAGATGGATTGTATGATAATCTGACATTTTACATTGTCATTATTACAAAAAGGAGTTATTATTTTTTTATCTGCAAAGTTTCAGATTATTAACTGAATTTAAATTCCATGCCTGCCATGGTGGGATTTGAACTCCTGTCTCTTCTTTGTTAGTCCAGGTCTTTAGATTACTAGTCTGATAATTAAACTGCTGTGCCATCATTACATTCATTAGATACTCACATCCCTTCATCCAAGGTTTGTATTTTCTGGTCACTGGCAATCCGCACTGCTTCCACTGTTGTATTAACTCACTTACTAAACTTTTATCCAACAAATTGAACTTGTTGAAAGAGGCGTCTAGATATCTGGTGGTGAAGTCCTAAATAACAAGCATAAGTGAGGCATAATTTGCTGAAGCTTGGAGAAGTCCCATGTCCCTGGATAAGTGGGCAATCAAGTGCCCCACATGCAGTGAATGCCCCTGATATTAAAAAAAAGCGCACAAGGAAATGAGGAGTTTGCTGCAACTTGGCCAATGCATTATCATCATATAGGATGCCTTTAGTCATATTTAATTTTTACTAAGATTTCTTCCAAAAGCACAGCAGCCTCTGAAGCATGCAACCTGACGTCCAGAAGGATTGACCAGATCATGTTCCTGCTGCTGATGTCTTCAAAAGAACTTTTCCACTGTTTTCAGATGTTGGTTCTTGGTCTGATCCCATGAATGTTTGAATATTTTGAGATGATGATGATGCTCCTGAAGAGGAACTGAGCTCTCCTGGAAGCTGGTGTTACTAGAGATCTTAACCATCTCTTGGTAGATTTATAAAACCTTGTCCAAGACATCAGATCAAAGTACAGTTAAGATTGACCTCTCAGCATTAGTATTTGGTCTGCATAACAAGTGTGTTCCATTTCATGCAATCTAATAGCTTTGTCACCACATATCTAGGATAACTTATGCCGCACCACAAGCCAACCGACTCTGAAAATTTCCAGTGTTCCTGTATCTATTCATAGCATGAAAGCCGAAACTGCATCCAGTTCCTTGTCTTTCCTGATATGTTGTGCTTTCTCTTGCGAAGTGTCCATGCAGTAGGGAAAGTTCGTTTATCAAATTAAGATAAAAAAAACTTCTTGTAATCTCTAATCACTAACACCATTACTTTAATGCTTCATAGAAAAAAAAACAATTTTTCATCCTATGTAAATTTGAACACATCTGAAATTCGGCTTTTACTATCTAACTCAACCCAAATCCTATTCAAAATTTATCTCTTGCTTGCTGATATGCATTGACTTTAAAGCTCTATTCCTCCTTTCCAAATTTCTAATAGTTTCATTCCTCTGTCACTCTGTATTCTCCATATTTTCATAAAAACCCTTGATCAATGTCAGTGATGCTTGCAGTTGCCTTTGTCCAAATCTCTGGAAGTTCCTCATTAAGTTACCTTGTCTGTACTTCTCTCTCCTCCTTTAAGACATAGCTTGAAACATTCTTTTATCCTGATGTCTCTTTATGCAGCTCAGTATCAAAATTTGAGGAAATGGTTATTTTGTAATTGTACAATGGAATAAATGTAAGTTGCCCCTATTGAACTCATTGGTCAGTAGTTTAGTCCCTGGCACGGAAGGTTTGATTTCAGTTGCCTCAAGATATGACTTTTTTTCATGGTTATTGTTCCTTTCTGTGTCTTGTGATGCACTTGGTGGCAACTTTGCTGTTTCTTTAGCATTTCTGCTTGTTTTTTACAAGGAAAAGTTGCTAGCTCAACACTCAACCCAGCATGGATGGAAAGTGTGCAAGGAGCCGGCCGGATTCGAACCAGAGATAAGTCACCTCAAAAGCTTGTGTGGATGCCATTTCACCATCAGCGCAAGTTATGATGGTATCTGGATCTATTTGCTACCAAGAATTATTTATTGTTAACTACTAATTTGAATATTAAAGCTTATAATCAACTTATTTATATATTTCCAGCTGTAATGGTGAAGGTACTATCACAGTGTCTGATTTTATTCCCTTAACTGAGTGGCTTACCAATGATTTAAGAGTCAACTGATTCCATGACCTATAGGCTCACTTTCAAGGACTCTACAGCTCATGTTCTCAATGTTATCTATCTATCTATCCATCTATCTAGATGCCTTTTTGTATTTATTTTTATGACAGTTTGTCTTTTCCACCATGTTTGTCAGTTTTTGTTTGTTTGGTTCGATGTTGCTAATTCTGAGCCTCAGAGGAAAGCCACCGCTATAACCTGCAACCTGGTCACCTCTGAGGCTGAGGTACACAGATACTTCCAAAGAGTGGACAGTTGCAAGGCTGTGGGACTGGACCGCATCTCAGTGCGAGTACATAGGATGTGCGCACCACAACTGGTAGATGTGTTTGCGGATGTTTTTAATCTCTCCATTTCTCAGTGTAGAGTGCCCTCCTGCTTCAAATTATCCACCATTGTCCCCGTGCCAAAACAGACCAAGGTAACATGCCTGAACAACTGCTGTCCTGTCGCACTCACCTCAATAATAAGCAAATGCTTTGAGAGGCTGGTCAAGGATTACATCTGCAGCTTGCTACCACCCAAACTGGATCCCCTACAATTCGCTTACCGATACAATATATCTTCAGATGATGCAATAGCCACTGCTCTACGTACTGTCCTTACACATCTGGAGAAGAAGGGTGCTAATGTGAGAATGCTGTTCTTGGACTACAGTTCAGCATTCAACTTCATAATTCCAACCAGGCTCAACAGGAAGCTCAGAGACCTCGGCCTTGACCCTGCTTTGTGCAGCTGGGTCCTGTTCTTCTGTCAGATTGTCAGCAGGTGGTAAGAGTGAGCTTCCTCACCTCCAACCCTCTAACTCTCAACACAGTAACCCCTCAGGGCTGTGTACTAAGTCCCCTCCTGTACTCCTTGTATACCGATGACTGTGTCACCACCCACAGTTCTAATCTGGTAATTAAATTTGCCGACGACACTACATTAATTGGCCTTATCTCAAACAATAACAAGATGGCCTACAGGGAAGGAATCATCTCTCTGACACAGTGGTGTCAAGAAAACAACCTCTCCCTCAGTGTAGCAAAAACAAGGGTGCTGGTTGTGGATTACAGGAGGAATGGAGATGGGCTAACCCCTGTTGACATCAATGAATCTAGGGTTGAGAGAGTAAACAGATTTAAGTTCCTCAGCATCCACATCACCGAGGATCTCACATGGTCTGTACGTACCAGCTGTGTGATGAAAAAGGCACAACAGCGCCTCTTTCACCTCAGACGGTTGAGGAAGTTTGGTATGGGCCCCCAGATCCTAAGAACTTTCTACAGGGGCACAATTGAGAGCATCTTGACTGTCTGCATCACTGCCTGGTATGGTAACTGTACCTCCCTTAATTGCAGGATTCTGCAGAGAGTGATGCGGACAACCCAGCCCACCTGTAGTTGTGAAGTTCCCACGATTCAGAACATTTACAAAATCAGGTGTGAAAAAAGGGCCTGAAGGATCATTGCAGACCCAAGTCACCCCAACCATGGTCTATTCCAGCTGCAAGCATCCAGGAAATGGTACCGCAGCGTAAAAGCCAGAACCAACAGGCTCTGGGACAGCTTCTTCCACCAGGTCATCAGACCGATTAACTCATGCTGATTTGAGTGTATTTCTATATTTATTATAAATTATTATAAATTGCTATGATTTAGACAGAGACGTAACGTAAAGATTTTTACTCCTCATTTATGTGAAGGATGTCAGAAATAAAGTCAATTCAATTCAGGGCTGTTAGCCCTGAGCCGAATCACCAACCCTAGTGGACTGATGTAACACCCTTAGTCTGGCCTCTACCTTTTGACCTGTTTAACATGTGTGACCCTACCAGGAGTCTATGTATAAACTCCTGACTCCAGCCAACATAGCCCTCCAGGTCATTGAGGCACACAAAACTCCAAACCACAAGTTTGTGGTCCTCTTGGAGGGGATCAATTGCTCCTGGTACTATATACCTCTTCTTGAGAAGGTAGAATATTTGTATTCTGGTGGAGTTAACTTCTAACAATCTACATTCAAACAGCAGACCAAAAAGAAGAAAAGTAAGTCCCATGGCCACCAGAATTAAAGAGCCACGTTTTAATATTTAAAGTTACATACAAATACGTTCAAGACAGCAGATGCTGCAGCTGTTCTATTATGCTGTTATAAGTTTAAATGTCACATTTAGTTGGGAAATATCAATTTCTGGATTACAAGCCAACCATCAACACATACCAATGAAACTGTTGGCAAAGGCTGATATGAAAGCCGATTTTTCCAAGGGCATACATATTTAGTCACAGCTGAGGTTAAGATTTGCAATTGACTGAAGGAATCTGCCTAGAATTTGTTGAATTAAGTTCTTGCACCTGGATGTAATTGTCATGCTGCTGTGTTGGGATTTTCTCAAGGTACTGGTACAGCAAATTAGCTCAATTTTCCTTGCTTCCAGCCGAGCAGCAACAACTCACATCATATCATGTTTTTCAAGTAATCCTTGCTTCTGTGTGTTTTTATTGGCATGATTCAGAGAAGCGCATAAGTCATTGCAAAATAGAACGATTGTAAAATACTTGCCGTTCAGTTAGCCATATGCCTGATAATTATTTGGTGCATATATATTAGTGTATAATATAAAGAGATATTTATAATGTTCTAAAATAAAGGTAACATTTGTTATTCCTATCACTATGGCCACATATTTATTATTCATTTAATCTTATCAAAGAACAGAATTTCCCATATGCTTGTATTTAAAATTCAGGTATCTCTCAGTTTCTTCAACATGTAGTTTACATTTTTCTCCAATCCATTTTAAATGCATTTTGTCTAATTAGGAATCTCAGGCTCCTTAACTGACAATTTTGCCACTAAAGATGTCATCCTGTAGCTCAAATTCCAAGTTGGCAAAATCATCAATAGTAGTACACAACATATTGTGCATTTCAGATTGCTGCCAATCCGCAGAGCGTTTGACCAAATGTTTACATTTTAAAATTCAGGGGTGTCTGGGCTCCAAAAAAAATATCACCAGTTCATGTGCTGCCTCTCCTTGGCTAAACACAGGATAAACACCCTAGCATTGATTTTTTCTTCTTCCACTTTCATCTGCCTATCTGCCTCTTCATCTGTCACCAAGACTCCAACACTCCTCCCTCTAAATACAGTTATACAGGAGGATGCTCTCAGTCTGTCTGATGTGCACTTGAGAGGAAGCAATATTCCAAAGCAAGTCATTATTGAACATTTGAAAATATTATATTAGAAATTGTGAGCCTGTGCACCTTGATCATCTTTCTCCCTATATCACAAAATCAAGCCTTAACGTGGCCTAGATGGGTAGATTTAAGATTGAGTGAGAAATTAAATGCACTGAAAGTGACAGCATGTTGGGAAGCTGTCTCCAAAACGCTGAATCCTTTATTCAACAAATACTAAAACATATGAATAACACCCTGATGTCATAGATTTGTGGCCTGACTTTTCATTTCTTGGTTTCAGAATGTTATAATCTTCATAAGGTACATTACAATACAAACTTCTATTGAATGTACTGAGGTTTTCAAAGTTCAATGTAATTTTTTACCAAAGTACATATGTATCACCATATACAACCCTCAGCTTTGTGTTCTTGCGGGCATACTCAGTGTATCCATGGACCATAATAGGATCAATGGAGGTCCACACCCAACAGGGCAGATAATCAGTGTGCAAAAGGCAACAAACTTAGTAGAATCAAAAGAGGAAAAAATAAATAAATAAATAAGCAATACATATTGAAAACATAGTGGGAGAGTCCGAGACCAGAGAACACAGTTCTTAGAATGGAAATGAGGAGGAATTTCTTTAGCCAGAGAGAGGTGAATCTGTGGAATTAGTTGCCACAGGTGACTGTGGAGGCTGAGTTATTGGGCATATTTAAGGCAGGGGTTGATTGGTTCTTCATTGGTTAGTGCATGAAGGGTTACGGGGAGATTGCTGGAGACTGAGGCTGATAGTGGGAATGGATCAGCCATGCTGAAATGGCAGAGCAGGCTCAATGTGCAAAATGGTTGAATTCTGTTCCTATATCTTATGGTCTTAAGCTGAGATGAAGAGTCCTTGAAAAATGAGTCCACATGTTGTGGGAACAGTTCAGTAAAGGGGCAAGTGAAGTTGAATGAAGTTACCCCCACTGGTTCCAGAGCCTGATGGTTGAGGGGTAATAAATGTTCCTGAACCTGGTAGTGTGAGTGCTCAGGATCCTGCACTTACTTCCTGATGATAGCTGCAAGAAGAAAGGATGACCTGGGTGATGGGGGTCCCTGATGATAGATGCTGATTTCCTGCAACAGCACTCCATGTAGATGTGCTCAGTGGTTGAGAGGGCTTTACCTGTGATGGACTGGGTCACATCTACTACTTTCATGGGATTTTGTAGAGCATTGGTGTTTCCATACCAGGCTGTGATACAACTAGACAATATACGCTCCACTGCACACCTGTAGAAGTTTGACAAAGTTTTAGATGTCACACCGAACCCTTGCAAACTTTTAAGGAAGTAAAGGCACTGCTGCACTTTCTTTGCAGTTGCACATATGCGCTAAGCCCTCCAAAGTAATAACACTGAGGAATTTAATGTTGCTGACCCTCTCCACCTTTGATCCTTCGAAGGACCTCCGGTTTGCTCCTCCTGAAGTCAACAATCAGCTCCTTGGTCTTGTTGACATTGAGTGAGAGGTTGTTTCTGTGGTACCACTCAGCCAGATTCTCAGCCTTCCTTCTAAATGCTGATTCGTCACCACCTTTGATTCGGTCAATGGAAGTGGTGATGTCGGTATGCTGCCATTGGAACTGTCCTTACCCTCACAGTCTAAAGTGTAAAGTGAGTAGAGCAAGGAGCTAAAAACACAGCCTTGTACTGCATGTCTGCTGGTGGAGACAGAGGAGGAGATGTTGTTGCCAAACTGAACTGACTGGGGTCTGCAAGTGAGGAAAACGAGGATCCAATTGCACATGGAGGCAGTGAGGCCAAGTTGCTGAAACTTATTGATTAGTTTTGAGGGAATGATGATATTAAATGCTGAGATGTAGTCAATAAAGAGCATCCTGATGTATGCATCTTTGCTGTCCAAATGTTCCAGAGCTGAGCGAAGAGCCAGTGAAATGTCATCAGCTGTGGACCTGTTGTGCTGGTCGGCAAATTGGAGTGGATCTCATTTTCTTCTCAGGCAGGAGTTGACATTTTTCATCACCAACCTCTCAAACATTTTGTCTCAGTGGATGTAAGTGCTACTGGATGATAGTCGTTGAAGCAGGTAACCCCATTCTTAGGCACTGTTATGATCGAGGCCTGCTTGAAGCAGTTGGGTACCAAAGACTGCTGAAGTGAAAGCATAAAGATATCAGTGAACACTCCAGCCAGTTGACCAGCACAGGTCTTTAGTACTCAGCCAGGTACTCCATCTAGGCTGGATGTTTTCCATGGATTCACCCTTCTGAAGGATGCTGTCGCATCAAACTCTGAAATCAAAGGATTATTTGGGGCTGTGGGAGTTTGTGAAGTTTCCTCAATATTTTGATGTCAAAGCGAGCATACAAGGCATTGAGCTCATCTGGAAGTGGCCTTGTTGTCACCTATGTCACTTGATTTCACTTTGTTAGAAGTAATAGCATTCATAGCTGTTGAGCATCTCTTCAGTGATTCAAAGTTGGTTCCGAATTGCCACTCCACCCATCAGATGGCTTTCCAGAAATTGTACTTAGACCTCTTGTATCTAACTTGGTCACCAGACCTGAATGCCCCTGATCTTGCCCTGGGTGGATTGCAGAACTCATGGTTCATCCAGAGCTTCTGGTTGAGGAAGACTCCGAATGATTTTATGGAGACGCACTCACCTACGACTATTTTTATAAAGTCAGTGACAACCATGGTGAATTCATTCAGATCCACTGAGGAGTCCTTAAGCATGGCCCAGTCCACTGACTCGAAGCAATTCCGTAGTTGCTGCTCTGTCTCCCACGGTCATCTTTCATTGTCCTAATCCTTGGAGTCTTGCTCTTTAGCCTCTGCCAGTTTGTAAGCAGGAGAAGGACAGCCAAGTGACTGGATTTACTGAAATACAGTCCAGGCATGGAATGGTAGGCAGAAATACAAGAAAGTGTGTGGATGCTGGAAATCCAAAGCACAATAAAGCATCAGAATAGAGGGATGTCAATTTAGAAAAGAGATGAGGAGGAATTTCTTTAGCAAGGGGATGGTGAATCATTACCACGGATGGCTGTGGAGGTCTAGTCATTGAATATATTTAAAGCAGAGGTTGATATGTTCTTGATCAGTCAGGGCATTAAAGGTTATGGTGAGAGGGGTTGAGAGAAATAATAAATCTGCCATGATAGAATGAGGGAGCTGACTCGCTGGGCTGAACAGCCTAACTCTGCTCCTGTGTCTGATGGCAAAAAATAAGCAGGATCTGACTCAATGTGTCACACTACTGTGAAGGTCTGGATTTAGCATACAATCTAAATCATAATGGCCAATTATCATAATTTGAACATATCTGTAATCATGAAGCAAGATGATTCAGGTTTACATGATGAAAATTTTACTATTGTTTCTATAGTCATCTGTAAAAAAAGAAGGGGTTACCCTTGCTTATGCTCAAGTTGACTTTGCCGGGTAGTCTAAGTGACATATACACACCTGTGCAGTATAATTATATGCTTGCATTAAAATTTGCTGTAACATTTTAAAGAATGAAGCATGCAAGATAAAAAAGGCTTTGTGTCTTGCAAGTAGATCTGGCTGAGAGTTAACAGCAATGCTGACCACAATGATAATTTGAGGCACTGAGCACGGCAGCAAATAAGTTAAGAGAATTTACTGGAAACCATGGCATGGACAGAATTTTGGTTGAGGCCCAGCAAAAATTCTTGCTGAGGAGTGGGCCAGAGACAGCACAACCTAAACACCATCTAATTAGTGTAAGTATACAAGGATCAGTGACTTATGTGAATGTTAATACTGAGAGGGTGACACTAAAAACTTAGTTTAACATATCCAAGGCTGTAGCTAATGAACTAATCAGTCAAAAAAACTTGCATGGTCTCACGTGACATCAGCAAATGTGGCCAAAACTTAGCAGAATAATAGGAATAGATGTCTACAGGCTATATATTGGAAGATTTTGATGTACACTATCATGTGTGCAGGTCTTTAAGTTCATGCAGAGATCACAATGGAACTGTTTTACAGTCAGAATCATCAGGCATGGAAACATGTTGTTTTGCCCAACTAGTCCATGCTGACCAAGGTGAACATCCAAGCTAGTCCCGTATGTTTTCTTAGAACAAGTAACATTGCAAAGATTGATGGAGATGGTGAGAATGTGCCTACACAGAGTAATGGCATGGAGGAATACAAGAGACTATTGAAATGGATTCTGATTTGTACAATATTATGGTAAGACTTCTGTTGTTATGGAAAGCTAAAAACATGATTTCAATCCAAAGCTCTCTGAAATTATCTACTGAAGTTAACTTTGGTACTTTTTTGGAATGTGCACGGTGAAACATTTATCTGTGGTTTAATCAATGAGCAACTTCAGTCAAATTTATCACATACACAGCCTTGATTCCTAAACTTCTTCTGTAACTATAACGCTATATTCTGAATTATGTTATTGCTTTTCCCATTCTGCTAACATGATGTATTTATTTTATCAAATGATCTATATGGATGAGATGCAAAATGATGTTTTGCACTGTGTCTCAATACATGCAACAATAATAAACTAATAATTTAAAAATTGCACATCTATGCCAATAACATCGAAGTATGCCAAAATAAAAAAAAAACACATTGCAAGGTACAAATTCAGTGGCAGTTTATAGTCACAGAAAGGTGGCAAAGACTAGAATTCCAAAACACGTTGGTGATTCTGGCGCAACTTACTATTATAGTCGAAACAGAAGACTTCAATGACATGTATCTTAATTCAATTGTCAAATTTGAATTGAGATACATGTCATTGAAAGGGAATAAGCTCCCAGCATACAAGTCAAAAGCCGAACTAGTTAACCAAGGTAACTGCAGTAAAGCACAGAAAATATGTGGAGGTTACATCCACAAACAATGGCAATACAGGCGTCACTTATTTTTTGATAAGGGAAAAACATTATGGTGCATGTAAATCTTTGACATATTTGAATGACATGTGCAGCATAATTAAGGAGTTGAATAAATATTATGTATATGATTTAGCAGCTCTGTTTTTCTCCATGGTTATCAATAATACACTGCACTTAGTTAGAATAATTAATTTGTGTATTTACATATTCAAATGATGCCCCTTCTTGCCTTCTTGAGCCAGCATCTCCTTTAATTCCTACCAGTGGTGGAGAGCGATGTGCCTGTGATGTCCCGAGTCAAGTTCACTACTCTCTGCAGCTTCTTTTATTCCTGCAGACTCAAATTACCATACCAGTCAGTCAGGGCCCTTTCAGCAATATGGTTTGGTGACAAGCTGAATCTTGTTAACCACCTAAATAAGGAAAGCACAGTGTCTTTATTTATGATTACATCGATGTGCTGGGCCCAGGTCAGATCATCTGATATGTTACCGCCCAGGAATTTAAAGCTGCTGACTCTCTCCATTGGCAGTCACCTAATGTAGACTGGCACATGTTTACCCTTCTTCTTCTTCTTCTTGATGTCAATAATAAACTCGTTAGCTTTGCTGACATTCAGCAAGATTTTTTTTTGGTAGCGAAACTCAACCAGGTGATCTATCTCGCTCTGGTAAACTACCTCCTTGCCACCTGTGATTTGTCCAACACCTTTAGTGACTCTGAAAATTTGAAGCAGGCATTGGAGCTGTGTGTAGCCACACAGTCATTTGTATATAGGGAGTGGAGCAGGAGGCTAAGCAAAAAGCCTTGAGGTCCATCTGTGCTGATGGTCATAGAGGAGGAGATGTTGTTATTAAACCTCACTGATCGATAAGCAAGTCAAGTATCCCATGCAAAGGGAGGTATAGTGGCCCAAGTCATAGAGTCATAGAATGCAACAGCACATAACCAGGCCATTCAGCCCATTTTGTCCATACCGATCTGATTGTCTAGTCCCACCTACCTGCACCCAGACCATAGCCCTCCATATCTCTTGCATCCATAAGCCAATCCATGGGTAGCTGGGTAGAAATATTGGTGGCAGAACATAAGAACATAAGAAGTAGGAGCAGGAGTCGGCCATCTGGCCTGTTGAGCCTGCTCCACCATTCAATAAAATTATGGTTGATCTGGCCATGGGCTCATCTCCACCTACCAGGGTTTTCCGCATAACCCTTAATTCACCTACTATGCAAAAACCTATCCAACCTTGTCTTAAGTATATTTACTGAGGTAGCCTCCATGCTTCATTGGGAAGAGACTTCCAAAGAATCACCACTCTCTGGGAAAAGCAATTCCTCCTCATCTCCATCCTAAATCTATTGCCCAGAATCTTGAGGCTATGGAGGTAGGTGGTGGATGGTCATATGAGCATCTGGTGTGATGCACCATCAATAACTCCAAAAGACTGAAAGTAGAGTAAATACTGAAAGGCTTTTATTAGCAGTAAAATTTGGCCTCCACCATGCTGAGTGTCTGCCCCTGGACTGAGGAGGAGGAGCAATGGCGCAATCACCTTTATTCAGGGTTCTGTGGGAGGAGCCACAGGAGCAGTCAGCAGAGGGGCGTGTCCAGACAGGTAACCCAGTTACAACATATATTTATGGTTTACCACATGGTGCATATCTCAAATCCTGGTTAAGCGACCACTAACGCCAGGCAGACAATCTCTAAGAAGTATTGATAATGGCTGGGGTCACCCATCTTGTGAAGGTGCTGCCCAGAAGAAGGCACTGGCAAACTGCTTCTGTAGAAAATAATTGCCAAGAACAATCATGGTCATGGACAGATGGAAGGTGGTGATCACCCACGTCATATGACATGACACATAGCGAATGAACCTATCCAAGCTTCTTTTCTACAGTTGAGGCTGCATTTATCACTTCCACCGACTGCTCATTCCACACTCACACCACTCCCTGAGTGAAAAAGATCAAATTTCCCTTAAATATTTCACCTTTCACCCTAAACTTATGACGTCTCATTGTATTCTCACTTGATATGAGTTATTAAAGCTTCAGAATCAGAACCAGGTTTAATATCACAGACACTTGCCGTAAAGTTTGTTTTTTGCAGCTGCAGTACAGTGTAATACATAAAAATATAATAAATTACAATAAGAAATAGATATAAATAAAATTAAATAGAATAACAAGTGCAAAAATAGAGCAAAAATAGTGAGGCTGTGTTCATGGGTTGGTTCATTGGCCCCTTCTGAAATCTGATGGTGGAAGGGAAGAAGCTGGTACTAAAATACTGAGTGTTTGTCTTCAGACTCCTGCACCTCATCCCTGGTGGTAGCAATGCGAAGAGGGCATATCCTGGGAGATGCGTGTTGTTAATGATGGATGCAGCCTTTTGAAGATGTCCCTTGATGTTGGGAAGGCCTGTGCCTATTATGGAACTGGCTGAGTTTGCAAAATTCTGCAGCTTTTTTCCAATCCCATGCAATGGCCCACCCATATCAGACAGTGATGTAACCAGCCAGAATGCATCTATAGAAATTTGCTGGAGGCTTTAACATACCAAATCTCCTTAAACTTCTAGTGAAATATAACTGCTGATGTGGCTTCTTTGTAATTGCTTCAATATGTTGGGCCCAGGATAGATCTTCAGAGATGTTAACACCCAGGAACCTGATGACGCAGGAGCTTGATGGTTCTGTTGAATGCCAAGCTGTAGTTAATGTACAACAGACCAATGTATGATTTCCTATTGTCCAGATAGTCCAGAGTAGAGTGAAGAGCTAGAGCAGTTGCATTTGTTGTGATTCTGTTGTGGTGGTAGGAAAATTAAAGTGGATTCTGGTCATCTCTGAGGAGGTGTCTGAAGCAGGAGGCTGCAAAAAGTCCAAGGTGGAGATGCTCTATCATAATCTCCATTTATTAATGGTTTGCCAAAGATACTTCTGTGGTGGTACTGTTTGATATGATACGCAGCCTGGTGCTTCTGGTCAGTTAAATGTAGGCCTGTGCTACTGTCATTTCCTTACCAGTCTGAGGTTACTGAACCTGAAACAGTAAATCACTCTCAACGCTTCTGAATTAATTAAGGGTACTATGGGGAAAATTGCATTACCAACAACTGTGTTCACAAGGATTTGTCAGGATTTCACATGAATCACTCAATCCAATTCAATGTTTTTATTAAGGATCTTTATGCAGGGTAGTTGTGATTGAGGTCTTACAGAAGTTATGGAATATCTGGGACAAAATTGCCTTTCTCTGTACTGGAGTCAAGCTTGTTTTTGACTATCTCAGATAAATGACTGGGTACCCAGCTACTACATTATCATGCCGTTTGCGACTGGGGAGCAACATTATGTCCAGAGGTTTACCTTATCTGAACAAAATGTTAAGATTGTGACTTTATGCTAAAATTTAGTTTTGGGAATTTGATGCTGGTGCTATGTATAGGGCAGATATCCAAAACATTGGCATTCACCAGTCAAACCAATGCAGGCAATGAAAACATCATTTTGTCCAGCTATCCTCATAGTCCACCTTCAAAAACTTAGAGCATTAAAAATTTTAAAAATTAATAGTATCTGTATCATTAAAAGTAATTAGAGTGATGTACTTTGGCCAAATACGGACAAATAAAAACTAGCCTGGTTGGCCAACTAGGTTGGCATGGATGAATTGGGCCAAAGGGAAGTTTCAGAATCAGAGTCAGAATCAGGTTTATTACACCGGAATATGGCATGAAATTTGTTAACGTAGCAGCAGCAGTTCAATGCAAAACATAATATAGAAGAAGAGGAAAAAAATAAATAAGTAAATCAATTACTGTATACGTATATTGAATAATTAAAAATTGTGCAAAAACAGAAATAATATTTTTAAAAATGGGGTAGTGTTCATGGGTTCCATGTCCCTTTAGGAATCGGGTGGCAGAGGGAAAGAAGCTGCTCCTAAATCGCTAATCGTGTGTTTTCAGGCTTCTGTACCTCCTACCTGATGGTAATAGTGAGAAAAGGGCATGCCCTGGGTGCTGGAGGTCCTTACTAATGGATGCTGACTTTCTGAGACACCGCTCCTTGAGGTTGTCCTGGATACTTTGTAGGCTAGTACCCAAGATAGAGCTGATTAACTTTAGCACCTTCTGCAGCTTCTTTCGGTCCTGTGCAGTAGCCCCCCCCCCACCCCCACCATACCAGATATTGATGCAGCCTGTCAGAATGCTCTTCCTGGTACATCTATAGAAGTTTTAGAGTGTTATTGTTGACATATCCAATTTCTTCAATCTCTTAATGAAGTATAGTTGTTGTTTTGCTTTTTTTATAGCTGCATTGATACGTTGGGACCATGTTGGGTCCTCAGAGATCTTGACACCTAGGAACTTGAAAATGCTCACTCTCTCCACTTCTGATCCCTCTATGAAGATTGGTATGTGTTCCTTCGTCTTACCCTTCCTGAAGTCCACAATCGGATCTTTCATCTTACTGACGTTGAGTGCAAGATTGTTGCTGCAACATCACTCCACTAGTTTCTGTGCTTTATGACTTTATGATGATATCGTATTGATATACGACACTTTTCTGTTGAGGAATTGGACAATATGTTCAAAATGAACAATTATGCATTAATTGGCAGGAGCTTCTCTGAACACGCACAGAATAGTATGTACAGTAATCAAATGCATTGTTCTACCCACCCATTTGCATTGAACCTCTATCATCACTATAACTTTCTGCATCTCCATGCTATTTGTAAACATCTGACATGGAAAGACTTTGAGGCATGTGCTTTCTTTAAGTGGTGTAAAGAATTCTGAAAAGTGAAATAGCTGGAAGAAATTTCATGTACTCAGAATGAGACAATGTGAATAACTAGCAATGATTAAACTCCCTGATATTCATCGCTCCACAGATGTCTGGCAAGAAATTCACACTATCATGCAATACCTTAATTTTTCTCCTGCTGAAGGGAAATGACCAGGTTCTTCAGTGTTTACTAATGTAGTAGATCATACTAAACAAACAAACATGTTTGAAATACCCAACAGGTCTAACAGTATCTGTGGAGTCAGAAATACGTTTAATACTTCAGATCAATGGATTTTCTGATGAGCTCTAATGAACCGTTGGTTTTCTAAAATGTCAACTTTGTTTTTCTCCACATCTGCTATTTGTGTTTTTAAAATTTTATTTCTTTATTGAAATAAAGATGACCTGACAGGGGACGGCCACGGTGACCGGGTCTCTGGCACTGAGCCTGGTGCTGTTGTGCAGGACAGAAGGAGGGAGAAGAGGAATGTGGTAGTCATAGGGGATTCCATAGTCAGGGGAACAGACAGGAGATTCTGTGAGCCTGATAGAGATATCCGCAGGGTGTGTTGCCTCCCAGGTGCCAGGGTATAGGATGTCTCAGATTGGGTCCAGAATATTCTGAAGGGAGAGGGCGAGCATTCAGCTGTCTTGGTACATGTTGGTACCAATGACATAGATAGGAAAAGGGAAGAGGTCCTGAAGAGAGATTTCTGGGAGATAGGAAGGAAGCTGAGAAGCAGGAGTTCCAGGATTGTTATCTGTGCCATGTGCTAGTGAGGGCAAGAATAGTAAGATCAGGCAGATGAATGCGTGGCTGAGAGACTGGTGCAGGGGGCAGGGCTTCAGATTCTTGGATCATTGGGATCTCTTCTGGAGAAAGTATGATCTGTTCAAAAAGGACGGGTTACACCTGAACCCGAAGGGGACCAATATCCTGGTGGGAAGGTTTAATGGAGCTGTTAGGGAGGGTTTAAAGTAATTTGGCAGGGGGATGGGAATTGGAATGATAGAGTAGAGGAGGGGGAAAACAGAAATATATCTAAGATAGTGAGCAGTAAAGATGTCAGGAAGGACAGGCAGGTGATGGGGCAAATTTGCAACCATTGGGATGAGTTGCAGTGCAATAAAGTTGCAGTGCAATCAAAGCAAAAAGTACCAAATACTGGACTTAAGGTGTTATACTTAAATGCACGCAGCATTAGGAATAAGGTGGATGATCTTGTCGTACAGCTCCAGATTGGCAGGTATGATATTGTGGCCAACACTGAGACGTGGCTAAGGGATGCATGTCGCTGGGAGCTGAACGTCCAAGGATAAAGGGTGTATTGGAAGGATAGGCATGTAGGCAGAGAGGGTGGTGTTGCTTTATTGGTAAGAAATGATATTAAATCATTAGAAAGAGGTGACATAGGATCGCAAGGTACAGAATCTTTATGGGTCGAGCTAAGAAATCGCAGCGGTAAAAGGACCCTGTTGGCAGTTATATACAGGCCTCCAAACAGCTGCAGGGATGTGGACTACAAATTACAACAGGAAATAGAAAAGGCTTGTCAGAAGAGCAGTGTTATGATAATTGTGGGGGATTTTAACATGTGAGTGGATTGGAAAAATCAGGACGGCACTGGATCTCAAGAGAGAGAATTTGTAGAATGTCTGCAAGATGGCTTTTTAGAACAGCTTGTTGTTGAGCCCACTAGGGGATCGGCTGTACTGGATTGGGTATTGTGTAATGAACCAGAGGTGATTACAGAGATTGAGGTGAAGGAACCCTTAGGAGACAGTGATCATAACATGATTGAGTTCACTGTGAAATTTGAGAAAGAGAAGCCGAAATACAATCTGTTGGTATTTCAGGGGAGTAAAGGAAATTACAGTAGCATGAGAGAGAAAATGGCCAAAGTTGACTGGAAAGGGACACTAGCGGGAAGGACGGCAGAGCAGCAGTGGCTGGAGTTTATGCAAGAAGTGAGGAAGGTGCAAGACAGGTATATTCCAAAAAAGAAGAAATTTTCGAATGGAAAAAGGATGCAACCGTGGCTGACAAGAGAAGTTCAAAGCCAAAGTTAAAGCAAAGGAGAGGGCATACAAGGAAGCAAACATTAGTGGGAAGACAGAAGATTGGGAAATTTTTAAAAGCTTACAAAAGGAAACTAAGAAGGTCATTAAGAGGGAAAAGATGAACTATGAAAGGAAGCTGGCAAATAATATCAAGAAGGATACTGAAAGCTTTTTCAAGCATATAAAGAGTAAAAGACAGGTGAGAGTAGATATAGGACCAATAGAAAATGATGCTGGAGAAATTATAATGGGAGATAAGGAGATGGCGGAGGAAGTGAACGAGTATTTTGCATCATCCTTCACTGAGGAAGACATTAGCAGTATACCAGACACTCAAGAGTGTCAGGGAAGAAAAGTGTGCGCAGCCACAATTACGACAGAGAAAGTACTCAGGAAGCTGAATAGTCTAAGGGTAGATAAATCTCTTGGACCAGATGGAATGCACCCTCGTGCTCTGAAGGAAGTAGCTGTGGAGATTGTGGAGGCATTAGCAATGATCTTTCAAAAGTCAATAGGTTCTGGCATGGTTCCAGAGGACTGGAAGATTGCAAGTGTCACTCCGCTATTTAAGAAGGGGGCAAGGAAGAAAAGGAAATTATAGACTTGTTAACTTGACATCAGTAGTTGGGAAGTTGTTGGGGTCGATTGTCAAGGATGAGGTTACGGAGTACCTGGAGGCACATGACAGGATAGGCAGAACTGAGCATGGTTTCCTTAAAGGCTAATCCTGCCTGTCAAACCTATTGCAATTTTGTGAGGAAATTACAAGTAGGCTAGACAAGGGAGATGCAGTGGATGTTGTGTATTTGGATTTTCAGAAGCCTTTGACAAGATGCTGCACATGAGGCTGCTAAACAAGATAAGAGCCCATGGAATTACGGGAAAGTTACATACATGGATAGAGCATTGGCTGACTGGCAGGAACACAATTCTGGTTGGCTGCTGGTTACCAGTGGTGTTCCACAGGGGTCCGTGTTGGGGCCACTTCTTTTTATGTTGTACATCAACGATTTGGATTATGGAGTAGATGGCTTTGTGGCTAAGTTTGCTGATGATCCAAAGATAGATGGTGGGGCCGGTAGTGCTGAGGATACAGAGAGTGTGCAGGGAGACTTGGATAGATTGGAAGAATGGGCAAAGAAGTGGCAAATGAAATACAATGTTGGAAATTGTATGGTTATGCACTTTGGTAGAAGAAATAAACGGGCAGACTATTATTTAAATAGGGAGAGAATTCAAAGTTCTGAAATGCAACGGGACTTGGGAGTCCCGTTTATGTGATGTTGAGGCTCTATAAGGCACTGGTAAGACCTTACTTTGAGTACTATGTGCAGTTTTGGGCTCCTTATTTTTGAAAAGATAGGCTGACGTTGGAGAGGGTTCAGAGAAGATTCACTAGAATGATTCCGGGAATGAGAAGGTTAACATATGAGGAACATTTGACTGCTCTTGGACTGTACTCCTTGGAGTTTAGAAGAATTGGGGGGACCTCATAGAAAATTTCGAATGTTGAAAGGCATGGACAGAGTGGATGTGGCAAAGTTGTTTCCCATGATGGGGGAGTCTAATACGAGAGGGCATGACTTAAGGATTGAAGGGCGCCCATTCAGAACAGAAATGCAAAGAAATTTTTTTAGCCAGTGGGTGGTGAATCTGAAATTTGTTGCCACGGGCGGCAGTGGAGGGCAAGTCATTGGGTGTATTTAAGGCAGAGATTGATAGGTATCTGAGTGGCCAGGGCATCAAAGGTTATGGTGAGAAGGCGGGGGAGTGGGACTAAATGGGAGAATGGATCTGCTCATGATAAAATAGCGGAGCAGACTCGATGGGCCGAATGGCTGACTTCTGCTCCTTTGTCTTGTGATCTTATGATGTTATTTCAGCAATTCAGCATCTGCAATCTGTTACTTTTTTCAAGTCCACATGTGCCCAATTTCAAAGCCATGCTATAAATGAATTAACAAAAACTTTGAAAGATTACTGCATGTTGCAGTGTTCCATCTTTCTGAAGTCTTGCACATTTCATTGAATGATTAAGCTAGAAAGACTTGAACAAAAGAACTATATGTCAGAGTTTAATGCCAAAGGAAATTTACTAACTGTGCAGTGGAATGAATCACCAATCATCTTTGTGTTTTTCCCTAAGTGATAGTTTTCTCTGTAGGGTATGGCAGCATAGTGGTTAAGTGATTGAACTACAGTCAAAGTTTCGGACCATTGATCTAGAGAAGGGGTTCCCAAACTGGGGCTCACAGACCACTTGGCTAATGTTAGGCGTCTGTGGCATAAAAAAAGATTGAGAACCCCAATTCCAGAGACACGAGTTTAAATGTCAGACTAGCAACAGGAGAAAATAAATTTGAGAAATTTAATAAACCTGGAATTAAAGCCCGTATCAGTAAGGGTAGCTAAATTAGGAAATAGTTACACATTAAGTCCATGAATGATTTAATCTTATATAACCATATAACAATTACAGCATAGAAACAGGCCATCTCGGCCCTTCTAGCCCATGCCAAACTCTTACTCTCACCTAGTCCCACCGACCTGCACTCAGCCCATAACCATCCATTCCTTTCCTGTCCATATAGCTATCCAATTTAACTTTAAATGATAACATCGAACGTGCTTCAGCCACTGTTGCTGGAAGCTCGTTCCACACAGCTACCACTCTCTGAGAAAGAAGTTCCCCCTCATGTTGCCCCTAAACTTTTGCCCTTTAACTCTCAACTCATGTCCTCTTGTTTGAATCTCCCCCACTCTCAATGGAAAAAGCTTATCCACGTCAACTCTATCTATCGCCCTCATAATTTTAAATACCTCTATCAAGTCCCCCCTCAACCTTCTGCGCTCCAAAGAATAAAGACCCAACTTGTTCGACCTTGCTCTGTAACTTAGGAGAGGAAACCCAGGTAACATTCTAGTAAATCGTCTCTTTATTTTCTCAATTTTGTTGACATCTTTCCTATAATTCAGTGACCAGAACTGTACACAATACTCCAAATTTGGCCTTACCAATGCCCTGTACAATTTCAATATTACATCCCAACTCCTATACTCAATGCTCTGATTTATAAAGGCCAGCATACGAAAAGCTTTCTTCACCAGCCTATTCACATGAGATTCCGCCTTCAGGGAACTATAGACCATTATTCCTAGCTCCCTCTGTTCTACTGCATTCTTCAAAGCCCTACCATTTACCATGTATGTCCTATTTTGATTAGTCCTACCAAAATGTAGCACCTCACATTTATCAGCATTAAACTCCATCTGTCATCTTTCAGCCCACTCTTCTAACTGGCCTAAATCTCTCTGCAAGCTTTGAAAACCTACTTCATTATCTACAACTCCACCTATCTTAGTATCATCTGCATGCTTACTAATCCAATTTACCACCCCATCATCCAGATCATTAATATATATATGACAAACAACATTGGACCCAATACAGATCCCTGAGGCACACCACTAGTCACTGGCCTCCAATCTGACAAACAGTTATCCACCACTACTCTCTGGCATCTCCCATCCAGCCACTGCTGAATCCATTTTACTACTTCAATATTGATACCTAATGATTGAACCTTCCTAACTAACCTTCCATGTGGAACCTTGTCAAAGGACTTACTGAAGTCCATATAGACAACATCTACTGCCTTACCTTCGTCAACTTAACTAGTAACCTCTTCAAAAAATTCAATAAGATTTGTCAAACATGACTATCCACACACAAATCCATGTTGACTGTTCCTAATCAGACCCTGTCCATACAGATGATTATATATGCCATCTCTAAGAATACTTTCCATCAATTTACCCACCACTGATGCCAAACTCACAGGCTGATAATTGCTAGGTTTACTCTTAGAACCCTTTTTAAACAATGGAACAACATGTACAATACGCCAATCCTCCAGCACCATCCCTGTTTCTAATGACATTTGAAATATTTCTGTCAGAGCCCCTGCTATTTCTACACTAACTTCCCTCAAGGTCCTAGGGAATATCCTGTCAGGACCCAGAGACTTATCCACTTTTATATTCCTTAAAAGCGCTAGTACTTCCTCTTCTTTAATCATCATAGTTTCCATAACTACCCTTCTCCTTTCCTTTACCTTACACAATTCAATATCCTTCTCCTTAGTGAATACCGAAGAAAAGAAATTGTTCAAAATCTCCCCCATCTCTTTTGGCTTCGCACATAGCCGTCCACTCTGATTTTCTAAGGGACCAATTTTATCCCTCATTATCCTTTTGCTATTAATATAACTGTAGAAAGCCTTTGGATTCATTTTCACCTTACTTGCCAATGCAACCTCATATCTTCTTTTAGCTTTTCGAATTTCTTTCTTAAGATTCTTTTTACATTCTTTATATTCCTTGAGCACCTCATTTACTCCAAGCTGCCTATATTTGTTGTAGATCTCTCTCTTTTTTTGCGAACCAGGTTTCCAAAATCCCTTGGACACCATGGCTCTCTCAAACTTTTAACATTTCCTTTCAACCTAACAGGAACATAAAGATTCTGCACCCTCAGAATTTCACCTTTAAATGACCTCCATTTCTCTATTACATCCTTCCCATAAAACAAATTGTCCCAATCCACTCCTTCTAAACCTTTTCACATCTCCTCAAAGTTAGCCTTTCTCCAATCAAAAATCTCAACCCTGGGTCCACTCCTATCCTTCTCCATAATTATATTGAAACTAATGGTACCGTGATCACTGGGCCCGAAGTGCTCCCCAACACAAACCTCCGTCACCTGACCTATCTCATTCCCTAACAGGAGATCCAACACTGCCCCTTCTCTAGTTGGTACCTCTATGTATTGCTGCAAAAAGCTATCTTGCACACATTTTACAAACTCCAAACCATCCAGCCCTTTTACAGAATGGGTTTCCCAGCCTATGTGTGGAAAATTAAAATCTCCCACAATCACAACCTTGTGCTTACTGCAAATATCTGCTATCTCTTTACAAATTTGCTCCTCCAATTCTCACTCCCCATTATGTGGTCTATAATACACCCTTATAAGCGTTACTACACCTTTCCCATTCCTCAATTCCACCCAAATAGACTCCCCAGACAAGTCCTCTAATTAATGCTGCCAAAGCATCGCTGTAATATTTTCTCTGACAAGCAATGCAACACCTCCCCCTCTTGCCCCTCCGATTCTATTGCACCTGAAGCAATGAATCCAGGAATATTTAGTTGCCAATCACACCCCTCCTGCATCCATGTTCCACTAACAGCTACAGCATCATATTTCCAGGTATCAATCCATGCTCTGAGCTCATCCACTTTTCTTACAATGCTCTTAGCATTAAAATAGATACATTTAAAAAATTCTCCACCTCTTACTCCCTGTTTATTCCAAATAGTGTAAGCAACTTTTTAATCTTTTTTTTCCTTCTCCCCAACATCTTCGGTCTGAGTGCTCCCGTTCTCTATCCCCTGCCTATCCTCCCTCACACACTGTCTACTAGCTTTCTCTATTTGTGAACTAACCTCCTCTCTCCTAGTCTCTTCAATTTGATTTGCACCCCTCAACCATTCTAGTTTAAAGTTTTCCCAGTAGCCTTCGCAAATCTCCCTGCCAGGATATTGGTCCCCCTAGGATTCAAGTGCAACCCGTCCTTTTTGTACAGGTCACACCTGCGCCAAAAGAGATCTTAATGATCCAGAAACTTGAAACCCTGCCCCCTGCTCCAGTCCCTCAGCCACGCATTTATCCTCCACCTCATTTCATTCCTACTCTCGCTATTGTATGGCACAGGCAGTAATCCCGAGATTACTACCTTTGTGGTCCTGCTTCTCAACTTCCTTCCTAACTCCCTATATTCTCCTTTCAGGACCTCTTCCCTTTTCCTACCAATGTCATTGGTACCTATATTTTCCACGACCTCTGGCTCCTCACCCTCCCACTTCAGGATATCTTGGACACCATCAGAAACATCCCGGACCCTGGCACTGGGGAGGCAAACTACCATCCTGCTCTCCTGACTGCATCCACAGAATTGCCTATTTGACCCCCTAACTATCGAGTCCCCTATTACTACTGCCCTCCTCTTCCTTTCCCTACCCTTCTGAGCTACAGAGCTACAGGTCCAGACTCTGTACCGGAGGCACGGCCACTGTTGCTTCCCCCAGGTAAGTGGTCGTTCCCCCCCCCCAACAGTACTCAAACAGGAGTACTTATTGTCAAGGGGCACAGCCACCGGAGTACCCTCTATTACCTGACTCTTCCCCTTCCCCCTCCTAACCGTGACCCACTTGTCTGCCTCCTGTGGCCCCGGTGTGACCACCTGCCTGTAACTCCTCTCTATTAACTCTTCTCTGTCCCTGTCCAGACGAAGGTCTTCGAGCTGCAGCTCCAGCTCCCTAACATCGTCCCTTAGGAGCTGCAGCTCGGCGCACCTGGCGCAGATGTGGACGTCCAGGAGGCTGGGAGACTCCAGGGCCTCCCACATCCAGCACCGAGAACAACAAGCTGCCCTCACACTCATACCTCCCCCCTTTCCTCAAGTAACAGGAAAAATTGAAAACCAAACCTACTTTGCCTTCCCGTTTCTGCCTAAGCCCTTTGAGCCAAAGCCCATAAGCCTTCACTCTACTCCCGAATCACTCTGCCGCCCACAAAACGACACTGCCCGCTGTATAAGGCTGTGTTCCTTTTAAATCTTCCACACTTCACTGCCCGACGTCACATGCCTGCGCAGTCCCGCCTCTCTTAACTCCGATGATAAGAAGAAAAGAATCAAAATGGCTCCCTCCGCACTCCCACTCCAATTCTCAGACTTCCTTCTCCAAATTAAACCCGAATCAGGATTTCTGACCTTTTAAATCTTCCGCCTTTCACTGCCTGACATCACATACCTGTGCAGTCCCACCTCGCTTAACTCCGATGATAAGAAGAAATAATCAAAATGGCTCCTGCCGCACTCCCGCTCCGATTCTCAGACTTCCTTTTCCGAGTTAGAGGAGAACTGGCAGATTTTGCATCTGCTGATCTTGTCGTTCCTGGTGATATATGCCCTGAGTTTGGGAAGTTTTGTTGGAAAGGACTTGCGAAAGAATGGTTAGAGTAGTTGATAGAGAACCAAACGAGTGGGCTGCTTTATCCTTGACAGCATTGAATTTCTGGAGTGTTTTGTGATGTTTACTCAATTCCATCCTCCTCCTGATGTGCATTGTAGATTGAGTCCTGGATCTCGGTCTGTGGGGATACTCACTGGAGGATATCCATTCTCTGCCTGGTCTAAAAACAGAAAGCAATGGAAACATCTCGCAGTTTAGGCAGCATCTGTGGAGAGAGAAAAGCAGATAACCTTTCAGGTCAAGCATTCCTTGTCAAAACTTGGAAGTTCAGAAAACAAGTTAGTTTTAAGTTGCTAATATGACAGGGGAGGGAGTGAGAAGGGCAAAGGTTATAGCGAGGTTAGGCTTTACCCAGAGAATCCCAGTGTTTATAAAGTCATCCATTTAATAGATAAACAAGAGAGAAACTAAATTAAAGGATGATGCAAAATGAAGATCTTTGAAGTAGCTGATGGTGATCAGGCCTCAGACATTGGACTGATGAACTCCTTCACTGTTGTTCTACACTTGCGATGACTGGCCTCCAATAACCACCATAATCTGTGTGAGACAAGACTGAATAAATGCACAAACTTCAGTTTTATCATGATTCATCAATACTATATTCTGCCAAATGATGTCTTGATGTCAAGGAGAGTCAATCTCATCTTATCTCTGCAATAAAGCTCTTTGGTCTGTGCTTGGACCCACCTGTGGTGAAACACAAATTGCACATCAGTGAGTGTGTGAACGTGGAGAAAGTTCTGCTTGATAGATACAGTCAATGACACCTTCCATCTCTTTGCAAAGGGATGAGATTGAATGGACTGTGTTTCAATTAGCCAGACTAGATTGGTCCTTTCTTTAATGGACAGGACATGTTTCCACATTGTTAACAAGATGCCCGTTTTAGAAGAGAGCTGGAACAACTAGATGCCTGGCAAATTCTGGAACATGTTTTCGGTACTCCAGCTAATAGTTCATAGAACACCGAATAGCATAGCACAGGAACAATACTTTTGGTCCACAGTGTCTTTGCCAATGGTGATGCCAAGTTAAACTCTCAGGACCTAAGACACCTTGATCCAAAATATTGACAATCCCTTTGCTTCCACAGATGCTGTTTGACCCACTGAGTTCCTCCAGTTTGTGTTATGTTTTGTAACTCTAAAATATTAAAAACTAATTGAAAAGAATAGATGGGAGCGCGGAGATAAATTGTGTACTTCATTTTTACTTTAAGCGAGGTGCAAACGTATGAAGTGGTAGTATCACAACATATGCAATTTGCTTACTCTACATATGGCCCATAATGAATTATTTAATGAACAATAATGCTTAATCAAACAATGTATTTACAATACTATACAAATACTACAGAAATATGAAGTATACAACAGTTTGTTCTTTTTTTGCTCCAAATATTAGTATCTTGTATCTCTGTAATTCAATGTTGCAGCTTCCCTAACTTGTGAACCATATCTTATGCCCTTCTATACCCCTCATTGATTGGTTGGTTGTCCGTCACATCCAACAATGACAGTGGTGCCGTAGCATAGCAGTTAACATAACGCTACTACATGCACCAACAACCTGGGTTCAATTCCGGCCACTGTCTGCAAAGAGTTTCTCTGTTCTCCCTGAGACTGTGTGGGCTTCCTCCGGGTGCTCTGGTTTCCTCCCACATTCCAAAGTTGTACAGGTTAGTAAGTTGATTGCTCACATTGGTGTAATTGGGTGGCACGGTCTCATTGGGCACCTTGCTACTGTGCTGTAAATCAAAAAAATAAAATTACACCCAGACAGGAGAGTTCCTAAAGTGGAAAAGTAGTTGCAATGGGGCAGTTCCACTCCCTTGACTTCAGAAGTTTGGGTTCAGTGGTTTGAGTATTTGTCACAACTGGGGTCTTCCTTGGTTGCAGTGGATGACCATGACCTCTTCTCTGTGGTGTCATGCCTTTCACTCTCCACAATGGGTTGCAGAACTGGTCACTGGATCTCACTGTTGATCTCATCCGCCCAGTCTACAGAGCTAACTTTGCATCCTAGGACAGGCATATCCCTATCTCCTTGGGCTTGATACTATTGATGGAATGAAGCTGATGCCAAGTCATAATGTTACAGGCTGTGGTAACATACATTTCAGCTGCTGATGATCTAAAGAACCTCATGGATCTGACAGCTCTGTTCCACCTCAATTATGTAACATGACAGTTCCACACAACACTATCGACAGGGTCCTAGGTTTGAAGATGGGACCGTGCAGCATTTGCTTCTTCTTGCATTGTCAAGGTTTGATGTGTTCCTATGTGCTAGGGTGGTGAGTAGGATCTCAAGTAGGATTTACCCTTATATTGTTTTACTCATAATTTGCCGTTGACTCAGACTGGAAAATGTATCTTCAGACTTAAGGTTTGTTAAGCCATTAAAAAAAAAACTCATTTCTGCTTCATGTGATAAAATAAAACATTTCAGGGTATTTTGCAATGGCATTAGTTTGCAAATACTTAAAATTTATGTAAACTCAACTGAATTCCTTGTTTCTAATGAAAATGGCTACAAGCAGTACAGCCTCCAAATGCAGGCTGAATCATTGATGATATCTGCATTAAATTACATTTACAAGGATATCCTAAACATGTTTTCAGCATCACGGTGAGTGCCAGAAATGTTACTAACATTACGTCTGCAAATTTTGATTTGATCATTTGCACTATTTGTGAGCGATTGTAGGTTTACATTTGGTTTTAACCCCCATTGTATCAAAAAGACTGCCTGTGTCTAAAGTAGATAACTTGGTTTTGAGAACAATCCCTGAGGCATCTGCAAGTTTGTATGCTAGTAACATTTCAAAGGCATGAGTTAAGTTCCAATGCATTTAACTTATGAATAGAGGCAAAGAACATCCCTGCATGAAATTGGCTGGGTCTGATGGCCACCTCTGGAGATGTAAATGCCTTCAAACAATTTAGTGCATTATGTACCCCAGGTATCAAGACAAAGAAACTCTTTTAAAAATAGAGCTACTTCCAAGTCTGAATTTAAATTCACAATATATTAGTCTATCTAATATTTCACATGAAAATAGATTTTACATCTTCAACTTAAACTAAAGTTCCATCACCAAAACAAGCAATATTTTCAGCTCTGTAAGTTGTTACTGTGTGTTTTCTCATGGTTATGAATCATTCTATACTGCCAAAATCCTTGCCACATCTGACTTGCAGTCTTATTCATTATTCTTTCCAACCATGTTTCAATGTCAGCCGGGAAATAAAATCAACCACTTTTAACACACAATTAGTAGGTAAGTGAAAGGAGAAATGTATTACAAAAGTTAAAAAAGGAGAGTTTGATACTTTTAACTTAGTTTTTTGCAAGCTAAGTTATGAAAATATTAACTGAAAATAATAGAAAACATGGGAAATATACAAATCAATTGGCATTTGTTGCAAAAAGACAAAATGTTGTGTTTCAGGTGTGCATCAAATAGAACTATTAAATATCTGCAGCTAAATTATCAGAATCAGTCATTTATCCTTATAGGTAAAGAGAAGCCTCTAAAGGGAAAGGATAAGAACTAATGTTTCAGGTGTACTGTACAACTGATACATTTCTGCCTGATCTATTGTTGTTTGTCATTATAGTTTACTGCTACTGACTGAACTACTGTGTATTTTTAGGGGTTTTGCCTCACTGTGCAATATTTCCTTTCTCAAACTACACAATATTAATGTTATTAGAGAATATTGTTTGAAATCTTTCTTGGGACTTGTGTGGGTATAGATAATAGTGATTACACATTTTAAAATTACTTGAAGAATATTTTCTTGAATCAGAGCTGCAGGTCCGCATGTGAAGGGAAGTTGGGGATTAGGCCAAACACATCTGATAGGAAGGGGAGGAACTGCCACATTAATATATAAGGTCAGACTGATGGGCTAATGTGTGTTTATTTTAATTTAGGGAGAGTTATGGATAATACAGATCCTGCTGCTGCCTGTAAGGAGATTATATGTTCTCCCCATGACCGCATGGGTTTTCCCTGGGTATTCCTCCAACAATCGGAAGACATACTGGTTGGTAGGTTAATTGGTCATTGTAAATTGTCCCTTGATTAGGCTAGGGTTAAATTAGGGGATTACTGGACTGTGTAGCTCAAAGGGCCGGAAAAGTCTATTCCACTCTGTATCTCAATAAATAATTAAAATGAACAAGGAGTCTGGATTAGTCCACACTGTAGCCAGTACAGAGAGCTGGTTGAGAAAGGAGTGGGACTACCAATTCAATGTTCTAGGAATTTGTTGTTTCAGAAGTGATTGAGGGGGATGTAAAATTGTATTACTGATCGGGGGAAAGTCATATAGCTAAATTCAGAGAGGATATACAGGAGGACTCATCTACTGAGGTAGAGCTCAGAAATAAGAAAGGTGCCATCGCTATGACAATGTTACACTATACTGTAGGTGAACCATTAGGGTGTTGAAAAATGGAGGAACAATTAATTCAGGATTATGGAAAGATGTAAAAGCAATAGATTCAATGTGAGTGACTTTAATTTTTACAATATTGACTGAAACTTCCTTAGGTAAAGAGGCTTTGATGGGACAAAATTTCTTAGGTGCATCCAAAAGAGCTTCTTGAAACATTAATTGCATAGTTTAGCTGGAGGATGGACCATGCTGGAATTATTTTTTTGAATGAGCCTGGCCAGATGATTGATCTTTCAGTTGGGGAGCAGATTGGAAAGAGCAATCACAATTCCTTAAGTTTTAAGACAAACATAAGGATAAGTCAGAACCATAGGAGGGTGGGGAGTGGTGGTAAGGGGAAGGCAAATTACAACATTATTCTGCCAAAGTTGATGAGAATAGGTTGCAAGCATCTGTCATAAGTGTCAACATCTGATTTGTTGGAGTAGCTTAAGGATCAACTGCTCAAAATTCTTCCAGTGAGGAAGAAAGACAAGGATGACAAGCTTCAAGAACTTTTGATGATGAAAGATGTTGTAAATTCAGTCAAAAGAAAAGAAGAATTTATAAAAAAAAGAAGACAGGGCACTTAAGGAATACTAAAAAAGTCTGGAAGGAACTCAAGAGGGAACAAGGAAGGCCAAAAAAGCCATGAAATTCTTGTGCAAGTAGGATTAAGAAAAATCCCCAAACTACTTGTACATACATTAAAAAGTTAGGAAAGCGTTTAATTGGAGTAAGGGGAAACATGAAGCTATCAGGCAGGATTTTGGAAGCATAAATTGGAAACAGATGTTCTCAGGGAAATGGACGGCAGAAATGTGGCAAATGTTCAGGGGATATTTGCATGGCATTCTGCATAGGTACGTTTCAATGAGACAAGGAAAGGATGGTAGGATACAGGAACTGTGGTGTACAAAGGTTGTTGAAATTCTAGCTAAGAAGTAAAGAAAAGCTTACGAAAGGTTCAAAAAACTAAGTAATGATAGAGATCTGGAAGATTATAAGGCTAGCAGGAAGGAGCTTAAGAATGAACCTAGAAGAACCAGAAGGGGCCATGAGAAGACCTTGGCGAACAGGATTAAGGAAAACCCCAAGGCATTCTACAAGTACGTGAAGAGCAAGGGGATAAGATGTGAGAGAGTAGGACCAATCAAGTGTGACAGTGGAAAAGTGTGTATGGAACCAGAGGAGATAGTAGAGGTGCTTAAAGAATACTTTGCTTCAGTACTCACTATGGAAAAGGATATTGGCGATTGTAGGGTTGACTTACTGCAGATTGAAAAACTTGAGCATATAGACATTAAGAAAGAGGATGTGCTGGAGCTTTTGGAAAGCATCAAGTTGGATAAGTTGCCGGGACCGGACGAGATCCACCGGAGGCTACTGTGGGAGGTGAGGGAGGAGACTGCTGAGCCTCTGGAAATGATCTTTGCATCATCAATGGGGACAGGAGAGCTTCCGGAGGATTGGAGGGTTTCAGATGCTGTTGCCTTATTCAAGAAAAGGAGTAGAGATAGCCCAGGAAATTGTAGACCAGTGAGTCTTACTTCAGTGGTTGGTAAGTTGATGGAACAGATCCTGAGAGGCAGGATTTATGAATGTTTGGAGAGGCATAATATGATTAGAAATAGTCAGCGTGGCTTTGTCAAAGGCAGGTCATGCCTTACGAGCCTGACTGAATTTTTTGAGGATGTGACTAAACACATTGATGAAGATAGAGCAGTAGATGTAGTGTATATGGATTTCAGCAAAACATTTGATAAGGTATCCCATGTAAGGCTTATTGAGAAAATAAGGAGGCATGGGAACCAAGGGGACATTGCTTTGTGGACCCAGAATTGGCTTGCCCACAGAAGGCAAAAAGTGATCGTAGGCAGGTTATATTCTGCATGGAGGTCGGTGACCAGTGGTTTGACTCAGAGATCTGTTCTTGAACCCCTTCTCTTCGTGATTTTTATAAATAACCTGGATGAGGAAGTGGAGGGATGGGTTAGTAAATTTGCTGGTGACACAAAGGTTGGGGGTGTTGTGGATAGTGTGGAGGGCTGTCAGAGGTTACAGCAGGACAGCGATAGTATACAAAACTGGGCTGAGAAGTGGCAGATGGAGTGCAAATATGATGGCAGAATATAGTGTTAATGGTAAGATTCTTGGCAGTGTGGAGGATCAGAGGGATCTTGGGGTCTGAGTCCATAGGATAATCAAAGCTGCTGCACAGATTGACTCTGTGGTTAAGAAGGCATACGGTGCATTAGCCTTCATCAACCATAGGATTGAGTTCAAGAGCTGAGAGGTAATGTTACAGCTATATAGGACCCCAGTCAGACCCCACTTGGAGTACTGCACTCAGTTCTGGTCACCGCATTACAGGAAGGATGTGGAAACTATAGAAAGGGTGCAGAGGACATTTACAAGGATGTTGCTTGGATTGGGGGTCATGCCTTATGAGAAAACATTGAGTGAACTCAGCTTTTTCTCCTTGAAACGGCGGAGGATGAGAGGTGACCTGATAGAGGTGTATAAGATGATGAGAGGCATTGATCGTATGGATAGTCAGAGGCTTTTTCCCAGGGCTGAAATGGCTAGCACAAGAGGGCACAGTTTTAAGGTGCTTGGAAGGAGGTACAGAGGAGATGTCAGGGATAAGTTGTTTACTCAGAGAGTGGTGAGTGCATGGAATGGGCTGCCAGCAATGGTGGTGGAGGCAGATACGATAGGGTCTTTTAAGAGACTCCTGGATAGGTACATGGAGCTTAGAAAAATAGAGGGCTATGGGTAACCCGAGGTAATTTCTAAAGTAAGTACATGTCCGACATAGCATTGTGGGTGAAGGGCCTTTATTGTGCTGTAGGTTTTCTATGTTTCTATGTTTCTAAAAAGAAGAGTGTACGGCAGGACCACTGAAGGATAAAAAAGAGAATTTATGCCTGGAACTAGAAGAAGTAAGCAGGGTACTAAATGAGCATGTTGCATTAGTATTCATAAAAAGCAAGCTCACAGAGGATAGTTAGAATAGTGTGGGGTATGCTTATATTCTATGGCATGATAATATCAAGGTCAAGGAAGAAGTACTCGGTGTCTTGAAGAGCAATGAGGTGGATAAGTTCTCAAGGCCTGATGGAATTTATGATAGAGGTTATTGACAGAAGCAAGAGGAGTTTGTTGGGTGCTTGACAGAGATCTGTGTATCCTTTTTTTAGCTATAGGCAAGATTGCAGGGGGAATGGAGAGGAACCAGTGTTGTTCTTTTGTTTGAGAATGGTAATAGCGGCACAGCAGGAAAATGCAGGCTGATGAGCCTGATATCCACCAACTCCTTTAAAGAGAGGCATCAAGTAGTAGTGGAGAGCTGTTGAAGAGGATTCTTATGGATAGATTTACTCACATTTGGAAAACATGGGCTTATTAGGGATAGTCATTATGGCATTGTTTGGGGCAGATCATGTCTGACAAGCTTGATTGAGCTTTTTGAGGAGGTGTGAAGATGTTTGATGAAGGTAGGGTAGTGGACATTAGCTACATGGACCATAGTGAGGTACTTGATGAAGTCTCTCATGGTACACTGATCTAGAAGGTTAGACACATTGATTTAGAGTTACTTGATAATTTTGATTCAAAGTTGGTTTGACCATGGAAGACAAAGGCTAGTGGTAGAGTGATGTTTTTCTGACAGGATGACACAGAGAAATTTAGTTTCTCTGATTGGATGACACTTTATGCAAAGGATGCAGAAGGTGTATACCAGGATGGTGCCTAGATTCAACAGCATTAGTTTTAAGGTGAGTTTGAACAAACTTGAATAGTTTTCTCTGGAGTGTCAGAGGATGAGAGGAGACCTAACAGTAGTTTATAAAATTATGAATCGTGTAGAGAGTCAAACTTTTTCCCAGGGTTTTAAGGTCAAATAATAGAGGACACAACTTTAAGGTGCGGGAGGAATGTTTATATCAGATAGGCAAGACAAGTATTTTACATAAAGAGTGGCAATAGATGATGGAAGCAAATACAATAGTGAAATTTAAAAGGCACTTAGGCACAAGATATTACAGAGAATGGAGGATTATAGATTATGTGCATGCAGATAGGAATAGATAATACAGCATAGACGTTGTGGGCTGACGGCCCTATTCTGATGCTATACTGGTTTATGTTCTATGGCATCAGCTGGTAAATCAACACTCTTTTCTTTTATGTTTTGATTTTTTTTAAATCAATACACTAATACAAATATCAGCACCATTTTCATCATTTGAATCGTTTGCACAATTATTACTATTTTTATGGATGAGTATGCTATTGGCTATAACAGATTATTCCTACCCTTTTTTTGTGCAAAATTCTGCTTTATTTCCCAATAACAATGCCACCTATTGGATGTTTTTAAAGGAAAACATAATGAAATTATGTGCGGAATTTCATCGTGTGTTTGGTGTAGCTAAATTTTAGACGTGTTCTGTATAAATGAGGTTACAATTTCTTCACACACACAAAAGAAGTTTGTTGGTTTGAGAACACAATGAGCTATATTAACGTACCTATATTTTCTACAGCAGGGTACCACAATTTACCTCTGCATTCTTAGCCTTGTCACTAACTAGAAGGGAATCCAAAGAATGAACTTGATGCCTCCCTTTAAAGAAAGTTAGTGGATGGCTCACATGCGATGCATACTAGAGACTGTGAGGAAATAAACAAAAAGAGAACGGAAATGCTTAAAATCACCCACTGTGCTATTGAACAACAGGGTTAAATTAAGCAGGAACAATAAGAAAAGCTTTAGAGTGATAATCCGTTCCCAGTAGTGACATAATTAATTAAGCCTATAAATTGTAATAGGTATTCACATTTTAAACGCTGATAAGCTGTGGAAAGTTTGTTTCAATATGTTCATAAAATATCACTTGTAATTTAGCAAGGTGGGGAACAATTATTGATCAAAGGGAATATAGCAACAAACTCTGAGCTAACAATTGTGTTTCTCTGTTTGTGTATCTAAGTTTTAGATCAGTAATGTATGAACATTAATACAACTTGCTGCTTCACGTACAGCACTTGTAAGTAATGGACAACTATTACTTCAGTAAAAATGCCACTGATAAGGAAATCATGGGCTTGATTTTGATTTCTCCTTACTGGGCTAAACCAAGAAAATGAATGAAGAAAGAATAACCTGTATTTACAGAATTTTTTTTTTCATGATCTTAGAATGTCTCAAGTTAAAAGGGAGCAGGTAAATTAGGTTGGAAGACTTACTAGGCACTTGGTTAACAGCAACTGGAAGTGGCAAGCTGTAGGTGTATCTAGTCTTGAGGTAGTGGGATGTTTGTTAAATATGAAAAACAAACTTAAAGCTGAAAATAATGACCTAATTTGAAATCTTATCCAGAGATCTGAGTGAGGGGACAGTGATGGCTTGCCTGGTGGTAGGATGTCCTTAAAACTAAGATTTAATTACACTTTATGTCTCCTATGTGTGGGCACGTGGCCAAGTGGTTAAGACATTGGACTAGCGACCTGAAGGTCGTGAGTTCGAGCCCCAGCCGAGGCAACGTGTTGTGTCCTTGAGCAAGGCACTTAATCACACATTGCTCTGCAACGACACTGTTTCCAAGCTGTATGGGTCCTAATGCCCTTCCCTTGGACAACATTGGTGTCGTGGAGAGGGGAGACTTGCAGTATGGGCAACTGCTGGTCTTCCATACAACCTTGCCCAGGCCTGCGCCCTGGAGAGTGAAGACTTGCAAGACTAACGGATGCCTTTATTATGTCTCCTATGGATTAAAAACCCTTCACAATTCCACATTTAGGATATTATCTGCTCTCAGTGATGTGAATTGGTCTCTAGAAATTGTTATCTTCATCATACATTGCTCCAACCTCTCTCTGCAGCATCCCACCTAATATTTTCTAATTGTATTTCTTGGACATTTTTTTGCATAGAATGTCATCTGATCTCCAATAGTTAAGTCTGGCTACTAAAACCCACTGAAGTTGCTGATTTCCATTCCTAGACAGTGTCCAGGGCACTCTAAATGCATTTGTGCCCAGGAATTAATATCAAGCTTAAACACAGGAGATTCTGCAGATGATGAAAATCCAGAGCAACACACCCAAAATGCTGGAGAGTTCAGCAACTCGGTTAACATCGATGGAGAGGAATAAACAGTTGACATTTTGGGCTGAAGCCCTTCATCATGTCCATGAATTGTGACTTTTTTTTCTGGACCATAGATGCTCCCTGATCTGCTGAGATGCTCCAACATTTTGTAATAATATCAAGCTTTATGTGCTTGTAGATACAGATAAATTATTGGGCCCAATTCTATTAGTTTCACCCTTATGATTTAGGGTACTTTTAGAATGGACTTAAAATAGTTTTCCACTTTAACTGTACACATTTTGAAATGTAGAATTAATTCTGCTCTATGCAGTAATCTTGACTATTTGATTTAATGTTGAAAGAGAGTAAAATAAATCATAATATGAGGATATAAAACAGGACAGATTTCTTTTCCAAGAGTACTTTCAGCTTGCTGACCAGACTAACAATACAAATTCAAACAGATGCCCTGTTGAATAGAAGAGCCTTTGGCTGGGAACTTGTTATCGCTACCCTTGCAATCCTCATCTGCTCTCTGACCAAGATTGTTGCAAGGTGTAATTAGAAGTAGATCTCTGCCCATTGTGCGATTATGTGGTATAAGCTATCAGTCCAAATGCAGTTTTCCCACCTCTAAGCTTCCAAAGTAGACCATCTGTTCTGATGTAAATACTGCCGGAGTTGGAATGAGGAAAAGGGTATGACAGGAGAGGAGGGGAGGGATATTGAGGCTGGTGGTGATGTGGATTATTGCAGACAAAAATAGAACAGGAGACTTACAATCACAGGTTGATCACAGCTCTCAAGTGTACGGCAGAAGTGCAGTCTTATTTTCTCTTCGGAACAACTGATTTCATCTTGAACCCTCCATGTTTGCTGGTTAGGAGTATGTGATCGGAAGAATGGGGTGTGTGGTAGCGACTTAATAGTATAGATTTTCGTGGACCCTGGAGGATTGCAGGGTCAAGGGATCATTCCCGGGCCTCAAGGGGTTGGATAAGTAGGCAAGGATGGTGGAAAGATCAAAGATGCATATAAGATTTACACGAGTCTCAATCCAGCACTGTGTTTTTAAAACTTACTTGCCCCAGGAGTGCCCAAAGGAAATAACATTATTCTGAACACAGTAGACACAGAAATCATGTCAGTCATGCAAGTGTGAACCCTGACTAGAAGGGCACAATCCAATTTCCAGTGATGGGAAATAAAGCAATCATTATTATTTTTCAGATTTTCTTTCCAGAAACTGCTAAATCTTCAATCACGTTGCACTGAGAAACAATATTATGAAATCAAATTTCAAACCTTTACATCCTTGCAAAAACAGAGATGATGCGGCAATATTTCTGATAGGATATAGCAAAGGAGATTTATTGCTCTCAGTCATTTGTTGGTATGTTAAATTGTATCTATTTTGGCAGGTTATCTAACCATATTTTGAGATGTTGTCTCTTTGACATGTAAGCTGAAAGTAGACTGAAATTTGTGAAAAGCAGTGCAGAACTGAACACTATTTATGTTTTTAGTCAGATTGCCAAGTGATTCAGTTTTCTGACCTATGAGAAACCTATTCACATTCAAGGAATGTTCTGTGTTGTTATAGAGGAGTCTCTACTCCATTTTGCGAATTCCTGTAAAAATAGATGGATTATTGTTTTCTAAGTGACTAAATGCTGTCACACCAGGTAGTTATTATAATATTCTCCAACCTGGTTTTATTTCTTTTTGGTTGACAGAAACCTTCAATATCTCAAAGGGAATCTATTTTATTTTATTTCTGACTATTGGAATACTTGTAATACTAGCAAAATTGCTGAGGGCCTCAAATACATCTGTGAAGCATAGAAAATTGTGATGCAGGAAGATTGTTCCCGATGTTGGGGAAGTCCAGAATGAGGGGTCACAGTTTGAGGATAAAGGGGAAGCCTTTTAGGATGGAGATTAGGAAAAACTTCTTCACACAGAGAGTGGTGAATCCGTGGAATTCTCTGCCACAGGAAACAGTTGAGGCCAGTTCATTGGCTATATTTAAGAGGGAGTTAGATATGGCCCTTGTGGCTAAAGGGATCAGGGGGTATGGAGGGAAGGCTGGTACAGGGTTCTGAGTTGGATGATTAGCCATGATCATACTGAATGGCGGTGCAGGCTCGAAGGGCCGAATGGCCTACTCCTGCACCTATTTCTATGTTTCTAAAAACAATTGAATTAAGGAAAGGGAAGGGACAAGAATTATTCTCTGTCTGATTTTATTTATCTTGCAGCTTTTATGATGAAGAGTATTGAGCGTTATAGCCAACAGTGACCTCAATACTTTGAGTCACTTTACTTCGTACTATCCTTACTGGGGAATGGTGAGGAAACCTAGAAGAATGCAAAATGAGGAAATATTAAATTATGTAAGAAACAGAGAGGAGGATGTTAAATAGCACAATTAAAATTGCTGCTTAATATCTTCATACTGCAAACAATGAGGAGTAATTACACTAGCTAACAAAGCAGGGCCTTTTGATTAATCAGTTCATCATCTGGTGAGACTTAAAGAAATGTCCTCATTTTGAAAAGTTATTTATAAAGTTATAATTTTGAGTGATGTCCTTTTACAAAATTCTTTCAAATCTAAGTAAGAACTTAATGTTGAGAGGAGGCTGTGTTCATGTGCATAGCCTGTAATTTTTAAACACATTTCAGAGTGGTAAATTAGATTTAATACAACATAACAATACTGGCAGTTCCCAGGTTATGATAGTGTTCCATTCTTGAGAACTGTTTGTAACTGAGAGGATCACAGAAATAGCCGTGATGGCAAAGTGAACAGACACAGAAAGAACCCAGCAAGTGACCAAGTGAGTTTGTTCAGCTTACTCTCCCATTGTTGTGGCTCCTGGGGTGTGTGGGAGATGCACAGTGGGGAGAGAAGGCATGTGGAAACACCCCTTCCCACCAGCAGCAACCAATAACTCCATCCTGCTGGTCATCCGAATGCCCATGCGTATATCTGAGCTGTCCGTAGGTCGGGAGTCTGAAACCTGAATAGGAACTGTCTATTACACCACAGTCAAACAACCATTGACATTTGCAATGAGCCAAATGCTGAAAGCAAAATGCAGTTATATTGTTTCTGGTGCTGCTGACACGGCCTCCTCAACAACTTAGGACAAGAGATTTAGGACTAAAATACTTCAGAGGATAGTGAACCAATGGAATTTACTTGCATGGAGGGCTGTAAAACCAAATTGTTGAATATGTTCTGGAAGGAGATTTTCCTCCTCTATGGCTGGCACCTGATGCCACAGAATGATCCAGATGGGTCTGGTGGAACTTCTCAATGAGTGATGGATCCTAGAGGAAACTGGATGGCATCCAAAATCTCTCTTCCTGGCTGTGCTGTTCCCCGGGGCCATCCCTTCTCCCTTTCACCTCCTGAGACCCAAACCATGAATGTCTGCATCACTGAAGCACCACAACAAGGCTTCATTCGACCATTCCAGTCCCCACGCTGGAACTTCGGAGCCTGTACAACCTGAGCTGCATCTGCCAGGGGGATGAGTGGAAGCAGAGGTGAGTGCAACACCCACTGGCTACTACAAATACTTAGTGATCCCCTTCGGACTTTCCAACAGTCCAGCCATCTTACAAGCCTTCATTCACAAGATCCTGCAAAAATTTCACACAGGTGTGCATCTGTCTCCCATGATCATATTCTCATCTTCTCCAAGGGCCCCCAAGAGCATGTCTGTCACATCTATTCTGTCGTTCACTGTCCCCTTGAAAACCAACTGTACTGCAGGTTAGCAAAACGCCAGTTCCATGCTCCAGTCATTTCCTTCCTGGGTTACATCTTTTCAACCATACTGTTAGGAAATGTAGAGGAGTCCTGATCCAAAAGCAGGGCAGTGGAGACTTTTCAGTGATGAACCTTAACTTTAATAATAGATTGTGAAAATAACATGCCTTGACAGACCACAAAACGAGAGAGAACTAAGCACCACAATTTTTTATACCTGAAACTGAGATGCAGGCATTCAATTTTGTTTGTGCTTTAAATGATGAGGAAGAGTCAACGTGAAAATTTATATTCCCACTGGCTGGAATTGGACATTTTTGTGTTGTAAGACAGAAAACTTTATACAGTTAATTCCTGAGTTTTGGAAGATAGAATAGGAATGAACAAAAATTAACTTGGGAAACAAATTAATTTTCAAGATGAAACACAGATAATTTTGACAAATAGGGGTGGAAGATTTTTCCCAATACAGGCTTCAAAGCTCTTTATAGGCTTCAGTACAGGAAGCACAAGATAGAACCAAATATCAGGATACACTTGAAATCCTCAAGTCTCCTGAAATCAGTTGCCATCCCCCCCGACACACACACAACTACCCAACAACAACACCACTATTGCAAACGCTGTTGCAATGTTGATGCGATTATGGTGGATGTTCCTAGTGAGCGTCATTTTGCTTCCCTTCTTCAAAAGATTAACCCTCAGGGTTGCAGAGGATGGCTCGGAAATAAAAACAGCTGCCACTGAAGCCAGAATTCTTCACATACTTTATTGGCCTTAACTTGAGTCACCAAGCATAGATATTGAAAGAAAGAATTTGATTATTCTTCTGAATTAATTCACTTTCTACGTTTTAATACTGGCCTGGAGTATTCCTACTTCCCTAACCTAACCACCTACCAAGAAATTGTTCAAAGAAGACCTTTCAACCAAACTGATAAAATACAGGACATTATTTGCATAGTATACTCTCACTTTTGTAAAGTCATGAAACAAAACTGTCTCATGACTTTACATCAGTTAAAACATTAATTGAGATAGTGAAAGCAATGTATGAAGCTTATAGCAGAAGTATTAAAATAATTGTTTTTTCCAGCAGTTGTGGCTTTACAAATAAAAGTAAATGTAAACAGCAGGAAACACAAATACACAAGCATTGAAATTATTGTTTGATACAAACCAGAATGGATGGTGGGAGTAGCCGTGAGCTTTGTTTCAGAGCTTGTAAGAGGCTTTGGCATAGTAGGAAAAGCTACTCAGCAGGGGATAGACTATCCAATGGGCTACTATTGGTTGTGCTTTCTAACACAGGGCGAACTTGTTTGACTCTTATGTTTTTTTTACACTCCCAACATACTATCCTGTTTCTGCTTGACTAAAAGAAAACCCTTTCAGTAAAACAGTCCACGCATTTGCATCATCACTTTAGTGCCATACTACAGTTATAACTTATTAATTAATAAGTAAAATGTCATACTTCAAAAGAGATTAGAATTTTGATGATTATATATGCACAAATCCTGCTTGAATCATGGCACATGGATAAACTACAAGTTTTATACTTTCCAGGTCACTAGAAAAATATTTCAAATATAATTTTTCAGCAATTAATATTTTAGTTTTAGCCTGTTAGTCTAGGAAAGAGTTAATTCTGACTTTATATGCATGGGCCATGCATGACAGAATTGAAAACCCGATAGTTATTTGTAACACATGACTTTCAAAGAACTGGTTTGAGTTTATGGGGGAGGGGAAGCACCTTAGTACTTTTCAGTTTCTTAATAAACTTGAGCCATCATGACCCACCTAACAGCCTTGAAGTCAAGATGTTGTTCTTTATAGGAATTTTCAGTGACTACATTATACCTTGCAATATTGCTCCTGGTTAAGTATAACTGTTTTCAGGTAACTTTAATACTTTATGTCTGCTAATATTTAGATCTTGGACTATCTAATTTTCCCTACTGAAGCGCCATACAGCCAATCCCCTAGCTCTTTTCCCCATTACGATAAGTAGCTATTATTGACTATTATGAACTCTGTGGGCTGGAAACAAAATCTTCAGAGAAATTTGGTAATATCTGGTTAGTAAGATTGGAAACACTGGTCTGGTCAATTCACTTCTACTATTTTAGTACATGTGATATATTTTGAACATCACAGAAAACATGCAGGTTGCCTTAGGAAAGTAACGACATGGCAAGAAGAAAGCAGCTTATATTTAATATTGATGTCCTTGGAGTATGATATTAGGAATATCACTCTTACTGAAGCATGGGGTGTGTGCATCTCTTAGAAAACAAGTCTTTGATTCATCAGTATTTGGCTGTTTCTCATGGACAGTGGAAAGAAGAAAAAGTTTTAAGACCAATGAAATACAAAAGCAATGCTCTTCACAATATTTTGTTTTCATGCGCCTGCTTTTCATGTGAACTGTATGAATTCTCAGCTGTGTTTGCCTGGTTGAGTATTATTACTTTTTGCAGAGGAGGGGCATGGTTCAAAATTAAATCAATTTTACCCTAAAGGTCTACAAAGGCCCGGTCTTTCAACAGTAGGGGGTTTAATTTCCTCTGCTAGTGCACTGGTGAACACTATTGAGTAAAATTCCTTTGTGCTCCAGTTTAAAACAATCATAAACCTGTTTAAAATAAAAAAAAGTTAAAAGCTGCATTATGATAGAGGAGCAAAAGAATTTCATGGAAGCTCTTTAGTACTGTGCAACCAAAGGAAATTAAATACCAAAAAGATTACACAGTTAGCTATCTCATAAGTTATGACATTTAGTGAATTTGAAAACTGTAACAAGGCTACTGCTGAAAACAAATAGGTATTTGAGCTGATATTTACCCCACACAAAATGGTGATGGGCAGACTTTGATCAAGACGATATCCGGGATCGGGAGGTGGGTTTCCCATTTGTACAAGAACATCCAAACATGAGGAACTGAAGCAGGAGTAAGCCATTCATCTCTCAAGTGTGCTCTGCCATTTAATGAGATTGTGACTGATCTTTTGCCTCAGCACAGCCACAAACTCCATATCCGAATCAGAATCAGAGCCAGGTTTAGTATCACTGGCGCATGTCGAGAAATATGATGTTTTGCTGCAGCAGTACATTGCAGTACATAATCATAGAAAAACTATAAATTACTATACAAAATATATAATGTTTTAAGTTAAGTGCAAAAAGACAGCAAAAAAAAGAAAAATAGTAAGGTAGTGTATATAGGTTCTTTGTTCGTTTTGGAAACCTGATGGTGGCGGGGAAGAAACTCAATCTCACTGGCTCTCCACTCGACCTTGGGATTACCAGGACAATAGCAATACCTACATCAGGTTGCTGTTTATTGATTACAGCTCAGCATTCAACACCATCATACCCTCAGTATGAATCAACAAGCTCCAAACTTTTAAGTCTCTACAACTGGATGCTTGACTTCCTCATCAGGAGAGCACAGTCAGTGCAGGTTGGGAAATAACATCTCCTCCTTGCTGATAATCAGCGCTGTTGTACCTCAAGAAGGCATGCTAAGCCCACTGCTCTACTCTCTCTACACCACAACTGTATAGCTAGGCGCAACTCAAACGCCGTCCATGAAATTTGCCGATGACCTTTATGGAATTTCCCTTCAATTCCTATATTTTCTAAAGGTGAACTACTGAATTGATAGCCTTAATTCTCAGTTCTGGAGCAAATAGAGCAGCTGAAAATTAAAATCACTCCCAATATGCTCCCGAAGCAATGGGATGACTGGAATTTATCAGTGAAGTGATGCAAGTTTTAAGTTCTTTTTGTGGAATATACCAACTTACAAATATATTCAATGTAAATGTAATAAGAAGGAATATTGTACATCACAACTAAGGGCTGATCACCGGAAATGGCGATGCATTTCTCAGTATTATTTAATTACTATTACTCGCTTTTCTTCAATTTGTCAGCCCTTGTTTGCAGTATTTATTTATTGAGATACAGCGCGGAGAAGGCCCTTCCAGCCCTTTGATCTATGCCACTCAACAATTCCCCAATCTAAACCGAACCTAATCACGGGACAATATCCAATGGCCAATTAACCTACCAACTGGTACGTTTTTGGCCTATGGAAAGAAACTGGAGCACCCAGTGTAAACCCATGCAGTCACTGGGAGAACATACAAGCTCCTCACGAGCAGCGGTGGAAACTGAACCCAGGTCGCCTGTACCATAAAGTGTTGTGTTAACCACTATGCAACCGTGCCGTCCCATTTCCATTAATTCTATCTTCTTTCTTTGTGACTATTGCGAATGCCTGCAAGAAGATTGGCCTGCGCTTAAATCTGCCAAACATCGGTTTGTTCCTCGCTATCGGGCCCAGGCCTTGAAGTCTTTGAGCAGGTCCTGGACGGCAGGCTGATCTGGAAGGCTAGGCTGCATGGGGTTCACAGGGAGCTAGCAAGTGGGATTCAGAATTGGGTCGATAACAGGAAGCAGGGGGTGATGGCTGAAGGTTGGTTCTTTGACTGGAGGTCTGTGATTAGTGGGGTGCTCAGGCATGAGTGTTGGGAGTTTTGTTATTCATTATGTACGTGAATGATTTGGATATGAAGGTACATGGTATGATTAGCAAGCTGGATGATGATACTAAATTAGGATTCTTGTTGATACTGAAACAGGTAAATTGCAAAGAGATCTTGATCAGTTAGGGAGACGAGTTGTGGATTAGCAAATGCATTCTGACCTAGATAGTGTGAGGTGTTGCATTTTGAGCAGTCAGACCACAGGTAGCAAATTACACAGTGAAGAGCAGGGCACTGACAAGCATTGTGGACCTAGGGACCTGAGAGTATAAGTGCACAGTTCATTGAAAGCGGTTGCACAAGTAGACAGTATAATGAAGAAGGTGTTTAGTATGCTGGACTTCATTAGCCAGGATATCAAGACCAGGAGTGTGGGCATTATGGTACATTATATATGTTATTAGTGAGCCTGCACTTGGAATATTGCTTTCAGATTTGTTCACCCTGGTACAAGAAAGACATTATCAAGCTGGAGAGCGTGCTGAAGACTCTTACAAGGATGCTGCCTAGAGTAGAAGGCCCAAATTATAAACAGAGATTGGCCACACAGGATGTTTATTGCATAGAGTGCAGGAGAATGAGGGAGTGACCTAACAGAAGATTATATAATGATGAGGGAGTTGGATAAGATGGACAGTCATAGTCTTTTCCCTAGGGTTGAAGACTCCAAATCTGGAGGCCACGAGGTAAACGATAGGAGGGGAAAGACTTCAAAGAGACCTGTGAGGGAACTTCTTTACACAGAGGGTAGTGAGTAGCTTGAATGAGCTGCCAGAGGAAATGGCCGAGTCCGGTATAATTCGAAGGATTCAAAGGTTCATTTGTTTTCAAGGTATATAACTCTGAGATTCTTCTTCTCCAGATAGGCACAAATCCAAGAATAAAAACAGCAACGTGATTATCAACCTCCAAATTCTGCACCCCCCCCCCCTCCACAAAACATACAAACAAAAAGGAACAGGATCGGGAATCCTCAAATCCCCCTCCCCCATGCAAAAAAAACAAGAGAGATCAGGTGAAAAGAACAATATAAAAAACTATAAGACCGAAAAAAAGTCTACCTGTATAACTCGTCCAAATTCGTATCCATATCCGTAACCAAAAACCCAGAAAAGCCTTGGAAACATTTAAGAGGCATTTTGATAGGCTCGTGTGTGGAGGGGCATAGTGAGTTATGAGCCAAACATGGGCAATTGAGACTAGCAGATAGACTGAAGAGTCTGTTTCTATATTGCATTAGTCTATGTACTCATGACTAACTTAACCGACTCAAGTAAAGAAAACTCAGAAATAGTAATTAGAGTATATTCAGTCTTTCGTGAAGTTCTTATCAGAGACTGTTAGCTAATGTTGAAGCACATGAAACTGAAAGCAAATTGCTGACACTGGTGGGAACTGCCTAAGTGACAGGAGATAGAAAGTAGGGATAATGGTCAGCTGCTCAGATTGAACGTGAAGGCGCATTGTGATGCTCCACATTGGTATGTGTTGAGGCCTCTTTTCTCGATGCTGATTAAATTATTAAGTCTGAAGTGGATAATAATAAACTATGCAAATTAGCAATACATACAATCATAGAGTTATACACCATGGAAGCAAGCCCCTTAGCCCTGCTCTTCTATGCCGAATAAGATATCTTCTTAAATTTGTTCCATTTGCAGTATTAGATAGATTTAAATCTGAATAAACAAGAGGCAGAAGAGACAGCAGGTCCTGGAATCTGGAGCAAAAAAAGATCGGCTGGTGGAAGTCAATGGGCTGAGGAGCATCTGTGGGGAGGGGTGGAAAGAATTGTCAGTGTTTTGGTGAGGAAGCCCGGATCAAGACGGTGAGAATAGAGAGAGGAGAGTGCCAGCATAAAGAGAAGAGAGGGACGAGTGTGGATGAGCTTGAGGTGATTGGTGGACTGAGGAATGGTGAAAAATAACTGGCAGGATGTGCCAGGGAGGAGAGGGAGGAAGGGTGGAACTGGAAGAAAGTGACAGGTTGATGATAGGTGGAGGCAGACCAAGAACTGAGAGGCGGGGAGAGGGAAAGGTGAGGGTTGGCGACAGCTGCTGGACAATGACAAACAGCAGCACAAAGGGCTACCAGTGCTGGAATCCAATAAGAAAGGAAATGATAATGAGAACCACTTGGGGTTACAGTTGGTGAATGCAAGATGGAGCCATAACTGGAGAAGTGGGAGGAAGGCCTGAAACTGTGGGTGAACTATCTGTAGTGTGGGTAGATAGAACCAGGTGGGGGGAGGATGTGGGCAAAAAATAGGAGATGAAAGGCTGGGGTGGGATTGGAGAGGTGGAAAAAGGGGCCACAAATGGAAGGAGTAGAGGAGGATCAGAAAGAGGGAGATGCATAAGAAATGACATTGGATCTATAAAGTTTACATGGACTGCTTTATAAGTGGTAAAAAACTAGAAGAAGTGGAGACATGACCATCTTAATGATTAAGATGCCTTGGGCAAGTGCAATTGTCAATAGGCAAAGGAAGTGTTGACATTCCAAATGAGACAACAGAGTGCTAGGGGTGGATTGTAATGTAATAGCTATGGATGCTACAGTACATACTGTAAGTTGGCCTAAAGTGGCAAGTGGCAGAAAGAATCAATGGAAAGTTGTTGAACTTGTGTGAGTGTGAATAAGCTGCAAGGATACAAGGAAAGAAGAGTATGAATGAACCTGATGTGATTGCTCCCCTAGAAACCAGCATGGTCCCATTTGGACTTTCATAGACGATTGAAAGATTAGATAACCTTTTTTGTCACGTGTGCATCGAAACACTGTGAAATGCGTCATTTTGCGTCAACAGTCAACACAGTCTGAGGATGTGCTGGGGGCAGCCCGTAGGCGTCACCATGCTCCTGGAGCCAACATTGCATGCCCACAACTTACTAACACGTACACCTTTTCTTCGAATGTGGGAGAGAACCAAAGAATCGAGAGGAAACACGCGCGGTCGCTGGGAGAACGTACAAACTCTTTACAGGCAGTGGTGGGAATAGAACTCAGTCACTGGAACTGTAAAGCATTCTGCTAACTTGCAATGCTACCATGCTGACCTTTCTGTGCTATTATAAGGTAAAATAAGAATAGTCTAACCTAGTTATCCTCGCGGAATCATAGCTGACAGAAAATGTGTTAGATTTCTGTGTCAGAGTCCTTGATGGATCCTCTTCTACTGATAGAGAAGACTCACCAGAGGCATCAACAAAGTGGTACAGGCAAGGGTGAGTAAACTAGGGAGTCTCCAACATTGACTCCTGGCATCAGACTCTTGTGTGGCATCAAGATAAACACCAGCAAGGAAACTTCCTCCTGATTTCCACTTGTCACCTTCACGCAACTCATTGGTCAGTGTTTGTGCATATTCAGGAAGATTAGGAAGAAGTGATGAAAGTTGCAAGGGTACAGAATGTATATTGGATGTGCGATTTCAATGTCCGTCATCAAGGGTGTACAGTTTAGTAAGTTAACTGGTCACATGAGTGCAGTTTGGCAGCGTAAACTCATTGGATCGCAAGGGCCTGGTACAATGTTGTATCTCTGAGTAAAAGAAGTAAATGTTTACAAATAAAAGTTGGTGAAGGCTGCATAGTAGACATGGCTTCTATGGTTTTTGATAAAGTCCTACCGTACGTGGTCTAGAAAATTAGTGCATAGAGGATCCAAGGTTTGTGCCAAACTAGATCCAAAATTGGCAGGATTGGCAGAGGGTAGTAGTCAGGGGATGACTTTTTTGGAAGGCAGTCTATAACCAATATAACTAATGGTGTACCGCTAGAATCAGTACAGGGAGTCCATAACCAATGGTGTATTGCTAGAATCAGTACTGGGAGTCTATAACCAATCAGTACAGGGAGTCCATAACCAATAGGATACTGCCAGAATCAGTACTGGAAGTCTATAACCAATCAGTACAGGGAGTCTATAATCAATCAATACTGGGAGTTTTAACCAATGGTTTATTGCTAGAATCAGAACAGGGAGTCTATATCCAATCAGTACAGGGAGTTTATAACCAATGGTGTATTGCTAGAATCAGAACAGGGAGTCTATATCCAATCAGTACAGGGAGTTTATAACCAATGGTGTATTGCTAGAATCAGAACAGGGAGTCTATATCCAATCAGTACAGGGAGTTTATAACCAATGGTGTATTGCTAGAATCAGTACAGGGAGTCTATGTCCAATCAGTACAGGGAGTTTATAACCAATGGTGTACTGCTAGAATCAGTACAGGGAGTCTATGTCCAATCAGTACAGGGAGTTTATAACCAATGGTGTACTGCTAGAATCAGTACAGGGAGTCTATAACCAATCAGTACAGGGAGTCCATAACCAATAGGGTACTGCCAGAATCAGTACTGGAAGTATACAACCAATCAGTACAGGGAGTCCATAACCAATAGGGTACTGCCAGAATCAGTACTGGAAGTATACAACCAATCAGTACTGGGACTCTATAACCAATCAGTACTGGGAGTTGATAATGAATGGTGTATTGCTAGAATCAGTACTGGGACCACAGTTGTTTGTCATGTAAAAATTGACTCAAAAGAGGATGTTTGGTAAGTTTGCTGATGATACAAAATTTAGTGGGTAGTACATAGTGGAGAAGGTTGTGTTGGATATATACCAGTTGGAAAATTGGACAAAGCCGTAACATATAGAGCTTAATCTAAACAAGTGTTAGATAATTCATTTCAGGGTGACAGATACTATCAGGACTTGTAGAACTAATGACAGGGACCTACGATATTTGGATGTACAGGGGAACTTAGTGCACAAGTTCATAGCTCACTGAATCTGCAAACGCAAGTGGATGAACTGCCAGAGGAAGTCGTTGAAGATGGCACAATAATAACCTGCAGAAAGACAATCGTTACAGGTACATAGAGAGGAAAGTTTTAGTAAATTTTTGCCAAATGTTGGTAAATGCTCACAAATGAATAGGGTGGTTAAGAAGCCATATGGTGTGTTGGCCTTCATTAGTCAGGGGACTGAGTTGAAGAGCAGCAAGATAATGTTGCAGCTCTATAAAACACTGGTTAGATTACACTTGGAATGTTGTGTTCATTAATAGTCACTTCATTATAGGAAAGATGTAGAAACTTTACAGAGGGTGCAGAGGAGATTTACCAGATTGCTTCCTTACTAGGAAGTGTGTCTTTAGAGATTCTGCAGATGCTGGAATTTACTTATCAGTCCTGATGAAGGCACTCTTTAACTGTTTATTTCTGATCATAGATTCTGCCTGACCTGCTGTTTCGCTAGCATTTTGTGCATATCTTATGGGGATAGGTTCAGTGACCTTTTATCTTTGGGGTGAAGGATGATAAGAGTTGATTTGATAGAGATGTATAGATGATAAAAGTCATAGGTTGTGTGGATAGCCAGAGAATGTGGATACCCTTTTTCTCAGGGTAGCAATGGCTAATACCAGTGGGTATTATTTTAATATGGTGGAGGAATGCATATGGGGGATGTGAGAGGTAAGTTTTTACAGAGAATGTGGCGGATACGTGGAAAGTGATGCTAGGTGTGGTGGTAGAGGCAGGTACGTTATGGAGCATTTAAGAAACTTTGAGATGGGCACGTGGATGATAGGAAAACGGAGGACTATGTAGGAAGGAAAAGCTAGATCGATTTTCATTAGGTTTAAGTGTCGGCACTACATTACAGGCCGAAGAGCCTGTACTACACTGTAGTGTTCTATGTTCTTATGGGACCAGCTTGGATGAGCACCTCGGTCAGCATGGATCTGCTGGGCCGAAGGTCTCTTTTCTGGGTTGCATGGTCCAGAACCTTTCAACTGAAAATCAAGGAAAATGATTTCTATGTTGTTGTTTAAAGTCAAATTTGAATAGATATATGGACAGGAAAGGAATGTAGGGTTATGGGCTGAGTGCAGGTCGGTGGGACTAGGAGGGAGTAAGAGTTCGGCACGGACTAGAAGGGCCGAGATGGCCTGTTTCTGTACTGTAATTGTTATATGAAAATAATAAAAAAATACAGTTTATTATCTATGGAAGATTTGATAAAAGTTTGAATGCATTTGGAATAAATGTGCAAAAATTTCAAATTACATTTATTTTCAAAGTATGTAAACTATATGCAACCTTGAGACCCGTCTCCTTACAGGCAGCCATATAACAAAGAAACCCAACAGAACTCATTAAAAAGCAAACTGTGCAAAAAATAAAAGGAAGCAAGTAACATTTAGAACTGAAGTTCATGATAGTGAGTCCCGAGCCATGCAGCCAGTCACAGCCAATCCAGCAACCTGTTAGATGCAGGCCACAGCCTCAGTTATTAAAACACTTAAAGAAAAAAATCAGAAAAATGTAAGTTACAAAGTCTCTTTCAGTTTTTGTCTAATAGTTTGTTTAACCCTGTGAAGGTTCAACAAGGAGTTTTAGCATCCAGTGTAAGAGTTGGAAAACAGGCAGAAGTCTACTCTGTCACTGGTTTTAAGTACAGGGCTGCAGTCAGGAAACTAGGGCTTAAGAGTAGCCAACAATTTTGGATTCTGAATTCGCAAAGGAATTAAAATTTTGACAGCATCTGCAAGAAGAAATTGCCACAACTTACACCATTTTTATCTAGAAATTTATGTTGTCATTAAAACCATTGCCATTAAGTATATTGCCATAATGTTGTTATTAAAATCATTTTCAATGATTTCTGGTTCCCTGGCCTCCATCCTCTTATTTTTACTATGGATATCCAGTCTCTATATACCTCCACCCCCATCAGAAAGACCTCAAAGTTCTCCATTTCTTTCTGGACACCAGACCCAACCTCTCCTCTGCCTAGTGGAGCTTGTCCTCACTCTAGATAATTTCTTCATTGGCTCCTCCCATTTCCTTCAAACAAAAGGAGTAGCCATGGTCACTGACATGGGCACCAGCTATGCTAGCCTGTTTGTAGGCTACATGGAATAGTCCATGTTCCAAGCCTACACTGTTGACCGTCTCGCACTTTTCCCAAGCTACATCGATGGGACTCCATTGGTGCTGTTTCCTGCCCCCATGCTGAACTCATTGACTTCATCCACTTTGCCTCCAACCTCCATCCTGCCCTCAAATTTACCTGGTCCATTTCTGACACCTCCCTCCCCTTTCTTGATCTCACTGTCTCTATCTTCGAAGACAGTTTATGCACTGATGTCTATTATAAACCCATGGACTCTCACAGCCTCTTGGACTATACCTCTTCCCATCCTGTTACTTGTAAAAGTGCCACCCCCTTCTCTCAATTCCTCCGTCTCCACTGCATCTGCTCTCACGGTGAGGCTTTCCATTCTAGAATAAAGGAGATGTCCTCTTTTTTCAAACAAAGGGGCTTCCCTTCCTCCACCATCAACACTGCCCTCAACCGCATCTCTTCCATTTCATGCACTTCTGACTTATCCCATCCTCCTGACACCCTATCAGAGATACGGTTCCTTTTGTCCTAACCTACCACCCCACCAGCGTCCCCGTCCGGCACATAATTCTCCGAAACTTCTGCCATCTCTAATGGGATCCACCACCAAACTTATCCCTCACCCATGATTTCTGCTTTCTGCAGGGATCACTCCCTACGTGACTCCCTTGTCCATTCGTCCTTCCCTACTGATCTCTCTCCTGGCACTTGTCCTTGCCTGCAGAACAGGTGCTACACCTGCCCCTACTCCTCCTCCCTCACTACCATCCAGGGCCCTAAATAGTCCTTCCAGCAGAGGCGACACTTCACCTGTGATTCTGTTAGGGTCAGATACTGTATTCGGTGCTGCTGGTGTGGCCTTTTATATATCCGTGAGACCCGACGTAGACTGGGAGACCACTTCGCTGAGCACCTATGCTCTGTCCACCAGAACAAGTGGGATCTCCCAGTGGCCACCCATTTTACTTCCACTATCCATTCCCATTCCTATATGTCCATCCATGGTGTCATCCACTGTTGTGATGAGGCCACACTTAGGTTGGAGGAACAACACCTTATATTCCGTTTGGGTATCCTCCAGCCTGAACATCGATTTGTCAAACTTCCGGAGATGTCCTCACACCACCCCTCCCCCTTTCACCATTTCCCATCCCCTTTTCCTTCTCTTGCCTTATCTCCTTGCCCGCCCATCACCTCCCCCTGATACTCCTCCCTCTTTCTCTTTCTTCCATGGTCTTCTGCCTCTTTCACCAATTAACTTCCCAGCTCCTTACTTTAATCCCTCCCCCTCCAGGTTTCACCTATCAACCTGTGTTTCTCTCTCCCCTCCCCAACCTTTTAATTCTACTCCTCAGTTTGTTTTGCTCCAGTCCTGCAGAAGTGTTTGGGCCCAAAACGCCACCTGTACTCTTTTCCATAAAATCTGCCTGACCTGCTGAGTTCCTCCAGCATTTTGTGTGTGTAGCTTTGATTTGCAGCATCTGCAGACTTTCTCTTGCTGTGAAGACATGTGATATATTGCTGTGAACATATCTGGAGATATGTGAGCAAGCTAGGCCTATTCCCTTTGCAGCGAATGACTCATCAAGAAGGCACAGCAGCATCTATACTTTTTGAGAAGATTGAAGTGTGCAAGCTCTCCATGAGCACCTTCTAGAGTGTACTGTCTCTGACCCACTGCCATCAGAATGAGGGACAGGAGCATCTGTACTAGTACTGCCAGGCTGGATAATAGTTTCTTCCTTCAGTCTGTGGGAGTAATGAATGCCTTGCCATCACTGAGCTCTCATCACTAGCACATTGAGCTGTTACTGTTATCTGTGCTGTACACTACAAGCATTTTGAGTTATATTTTATTAACTTATTTACAGTGATATATGTGCTATGTGCTGTGTGTGTGATATAAGTTTTGTGTGCACCATTGTCTGGCGGAACGCTGCTTCACTTGGTTGTATATATGTACAGTCAGATGTCAATAAACTTAAACTTGATCGAGGTTTACAAGATGAAAATAGGCATGGACAGAATAGATAGCCAGAAACTTTTTTCCCAGGACAGAAGTGACTAATATGAGGGGCATAACGTTATGGTGATTGGAGGAAAGTATATGGGGAGTGGATGTCAATGGTAGGTGCATGGAACTTGCTGCCCAGGGTTGTGGTGAAAACAGATATATTTAAGAGGCTCTTAGTTAGACGCATGGGTGAAAGAAAAATGAAGGACTATGGTTGGAGAAAATAGTTAAAAGCTGGAATGTGGTTGGAGAAAATGGTTAAAAGCTCAGTATATCATGAGCTGAAGGACCAGTAATGTTCTATATTCTATGTTCTATGTTCTAAACATTCTGTTGCTCATTTGTGAAAAGGAGGAGAACAAGGAGTTACACTATTCTTGGCAGAGTCTTAGCGCTTACATTTGTGTATATTGTTTTAGGACTTGTAACTTTTCATTGACATACTGTCTAATCTAGGTAGCATCCTGGTAAGTCTCCTCTGCAACTTTCCGAAAGCTTCTACCTCCTTCCTCTGATGTCATGACCAGAAATGAAAACAATATTTCAATTATGGAAAAATCAGAGCTTAAAAGAGCTGAAATATTACTTCATGCCCTCTACCGTGTCTATTGTCTTATTTGTTATTTATTGTAATGCCTGCACTGTTTTGTGCACTTTATGCAGTCCTGGGTAGGGCTGTAGTCTAGTGTAGTTTTTGTGTTGTTTTTGTAGTTCAGTGTAGTTTTTGTATTGCTTCATGTACCACCATGGTCCTGAAAAACATTGTCTCGTTTTTACCGTGGTCAAAGTTATGGTCGAAGTGACAATAAAAAGTGACTTGACTTGACATGGCTCTTGAACTCAATCCTACAAGGAATGAAAGCCGACATTCTATATTGTCTTCTAAAACATCAACTTGTATGGCATCTTTGAGGGGGTCTATCGACATGGACCCCAATATACTTCTGTTCCTCCAATCTGTTAAGAATCCTACCATTAACCCTGTATTCTGCCTTAAAGTATTCTGTTCCAAAGTATATTGCTTCACACTTTTCCAGATTGAACTCTATCTGCCATTTCTAAGCCCAGATCTGCACCCTATCAATGTCCCTTTGTAACCTAAGGCAACCTTCTACACTATGCACAACACTACTAACCTTCATGTCATCTGCAAACTTACTAACATACCTTCCACTTCCTCAACCAAATCATGTATAATGTGAATGTTAGTGGGACGGGTAGCCATTGTGAAATTGAATCCTGTCTGGTCTATCATCCAATTGGTGTCAGAATGAAGAACATATTCTTGGCGAATCCTTTATATAATGACGTTGTTCCTCTCCACGCCTTGTGGCGCATTGGGCGGGAACCTTGACTTTTCTTTAGCATTTGCTTATTTTTTTTACAAGGTTGAATCACGAGCTTGATGCTCAACCCAGCACAGGTGGAAAGCATGCAATGAGCTGGCCGGATTTGAACCCGGGATTATTCGCCTCAAAGTCCGGGGCTGATGACACTACACGAGTGGCTGACCCTTTGGATAATGAGGATTTTTCCCCTGATTTTTCTGTTTTTCTTTTCAGTGTTCTGTCACTATCATGTGTCTGAACATGGGACATGAGCCCAATCTTCAAAGCACAGATGTTGCACATATTGGCGAGGGGATGAGCTGGCCATGTTCTTTTAATTTATTTTCATGTGTCTGAACATGGGACATGAGCCCAATATCCAAAGCACAGATGTTGCCCATATTAGCGAGGGGATGAGCTGGCCATGTTTTTTTAATTTATTTTCCGTTTGTTTTCTTCCTTCTCTGTTTTTCTTTGCTGTCAAGAATGGTGAAGTTCATCAAAGTGGGCGGGTTACTTATACAGATATTGCCCACAGAGTGGCTTGCTTGAACTTCCCATCTTTCAGTGTCTTTAGATATGCCTTGCGGGTGTTTTTACAACATTTCTTCTGATTTCCCTGAAGTCTTTGGTCTTGACTCAGCAGTGAACAGGGGACTTATTTGTCAAAGTAATCATCCCACATTCCAGCAAAACTGCTGTTTGGAAACAATAGTAGAAAGAGTGTAGGGTGTCAGGAGGAGAATCACTCTCCATAGAATACATTGTCTCTGACCAAGACTGGACTTTGAAGAAGAGAGGGTTAGATTATAGCATTGACACTTTTTCATGAGGCATGAAAATACATCTAAAGCAAAATGAGCAGAACTAAGGCTACTGGAGATTAATCCTGAAAAAAAGCTGAACTGATGCTTAACATAGAATAAACACAAGGATCTTTTTTCCTAAACATAAGAGATTCTGCAGATGCTAGAAATCTAGACCAACAAGCAAGTTAATTTGGAAGAATATTAAGGACATAAGGCACAGAAGAGATTTACTGGAATGACACCAGAATGTTTGTACATTGACTGATTGGAGAAGCTAGAGTTCTTCATGGAACAGAAGAATTGAGAGAATGTTTCACAGAGGTGGTCAAAATCATGAATGAATTTCGTAGAAATATCTAAGGAGCAGTTGCTTCCAGTGACAGAAAAATCAGCAACCAGAGGTATAACTTAGGATGCTTGGCATGAGGAAACTTTGGGGTTATTGTAGTCTGGAATACACTGCTTTAAAATATGATGTAAGCAGATTCAACAGCAGCACGGAAAGAGAGGTGGATGAATGCTCAAAGGGTGTGGGGGATTAATTGAATAGTTCAACTAAAGATCTGACACAAGAACAGGGGAATAAATTGCTGCTTTCTGTGCAATATATTTCATGATTTTAACCCTGTATGTAGGCCTCTCCCAGAAAAACCTATAATTGCTGATAGTTTTTTTTATCTCATATTTTATTTTGTCCAGTATATTTTCATAGTACTTAATTGAAAAAAATCCTAACTTCTAGTTTCATTCTTAACTGGTTAAATTTTATATATGAAGTTTACCACTGCCACAGAATCAATCTAACACAGGTAACAATATAAACGCAAACAACATATTATTCTCCGTCACTTCCGCCACCTCCAACGGGATCCCACCATTAAGCACATCTTTCCCTCCCCCCGCCCTCTGCATTCCACAGGGATCACTCCCTACACAACTCCCTTGTCCATTCGTCCCCCCCATCCCTCCCCACTGATCTCCCTCCTGGCACTTATCCGTGTAAGCGGAACAAGTGCTACACATGCCCTTACACTTCCTCCCTTACCACCATTCAGGGCCCCAAACAGTCCTTCCAGGTGAGGCAACACTTCACCTGTGAGTCGGCTGGGGTGATATACTGCGTCCGGTGCTCCCGATGTGACTTTTTATATATTGGCGAGACCCGACGCAGACTGGGAGACCGCTTTGCTGAACATCTACGCTCTGTCCGCCAGAGAAAGCAGGATCTCCCAGTGGCCACACATTTTAATTCCACATCCCATTCCCATTTTGACATGTCTATCCACGGCCTCCTCTACTGTAAAGATGAAGCCACACTCAGGTTGGAGGAACAACACCTTATATTCCGTCTGGGTAGCCTCCAACCTGATGGCATGAATATCGACTTCCCTAACTTCCGCTAATGCCCCATCTCCCCCTCGTACCCCATCTGTTACTTATTTTTATGCACACATTCTTTCTCTCACTCTCCTTTTTCTCCCTCTGTTCCTCTGAATATACCTCTTGCCCATCCTCTGGGTCCTCCCCCCCCCATCTTTCTTCCCGGACCTCCTGTCCCATGATCCTCTCGTATCCCCTTTTTCCTATCACCTGTCCAGCTCTTGGCTCTATCCCTCCCCCTCCTGTCTTCTCCTATCATTTTGGATCTCCCCCTCCCCCTCCAACTTTCAAATCCCTTACTCACTCTTCCTTCAGTTATTCCTGACGAAGGGTCTCGGCCTGAAACATCGACTGCACCTCTTCCTAGAGATGCTGCCTTGCCTGCTGCGTTCACCAGCAAGGTTGATGTGTGTTACAGGTAACAATATGTTTTTTTTTTTCTCTTTTCTAGTCTCCACTTACTGAATGCAGAAATCATATATATCTGAAAAAAATCAGCTCTCAAAAACAGCAGATCTTGACTAGCCAAAGCTCAAAAATGCTGATGGCGTGTAATTGAAATATACAAAACAAATTGTGATGACCTGAATCATCCTGATCTGGGATGCACATGAGAATCAAACCAAATATCAATACTGTTACAAAAGGCCACCCTTTAAAAAGCAAGTTCAGGACAAGTTAATCCACCCACACCACCCTTTGCATCATTGGCACAGCAATGGAAATTGCAAGCAGTTTTAATCTCTTGGGAGTGCACATCACACACAAATTCTCATGCCAACATACCCTACAGAGTCAAGAAAGCTCATCAAAGTCTCTACTTCCTGAGGAGCTTGAAGAGAGCTGGACTTTGCACATTCATGCTCAGGTCATTCTACAGTAGAAAGCCTGCTAACAAGCTGCATCACTGCATGGTATGGAAACTGTACTGTAGTGGACAGGAATGGTAGTCAAAACTGCCCAATGCCCCACCGGCACCAGTCTACATGCATTTAAAGACATATATGCAGAAAGGTGCCAGAATACGGCCAGTAACATCATGAAGGAATCCCACCCACTCACCCTGTTCATGGTCTGTTTGTCCCATTCCCACCAATGAGGAGGCTACATAGCATCCACGCCAGGACCATCAGACTCCAAAACAGTTCCTTTCTCTAAGCAGTAAGGCTGATAAACACCTCCACCCACTAACTCCACCACGACCCACTACTTTATTATTGCCTGTCAGTCATCTTATGTACAGCCTAGTGATATATATATATATCAATTTGCCTATCGCACCAACAGGTCAACACAAGACACCATCTCCACGGCACTTCACTCTGCCCTGACCCACGTGGACAGCCCCAACTCTTACGTCAGAATGCTGTTCATTGACTTTAGTTCGGCATTCAATACTGTGATCCCCTCCTAGCTGATTGTCAAACTACGCTAGCTTAGTACCAGCTCATCCCTCTGCAACTGGACCTTGGACTTTCTGACTAACAGACCCCAATCAGTTAAGTTAGACAACCTCTCCTCCTCCACTTTCACCCTGAACACCGGCGTGCCTCAAGGCTGTGTGCTGAGCCCTCTTCTGTACTCCCTTTTCACCTATGACTGCGTTCCTGTACGTGGTTCTAACTCCATAATCAAGTTCGCAGATGACACCACGGTGGTTGGCCTGATCAGAGGGGATGACGAGACGGCCTACAGGGACAAGGTCCAGCACCTGGCCACGTGGTGTGCCGACAACAACCTGGTCCTTAATACCCAGAAGACCAAGGAGATCATTGTGGACTTCAGACATGCTAGGAGCCACACTCACATCCCCACCTACATCAATGGAGCTGTAGTGGACCATGTATCAAGCTTCAAATTCCTTGGTGTCCACATTTCTGAGGATCTCACCTGGTCCCTGAACTCCTCCATCCCGATCAAAAAGGCACAACAGCGCCTTTATTTCCTGCGGAGCATCAAAAAAGCTCACCTCTGTCCCAGGATACTGACGGACTTTTACCGCTGTACCATTGAGAGTATACTCACCAACTGCATCTCAGCGTGATATGGCAATTGTCCTGTAAACTGCCCAGCGGATTATTGGCACCCAATTGCCCACCATTGAGAACATCTACCATAAATGTTACCTGGGCAGGGCGAAAAGCATTATCATGGATGCATCTCACCCTAACCATGGACTTTTTACTCTCCTCCCATCCGGTAGGTGGTACAGGAGCCTCCGCTGCCACACCAGCAGGCACAGGAAGAGCTTCTTCCCTGAGGCTGTGACCCTGCTGAACCTCACATCACAGCACTAAGCAGTATTGCACCCATATTGTACTGTCTCAATACTTTTATATTTGTGTGCTGTAGCACTTATTTTTTATTCACAGTTATTTTGTAAATAACACTATTCTTTGCACTTCTGGTTAGTTGCTAACTGCATTTCATTGGGTTTGTATCTGTACTCGGTACAATGACACTAAAGTTGAATCTAATCTAATATATATATATATACACACACACATTTATAAAAGCTTTCTTACGTATTTATATTTATTGTGTTCTTTATTGTTAGTGTTTTTTTGCACTACATCGATCCAGAACTGTTTACTCTTTTCCATAGATGCTGCCTGGCCTGCTGAGTCCCTCCTGCATTTTGTGTATATTACTTTGGATTTCCAGCATCTGCAGAATTTCTTGTGTTTGCCATTTTTAAAAGATCTGCTTTATGACATTGGTTGCATTGTTTTGGATAGACATTATCTATATGTTTAACATCTTCATGTAAAGATTCAATTATTTCATATCACTTCCTGTAGACAAGTATAAAGGAGAACAAAATAATTGTTACTCCAGTTGGGTGGGATCGTTCATGATGCACTGGCCCTTTACCAGCACCTTTCTGTGTGTATATATCCTTAATTGTGGGCCGGCTAGTGCCGGCGATACGCTGGGTAGTTTTGACTATATATTGTAGAGCATTCCTGTCTGCCGCAGTGCAGTTTCCATACCATGCAGGATGCTCTCTACTGTGTATCTGTAGAATGACGTGAGTATGAATGTGCAAAGTCCAGCTCTCTTCAGTATCCTCAGAAAGCAGAGCCTTCAGAAAGCTTTCTTGACTGTGTAGGATGTTTTCTGGGACCATGAGAATTTGTGTGTCTTGAGCACTCCCAAGAGTTTGAAACTGTTTGCAGTTTCCACTGCTGTGCCACTAATGTAAAGGGGAGTGAGGGTGTTGCTAGTTATCTTGAACTCACAAGTGGTACATTTCTGACTTGAATGCAAAGAGAATTCAGGCTGTTCTCTGGGAAATGTAGATTCTCCTAATTATTAACTTCTTCCATTCTGTATTCTGAATATACAGATATGGTCCTTTCCAAATCCTCTAATTAAGATAATTTGTATATTTAATCTACCACCTTCATTTTTTATAGATCTAAATTAATTTGCTATTGAATCTGCAGTTATAGACTCACTGTTCTTTAACCTTATTTCGATATGGTTAATAAAAAATTAGAAATAATTTTAGTTGTTGTATTGCTATTGTGAACATTTTCAAAGTCTCATTATCACCTATCATTTACTGTGACCAAAATTAATTCTAAACCCTAGCTTGCACTCACTTGATAGTCTTCAAATAGTTCAATCAAATTAGTTCAGTGTCATAACTCATACCTCATTTTTATGCTGCAGTCAGCTTCATGTTTTTCATCATCTGCCTTCATGGGCTGAATGTTTTGTTTGTGAACTGACAATCAAAACTGACTTCCCTTATCAAGTTGCAAGCTGTGAAGACTATCGCACAGTTTCAGTCCAAAGCTCTCCCTAGCATTCGATCTGCTTTGCTTACCACATGAAATGCTCAGTGTCATATCTGCCATTTTTCCATATTCCATTCAACATCATTTTTTGAATACCAACAAGGTTCTATCGTAAAGTTAATTTACATAATTAATTATATCCAAGTATTCTGTCTAACTAAATGTAGAATCTCCCATATTGCTTTCTCAGAAACAATTGCCTTTAACCAATTTCGGTTGAATTATTGAATCCAGTTCACCAATATAGATTCGTAAAAAACAAGGAAGCTTGCAATTTATAACCACAATCATTCTGACATGAGTGCTGGAAAGCATTATGTGCTTGACTGAAATTTCTGCTCACACCACTTTGAAAGGAGTTAGTTTGCATTAAACAAACAACCTCACAGATTTAAAATGCAAAAGGACTGCAGATTTGATCATAATTTTAAGCAGTAATTTCTAGGCTTCCACTCTTACATTCTGCTCTTCTGAAATATTGTTCATGCAGACAGATATTCTGGTGCCTTACATGACATTATTCTGCAGAAGGTTTTTTTTGTGGTCTTCCACTCTAAACAATCACAATAAAAGGTGGAATCAGTGAAAATACTAAAATGACAAAAGCAATGCTATCTCTTACGTAAGAGACTGCATTAAGTTAGATAAATTAATGGCAGAAATAGAATTAAATATCCAGGGAAAGTAGAATTTAAGAGAGACAAGTAAATATGAAGCAAAGGGTAGCCCTGGCAAGGTGAGATAAAGGTAGTGGAAGGTAAGGCGGGAGCAAGAAAAGTCCACATGTCTGATCACCAGGCCTCATTAGAAAGATTGGGTATGGGCTGAATTGTGGCAGCAGGGTCCAGGCTCCAGAGCAGTCTGAGAGCGAGGATCGACTCGATACTTGGACAATTTAAGCACCGGACCAGATTGAAAAGGTCAGGTTGTTGGGACTAGAGGTGAGTGACAGGCCAGTTCTGCCTGGATCCGCTCGGTTCTGCTTGCTGCACTGTGACACTCACTCAGCTCTGTGTTGAACTGAAGCGGCGGCCTGTTCTGGCTGCTGTGATGCCCGGCTTCATGTCTGTGGTCCCACGTTTATTTGGCTCTGCAATGAACTGAGGTTGTGGCCTACTGTAGCTGCAGTGATGCCTGGCTTCATGACTTTCATAATCGTGAGTTCTGAATACTATTTCAGAATCAGATTTAATATCACTGGTGTATGTTGTGAAATTTGTTGACTTTACAGCAGCAATATAATGAAATACATGATAAATAAATATAGAGAAAAAAGTGAGTCACATTAAGTATCTATATGTCTATTAAATAAAGTTAAAATAGGTAATGCAAAATAACAGAAATAAAACTGTCCTGTTGTACATACTATTTATTATAAGTTACTGTAAATTGCACATTGCACATTTAGTTGGAGACGTAATGTAAAGATTTTTACTCCTCATGTATGTGAAGGATGTAAGAAATAAAGTCAATTCAATTCAAGAAGTGAGGTATTGTTCATGGGTACAATGTCCATTTAGAAATCAGATGAGAGAGGGGAAGAAGTTGTTCAAACAGCTAATGAGATGTAGTCGCAGTCTTGCCTTCTTTATAGCTGTATCAATATGTTGCATCTAGATTAGGTCCTCAGAAATATTGACACCCAGGAAATTGAAATTGCTCACTCTTTGCACTTCTGGTCCCTTTATGAGGATTAGTTTGTGTTCCCTTATCTTACCCATTCTGAAGTCCACAATCAGCTCTTTGGTCTTACTGATGTTGAGTACAAAGTTGTTGCTGTGACACAATTCAACTAACTGGTAAATATCGTTTCTGTACATCCTTTCGTCACCATTTGAAATTCTGCCAGCAAATTTATAGGTGCCATTTGAGCTATGCTTAGTGCACGATCATGGGTGTAGAGAGAGTAGAACAGTGAGATAAGCACACAACCCTGTGGAGCACCAGTGTTAATTGTCAGCGAGATAGAGATGTTATTTCTAATCCACACAGATGGTGGTCTTCCGAGTAGGAAGTTGAGGATTCAGTTGCAGAGGGGGGTACAGAGGCCTTGGTTCTGTAACTTTTCAAACAGAACTGTAGGAATGATTGTTTGAAATGCTTGGCTATAGTCACTAAACAGCATCCTGACATTGGTACTTGCACTTGCAACGGGTCCTTGTCGTTCCTGAGACAGGTGTTGATTCTAAGCTATGCCCAACATCTCAAAGCATTTCATCATCGTAGATATAAGTACTACTGGATGATAGTCTTTGAGGCAACCCACATTGCTCTTCTGGACACTGGTATAAATGTTGCCCTTTTGAAGCCTATAGGAACTTATAGCAGTAGTAGCAGTGAGAGACTAAAAATATCTTTGAATACTCCTGCCAGTTGGTAGGCACAGGTATTCAGAGCCTTACCAGGTACTCCATTGGGCCCTGCTGCCTTATGAGGGTTCACCCTTTTGAAAGACAGCCTGACGTCGGCCTCCAAGACAGAGATCACAGGGTCATCCGATGCTGCACGGATCCTCATAGCTGTAGTTTTATCCTCCCTTTCAGATCAAGCATAAAAGGCATTGAATTTGTCTGGTAGTGAAGCATCACTGCCATTCATGATGTTGGGTTTTGCTTTGTTGGATGTAATGACCTGCAAATCTTGCCAGAGTTAACGTGCATCTGATGTTGCCTCTGGCTTCTACTGGAATTGTTTCTCGGCTCTTGAAATAGCCTGCCACAAACCATACCTGGTTTTTCTATACAGACCCGGATTGCCAGACTTAAATGCCTCAGGTCTAGCCCTTAGCCTTTGAGGCTTTTGGTTTGGTTACTTTCGCTTACTTTTTGCTTTCTTTCATTGTTTGCACAATTTTCTTTTCTCTGTGCATTGGGTGTTTTTGTCGGTCTTTTTTAACAGGTTCATTTTGGGTTTCATTGTTTTGTGGCTGCCTGTAAGGAGACGAATCTTAAGGTTATTTTATGTATACATACCTTGATAATAAATGTACTTTGAAGAGAAAAGGATCTTATCTCAGAAAAATCAAGAAGTATTATCATTCTGTGAGGTACTGTTGGTAGGTTAATTGGTCATAGATTAATGGATTGCCAGGGGTATTGGTAGAAACAGGCAGCTTGGTGAAGCTTAAGATGATTTTAGTTAGACATATATACATTAAGGGGATGGAGGGACAGAGATGATACACCAGAGGAGGATGGTTAGAATAAACTGATCAGCACAACTTTGTTGGTCAAATGACCTGATCAGTACTGCACTGTTTCATGTTCTAATATAACCAAGAAGAAATGTAAACCCAAAGACTGGAAACAATTCAGAATTCAATAAAGGAGAGTCAAGACATTGATGAGGAAATGGAAATAAAATTGTGAAAGTAATCTGGGAAGAAAAATAAAATTAAATATGAAGACCTCACTAGATACTGAATGTAAAAAAGAAAGGCACTACAAAAACTTTAGAGGGATTAACCAAGTATTTTGTGTCTGCCTTAATAAAATAGAATGCAAAAGGTATCTCAGAAATATTGAGGAGTACAGGAGATTCTGCATCTATAAATTTGCTGATAACAACTATTGTTGGCAGAATTTCAGTTGGTGATGAGAAGGTGTAGAGGAGCGAGAGAGATCAACTAATTGCAGAAACAACCTTGCACTCAATGTCAGTAAGACCATAGAATTGATTGTGGTCTTCAGAATGCGTAAAAAAAGGGAACGCATACTAGTCCTCATAGTGGGATCAGAGTGGAAAGGGTGGTTAATTTCAAGTTCCTGGGATCAACATCTCTGAGGATCTCTCCTAGGCCCAACATATCAAAGAAGGCACAGCAGCAACTATATTTCATTTGAAGTTTGAAGGGATATGGTATGTCACTAAAGAGACTCACAAATTTATACAGATGTACTGTAGAGAGCATTCTAACTAGCTTCATCACCATCTGGGATGGGCAAGGTCACTGCACAGGATCAAAAAAAGCTGCAGAAATTTGGAATCTCTGTTAGCTCCATCATGGGCACCAGTCTCCCCAGCATCCAGAACATCTTCAATATCTTTTTGATGCCTCAAAAAGTGGCAGCCATTATTAAGGACCCGATCAGCCAGAACATGCCTCCTTCTCATTGCTACCATCTGCGAGGAGGCATAAGAGTCTGAAAGTGTGCACGTAATGATGTAGGAACAGCTTCTTCCCCTCTGGCATCCAATTTATGAATGGACGTTGAATCCATGACACTTAATGTAATCCATATTTTTTCATTATGTGTTACAATGTACAGCTGCCACATAGTGATATATGTCAGTGATATTAAAATTAATTCTGATTCTGATTCTGAAATGCAGGAAATCGAGAGCAACACGTATAAAGTGGTGGAGGAACCCAGCAACCATTGATGGAGAGGAATAAAGAGTCAACATTTCAAGGCGAGATCCTTCATCAGGCCAAAGGAGAATAAATAGCAGCTGTAAGAATAGAATTGGAGAAAGTACTGTGACTGAAAGCTGATAAATACCCAGAATCTTTTGGGGGAGGTTGTTACATGAGGAGAGTAAGCAGACTGCATTTGCATTTTCTATATTTTAGAAAAATGAGTGTGGTTCTCATTGAAATGCAAAAAAAAAAATCAATTGCTACTTGACAGAGTAGATGTAGGGAAAAAGTTTCCCCAAGTGCAACATTGAAAACTTGTAGATAGTAAGTAGTTGGCTACGCAGAGCTGTGAGCAGTTTCTTCATCAAGAAGGAACATGTATCTTTCAGATTTTCTGTGCATTATGGCTATGATTGTCCAGGTACTGAAAACCATCAAGTAAGACACTGAAAGATCTTTAGAACCAAGGGATATTGTGTTACTACAAGAAAGTCACTCTGGATGAAGAATCAGCAACTATCTTAATGAATGCTAACTATGTGCAAGGGATTGAGTTGTCTTCTCCAACTGAGTCATTAAGTCATAGAGCACTACAGCACAAAAATAAGCCCTTCAGCCCATCCAGTCTATGACAAACTGTTATTTCTAATTGTTCCATTGACCCACACCTGAATGACAACCCTCCAGACCACTTCCATCCAAGTTTCTCTTAAATGTTGGAATTTAACCCGTACCCACCTCAAACATGAGACAATCTGCAGATGCTGGAAATCCAAAGCAACACGTATGAAATGCTGGAGGAACTCAGCGGCCAGCCAACATCTATGGAAAATAGTAAACAATTGACATTTTGGACCAAGACCTTTCTGCCAGCAGCACACTCGCACCACCCTCAGAGTGAAGAAGTTCCCCCTCAGGTTCCTGTTAAGTATTTCACCTTTCACACTTAACTTTAAAACTTTAGTTCCAGTTTCCCCCAACCTCAGCAGAAAAAGCCTGCTTGCATTACCACTATCTACACGCCTTTTAATTTAATATACCTCCATCAAATCTGCCCTTATTCTGCTGCACTCCGGGGAAAAATATCCTAACATATTCAACCTCTACCTATAACTCAGCTCCTCAAGTCCCAGCACCATCCTTGTAAATCTTCTCTGTACTCTTTTAATCTTATTGTGTTAATTACATTTGTTGTCTTTTTCTTATTTATAATATTGACCTCAGGAGAGCTGGCACTTGTGTTTCATTTTTTTTTCAGTCATCTGCAAAAGAATACATGTGTAACCTCACCTTTGGGGTGCTGACACCCGTGGTATCCTCTCTCTGACATTGGCTACAGTCTACTCATGCAAGATGACATTCCGCATGGGGAGCATGGCTCTGAGCTAATCTGGACAGTTTGCAAAATGTCGGTAACTGTGGAAGAGTCAAATGGAGTTCTGAAGTACTATTACTCTGTACATCCACCACCACTGGCTCGCCAAGTGCAAATTCCTACCAGAATCTGAGGAGTCTGCAGGGTGAACGGTGAGGGAGCTGTGAGGAAGTATGAGCACGCTGCCAACTTGTGTTGCTTTTATAATGAGGAATTACTTTGTCCTGCGAGAGAGAGAGGGAAAGAGAAAGAAATGCATTAGACAAAGCATGCAGTGAGGCGCCTGCTTTCATTGAATAGCTGGCCGAGATACAGCCCTGAGGCTCAGAGTTGTGGTGAGCGTGTGAGTGCGTGACATTGTTTGAGTGGTAAGTTCCAATCCTGGATGTTTGTTGGGTGACTGAAAGGGCTGTAACGTATGCAGCACTGTGTGAGTGCACATACGGATCTGATCTTGAACTTGTGTGTGAGGAATAATATGTACAGGACTCAGGTGCTCATATATCTGTTTATTTGTTTATCTATTTATTTACTTGCTTATTTACTGAGATACAGTGCGGAATAGGCCTGTCTGGCTCTTCAAGCTGTAACACTCAGCTATCCCCCAATTTAACCGTAGTCTAATCATGGGATAATTTACAATGCCCATATAGGCTACCACCCAGTATGTCTTTGGACTGTGGGAGGAAATCAGAGCAACTGGCAGAAACTCATGCGGTCACGGGGAGAACACAGAAACTCTCTACAGGCAGCAGTGAGAATTGAACCTGCGTCACTGGTACTGTAAAGCATTGTGCCATCCACTACCATGTCACATTCAATTGGTGTCTAGTGTAGTGTTAAACACATTAGCACACATTGACAAGAACAACTTTTGAATCCCTATCTCTGGCTGGTGCTAATTGATGTCATGTTTCCACTTCTTAAAGTAGAGATGTCAGTCGCCCACAGCTACTGCCCAACTACACTTGCTTTCGGCTCCATCATTCCCACATGCAGTGCACTGCTCCATCACTCAACACCTCCATCGCACATTAACGATTTCCATTGCCCAGCACTTCTACTCAACAGTCAAGCGACACCTCTACATCTTCGTACGGTCATAGTTATTGTAAATGTACATACACATCAACCAATTTGGACACTCTCACAATAATATCGTAACTGCTTGGCTACTTGGTTGGGCTGGAGGAATGCTGCTGACTCTTATTGGAGTGACCATTTTAGAGCTCTGACATATAGCAAGGTAGAGACCACTAAAGAAATTAATATGCTTGTGTAATCCAAAATATCATTTTCATCATCCCAAAACCTCTGCTGATTTACAACATGCACATGGCCTGTACATGTAAATTTTGGGCAGAATTTCCATACCTTTCCTTGGCCCCTTATGGCCTTTTCTCTTCAGATCTTTCTAAGTTTACTATCCTTTACATTGCTGTTGTCTAGTTTTAATTTCCTCTGATGTAGATGAATGTTTTCTGCAGTTTACCCGATCTATACCATGCATTATTTCATATATCTCTGTCATGTCCACTTTTAGCCCCGGGAAAAGCAGATATAGTCTGTCCAGTATTTCCTCATAACTGAAATGCTCTGTCAACGTCTGTAGAATCAGGTTGGTCAGATAGGATCTACCCTTGACAATGCTATGCTCTATATCTCTAATTATTCCAAGTGATCATCAATCCTGTGACTCAGAATATTTTTCAACAACTTCCCGCTGCTGATATTAAGTCCATAGGCTTATAAGTGCCAGGTTTTTTCATGCTGTCCTTTATAAGGGGAGCCAATTTTTGCCATCTTCCACTCATCTAGTATCTCACTTGTGATGTGGAAAATTCAAAATTAATGACACACTAGTTGTTTACAATGAATAGGCTAGATGTCAAAGTGACAGATGCAGGCAGATTAAGAATTGTGGAAGTGAGAAAACAAGACCTCAGTTTGTTCACTAAAAGAAGGACAAATGTGATGTTTCTAATGTCCACCCAAGCTGTCTCCCTCAATCATTAGCAAAATACCAGAAAGTTATCATTTGCAATGCTTTCCAATGATATTTACTCATCAATAAACTGCTCAAAAAGACCTTGATTGGGTTTTTTATGGACTAGTTGGCTCTATATATGACTATGGCCTTTTTCCATACTTGGAACAGTGATCTGAATTCCAGAGGTGAGGTAAGAGTGACATTCCTTAACATCAAGGCAGAATTGGACAAAATAAGCCATAAAAAAAAAATCCTGGTTAAACTGAAGTCACTTGGCATCAAGATGAATAGAGATACAGCTTGCACAAAGGAAAATGATTATAGTTGTGGGATACCAAAAATTCCCAGCATAAATACATTCCCACAGGAGTTTTTTGGAGAAGGGTACCAGGCTCAACCATCTTCAGCTGCTTCAGTGACATTCTTTCCGACCGAAGTGGTGATTTTCAGTAATGATTACACAATGTACAACCCTCCCTCCCCACTCCTCCATGGCAAACTCAGCAGCCAATAACTGCAGAAAACCAGACTACATTATGGCATAGAGGTGGGTGGAGCCTTTGATTATGTTGCCTGCTTTACTGAGACAGTCAGAAATGTAAACAGAGTCCATGGATGGGCAGCTGATTTTGATGGCGTGCTAAGCTGTGTCCACAACCGTGTCCATATTTTCTTATGGTAATGGTGGATCATTTGACATACCAAGCCATGATGCAAGTGATATTTATGTTTTATTGACCCTCAAAGGGGAAATGCCAAATTTCCTAAGCCTCCTGAGGAAGGAGTGGTGAAACGCAAACACGAGGAAATCTGCAGATGCCAGAATTTCAAGCAACACACATAAAAGTTGCTGGTGAACGCAGCAGGCCAGGCAGCATCTCTAGGAAGAGGTACAGTCGACGTTTCGGGCCGAGACCCTTCATCAGGACGAACTGAAAGAAGAGCTAGTAAGAGATTTGAAAGTGGAGGGGGAGGGGGAGATCCGAAATGATAGGAGAAGACAGGAGGGGGAGGGATGGAGCCAAGAGCTGGACAGTTGATTGGCAAAAGGGATATGAGAGGATCATGGGACAGGAGGCCCAGGGAGAAGGAAAGGGGGAGGGGGGGATACCAGCGGATGGGCAAGGGGTATAGTGAGGGGGACAGAGGGAGAAAAAGGAGAGAAAGAAAAAGAATGTGTGTATATAGATAAATAACAGATGGGGTATGAGGGGGAGGTGGGGCATTAGTGGAAGTTTGAGAAGTCAATGTTCATGCCATCAGGTTGGAGGCGACCCAGACGGAATATAAGGTGTTGTTCCTCCAACCTGAGTGTGGCTTCATCTTTACAGTAGAGGAGGCCGTGGATAGACATATCAGAATGGGAATGGGATGTGGAATTAAAATGTGTGGCCACTGGGAGATCCTGCTTTCTCTGGCTCCTCCCCACCGATCTCCCTCCTGGCACTTATCCTTGTAAGCGGAACAAGTGCTACACATGCCCTTACACTTCCTCCCTCACTACCATTCAGGGCCCCAGACAGTCCTTCCAGGTGAGGCGACAATTCACCTGTGAGTTGGCTGGGGTGATATACTGTGTCTAGTGCTCCCGATGTGGCCTTCTATATGTTGGTGAAATCCGACGCAGACTGGGAGATTGTTTCGCTGAACATCTATGCTCTGTCCGCCAGAGAAAGCAGGATCTCCCAGTGGCCACACATTTTAATTCCACCTCCCATTCCCATTCTGATATGTCTATCCACGGCCTCCTCTACTGTAAAGATGAAGCCACACTCAGGTTGGAGGAACAACACCTTATATTCTGTCTGGGTGGCCTCCAACCTGATTGCATGAACATTGACTTCTCAAACTTCGGCTAATGCCCACCTCCCCCTCGTATCCCATCCGTTATTTATTTATATACACACATTCTTTTTCTCTCTCTCCTTTTTCTCCCTCTGTCCCTCTCACTATACCCCTTGCCCATCCTTTGGGCTTCCCCCCTCCCCCTTTTTTTTTCTCCCTGGGCCTCCTGTCCCATGATCCTCTCATATCCCTTTTGCCAATCAACTGTCCAGCTCTTGGCTCCATCCCTCCCCCTCCTGTCTTCTCCTATCATTTCGGATCTCCCCCCCAACTCTCGCTTTCAAACCTCTTACTAGCTCTTCCTTCAGTTAGTCCTGACGGAGGGTCTCGGCCCGAAACGTCGACTGTACCTCTTCCTAGAGATGCTGTCTGGCCTGCTGCATTCACCAGCAGCTTTTATGTGTGTTGAAGAAGTGGTGAAAGTTTTTGGCCATGGCATCCATGTGGTTGGATCAGGACAGGTGTTCACTCTTGATGTTCACTCTTAGGAACTTGAAGCAAGGAAGGTTGTTTGTCCAATGGAAGCATGGAAGTACCAGAGTATGTACTACTAAGCTGGTAGAGCAGCAGCATCACAGCTTGACAGGAAGTCCCTGGATAGCTGGCGCTAAATAGAAACAGATCAGGGAGGGATATCCATTAACCCAACACCTCAAGGTTTTTGAGGTAAAGTAAAACAGAGAGAAATAGGACAATTACTGTATTTTCCCTTCTTCCCCCTTCCTTTCCAGTCCTGAGAAGGGTCTCGGTACAAAACGTCTCCATAGATGCTGTCTGACCCATTGAGTTCCTTTGGTATTTTGTGTATGTTGTGTTGTTTTCCTTCTCCTTTTGTTTCTCAAAGAGAAATAGAATAGACGTGCTGTCAATAACATGCGTCCAAGGACACTTTTCCTTTCAGTGGAATTACCCCTGTAAGGACTCTTTCATACAATTATCCATTGGCTGGTGTTCTAAAAGTATTTTGAGGGCAAAGGGATTTCAGAACCAGGCTATTAAAAGAAAGCAATTGTAAGAATCTCACCTGACTTTGGAAACTGTTTTATGAACTAAGTAACTTTTTCAAAAGTTTAATTTGCTCATTATTTGAGGAATTTTATGGAAAGAATAAGGGAGAGACTGAGACAGCTGTCTGAAATAACTTAAAAACTATGAAATTCCAGATTGCAGTGATTTTCATCACCACAGGAAGAGCATTCTAGGCATGTTTCTGGCGACAAAGCTCTGCCTCTCCAGTAACCGGCAATTCTCAGTAACAACTTCCTTTAAAAAGCATAGCCCCCGAATATGCTGCCTCCTTACTATGTGAAAGCATTGATTTCCAAAGACTTTAAGGACCAAGGACCAACCTTATTCGACATGTACGTTATCATGTATTAGGAATTTCTGGTGATATGTTGCCACAACATGCAACAAAAAACAGCACTTAACATTATAAAGAATAAAGAACTATATTAAAATAAGTTATAACCTTCCTTTTTCACTGTCCTGGATAAATCTTTCCTGACTTCTTCCTTTGGTCTTCTCCAGCAGGGGTTTTATTTTTGATCCCTCTCTTTGTGACCTTAGTCAGGTTGGAGACTGGGAACAACTATAATTGAGACAGTGGTGGTAGAGTAGCTTTGAATTTAAATCTGCACAGTACTTAGAATTTAGTAATTCTGCCCCATTAGACACAACCAATGTCTCCCCTATCTCAATCCCAAAAACAGCTCCCAATAATTAGAATTATTTAAACACAGCTACATTACAAGATTAAAGGCCTTGACTATTACTCCATAAGGCATGAGCTCAAATGTTACCTTTTCAGCTGGGAAATTTAAATTCAAGTAATTAAGTACATTATAAGTAAAATGAATAGATTAATCAAGGTGATCAAGAAACTATTGATTATCTCCAGTGCTAAATAAGCATTGGATGGGGTAAGATGTTTTTGCAATATATATGGAGCCATACAATTCAAAATTCAAATTTCAAAGTAAATTTATTCTTAAAATACATATATGTATCTCACCATATATAACCTTGAGATTAATTTTCTTGCGAGCATATTCAATAAATCCATACAATAGTAACAATAACAGAATCAATGAAAGACTGCACTGACTTGGACATTCAACCAGTGTGCAAAACACAACAAACTCCAAATGCAAAAAGAAAGAAATAATAATAAACAAATAAGCAATAGGTATCAAGAACATGAGATGAAGATCCTTAAATGCGAATCCATAGGAATATTTCAATGATGGGGCAAGTGAATTTGAGTGAAGTTACCCTCTGTTTCAGGAGCCTGATGTTTGAGAGGTAATACTGTTCCTGAACATAATGGAGTGAGTTCTGAGGCTCCTGTACCTTCTTCCTGTGGCAGCAGCAGGAGAAGAGCATATCCTGAGTAGAGGGATCCCTGATGATGGATACCGCTTTCATGTGATAGTGTTTCATGTGCTCAGTGGTGGGGAGGGCTTTAGCCGTGATGGACTGGGCTGTATCCATTACTTTTTGTTGGATTTTCTGTTCAAAAGCATTAATGTTTCCATAACAGGCCGTGATGCAGCCAGTTAATATACTTTCTACTATGTCTCTATGGAAGTTTATCAAGGTTTTAGATGTCATGCCAAATCTTCGCCAACTCCCGAGGAAGTAGAGGTACTGCTTACTTATCAATCTGATTAGTAAGATTATGTGTGATGCAATGTTTGAATTGCAGCTATGATCACAAATTTAACTAATAAAGATCATAAGAAATAAAACTGAGATTTTCTAGGCCGTGGTTTATATTGTATTTTTGGAATCTTGTTTTTTTGCTTTGCTTTAGTCACAGTAAAGGGCCACTGTAGAAATTGAACAGCCCCACTGGGTATTAATAAGTCAAAATAAAATTGTGTTTGCATTGAAGTGCTCACGTTTTCCCAAAACATCATTGGCACCGACATATTTTCAGCTAATAACTCAGCCTTGCCACTCAGATACTAGATGCTGAAAATTACTGTGCTGAAGATATGATATAAAACTTTTTAATAAAAAGCTTAGTATTTGCCTTAAGCATAAATTTATCGTAATAAATATTCACTTGTTTCAATACATAGGGAATTTGGGCTAATCATGTATTGTTAGCACGTGTTATACAAAAATGCACTGAAATATATTTTCAATATTTTGAAATGTAGCCTTCCAGGCATATAACAATTTCCATTATAAAATAAACTGCTGGTTCTTCAAAATGATTCATTGCCCAGTCATACTGATACAGCATTGTATTCTTGTTAAATGCTTTTCAAAAACATTATTATAGTGGTTGGCACCACGGATGAGATTAATACCTTAATGTGATACAAAGAAAGCTACTTAAGAATAATTACATTTTATGATTTTGTTCTGCAGTATCATTTAAATGGATTACAGGTTTAATATTTATGACATAATTTATTAAGATTTGTAGGAGAAATAAAATTTCAAGACCAAATCAGTTGTGAATACTGATAAATGAATAATACAACATGCAGATATCTATTCTGTAGACATTAAGAAATTAAGCATTAATAGATTTTTTAATGTTCTAGCAACTACATTACATCAGGAAATGGGAGATAGGCAGATTGCCCTGAAGATTGCCTGGCTCGGTGCAGGTGCCTGCCTTCCCTTTCATTTGGTCACAATATATCCCCAGTGTTTGGCAGGTCTCTTCTGACACTCCTGCAGAGGATACAAGGATAACCCAATCCATTCTCCCACTTCTACCTTGGAAGCTCCTTTCACCAGAAATCAAGGATCAAGGATCAATTTTATTCACCACATGCATGTAAATGTATCATGAATTTGCTCTGGTGTGTTGGTCAGGTTGTGGTATGGAACAAATAACAACATTCATCAATTATAAAGAATAAAGAATTACATAAAAACATTTAGTGGTTAAAAACAGATGGGAATTAAAATGAGCATGAATGCAAAAATACCAGCATTTAAACAATGTTATAAAAAGTGGTTTAATTGTTTACAGTGCAGTGCAGTGATGGGGGTAATAGGTAGAGGGGGTTGGGGGTATAATTAGAATGGTTGATCAGATTAATTGCCCGGGGGAAGAAACTTCTAAGATCATTCCTGATCCAGTTTTGTTTATATTATTTTAAACGTTATGCTTCTGAACATTCCACTCTTTATTTTTATAGTTAGAGCAGGGGTTCTTAATCTTTTATATGTCATGGACCCCTTTGGCATTCCAGCAAAGTCTATGGGCTCTTTCTCATAATAATGTATTTAAATATATAAAATAAAATACAAAGTATTACAAAAGAAATTAATTATATTGAAATATAGTTATCAAAATATTAAAAAACAATTTATATAGTGATATAGTAAAATATGTGTTTCTTTATTAGTGCATTAAACAACAAGACTATACATTTAACATATAGGCAAGTTAAAATTAAGTTTTATTTTTTAAAGACACATCAATGTGAAGGCTATTGTTTAGCCTGAATAAGAACATTAAAGTGTGGGGAGGTCTTTGACAAAGCCACACGCATGTCATATTGGTCATCCAATTGCAGGACAGCCCGATTGTTGGCTAACTGCATTGCATGAGCGTCTGCAGCCAGGAAGTCTGTGATCATGTTCAATTGAGTAGCGGGTCTAATATCTAAGTTAATTTCAAGGTAGTGATGAGTGTGCCATAAACAATATTTTGAGAAATTTATAATAATTGTAATGTGATATGAAAATATCTGTGTTCTCTATTGGTGACAAAGTCACAGGTACTGTTAATATTGCTGTGGTTAGATGCCTACATTCCTAATTGAAACACATGCTAAATTTCAGTTAGAGGTCTGTGAAAATAAAAAAAATAACCCCCTGCTATCTACCCACAGACCCCCAAGGGGTCCCTGGACCCCAGAATAAAAACTCCTGAACTAGAAGTCTTCATCCTTGCTTGACAATGATACATTAAAAGAAAAGCAGAGACCTATAAAACATGTTTTGCGGCTCTTCCTGACCTTTTAACAGAGCAGTTTAGAAAAATATATATAGTGCTTTTATGTGCTTACTCAAGAGCATCAGGGTTTTCTGAACCATTTCATTCTGATAACATGAAGGTATCCTAGTGCAGGCCTAATCACTGGGCCTGGAAAATAATGTAATGGAGAATATAAGCCAACTCCTCCTGGTGTTGCCGGAATACACCGTTGATAATTCCACCATCATCAGAATCCTGCCTTAACAGAGTTAATTCATCAACATGTTGACTACAGGAACAGGGTAGAGACTGAGTAAGTTACAATCAGTGGTTCACCACTTGATCCTCAAAGCTTCTTAATCACCCACAACATTCAAATTTATGATGTGTTGGAAAAGTCCCTACGTACCAAGATTGTCATATTCACAACACTACTCTAGTTCAGTATAAGAAGTTCACAGGATTTGCTCCCCTAAAAGTGGGCATTAAATAAAATGCTTCACAAATCATAGATACGTTGCGGCTGTATCCTAAACAATCTACAGGATTATCGCAAAAATACACCAAGGTTTTTTTGATCAAATATTGCTTTAATGTGAACTCAGTTACATAAGAACATAAGAAAGAGGAGCAGGAGTAGGGCATCTGGCCTGTCAAGTCTGCTCCACTATAACCCTTAATTCCCCTACTATGCAAAAATCTATCCAACCTTGTCTTAAATATATTTACTGATTACTTGATTACTGCATCAACTTTAGTATGATTGTGTTTTTTTTTCCAGGTCTGGTCCTATTTTCAACTCAAATAGTGAACAATAAACAAAAACTAATGGTTTAAAGGTTGTTCCTGACTCCTACACTTGTAATTTACCCTGTATTGTGGATTCTGGTTAACTGGGCCATCGGTCAATTGGGACAACTGCCTGTTCAGGACAACTCTTAAAGAAACTAAGTGAGGAATTTTCAGGGGCTCCCTTAATTTATTTGGGACACAGTGCCACTTAATTGGGACAGGAGACTATTGTCAATCAGTTTCTAACTAGCATCAGTTGTGTGTCCATGAGACACTGCACTATACTTTGAGCAAATAGTTTTTAAATAGAGTTCATCGCCTGTGCTTGTTATCAGCAAATTTTGTCATTGAAAATGGGCAAGAAATAAGAAGAACTGTTTTGCTCACTACGGTTTCAGGCACACAGGCATGGAGATGCCTGAAGTGGCAAGGAGTGAAAATGAAATCACTGCACTGCATCAGCAAGTTGGAAACAACAATGAATTTGAAGGTATCGACAATCATCTTGAATGTTACAACAAAAATTAAGATTTGGAAGATACAATCATTGACAGCATTGTATGACGGCATTCCATTTTCTGCATTTGGTGTCTGCACTAAATTTGTTCATGCAAAAGAACACGACACTGATGAATTCCTCTGGCAATAAGTTTTAAGAACAAATTCACAGTTCACAGTACTGTAGTAGCATTGGTAGTATCCTAATTTGTTCTGTATGCCATTTAAATATATAATTTGTTATTCCTCATTCCCCACTTGCACCACCCTCTGAGTGAAGAAGTTCCCTCTCAGGTTCCTCTTAAACATTTCACCTTTAAACTATAACCTCTAGGTCTAATTTCACCCAGCTGCAGTAGCATAGTCATTAGTGCAATGCTGTTACATCTCAGGGCATTGGAATTCAGAGTTCAGTTCCGGTACTATCTGTGAGGAGTTTGTAGTTGGAACATAGAACACAGAACATAGAAATTTACAGCACATTATAGGCCCTTTGGCCCACGGTGTTGTGCGGACCATATAACCTACTCTAGAAACTACCTAGAATGTCCCTACCGCATAGCCCTCTATTTTTCTAAGTTCCATGTACCTATCTAAGAGTCTCTTAAAATACCCTATTGTATCTGCTTCCACCACCACCGCTGGCAGTACATTCCACGCACCCATCACTCTCTGCGTGAAAAACTTACCCCTGACATCCCCTCAATACCCATTTCCAAGCACCTTAAACTATACCCCTCATGTTAGCCATTTCAACCCTGGGAAAAAGCCTCTGGCTGTCCATATGATCAATGTCTCTCATCATCTTATACACCTCTGTCAGGTCACCTCTCATCCTCCGTCACTCCAAGGAGAAAAGGCCAAGTGCACTCAACCTATTCGCATAAGGTACACCCTCCAATCTCGGCAACATCCTTGTAAATCTCCACTGCACTCTCCCTATAGTATCCACATCCTTCCTCTAGTAAGGTGACCAAAATTGAACACAGTATTCCAAGTGGGGTCTGACCAAGGTCTTATATAGCTGTAACATTACCTCATGGCTCTTGAATTCAATCCCACAGTTGATGAATGCCAACATACCATACGCCTTCTTAACAACACTGTCAACCTGCGCAGCAGCTTTGAGTGCACTATGGACATGGACCCCAAGATCTTTCAGATCCTCCACACTGCCAAGAGTCTTGTCATATATATCAAATTAGACCTACCAAAATGAGCTACTTCACACTTATCTGGGTTGATGTCCGTTTGCCACTTCACAGCCCAGTTCTACATCCTATCGATGTCCTGTTGTAACTTCTGATAACCCTCCAGACTAGGGATTGATACAGTTGATGTGGATAGGCTTTTTCCATTGAGGGTGGGGGAGATTCAAATAAGAGGACATGAGTTGAGGGTTAAAGGGCACACAAAGCAAGGTCTCCTTGGATGACATACCTCCTTACCTTCTGAAGGAGCCTGGCATGGGGAACCTTATCAAAGGCCTTACTGAAATCTATATGTACTCCATCCAATGCTCTACCTTCATCCATATGTAACAGAACATAAAAATTTACAGCACATTACAGGCCCTTCAGACCACAACGTTGTGCCGACCATGTAACCTTCTCCTAGAGACTGCCTAGAATTTCCCTAGCGCATAGCCCTCTATTCTTCTAAGCTGCATGTACCTACCTAAGAGGCTCTTAAAAGACCCTATTGTATCCTCTGCTTTTATTTTTTTTCTCTCACTTTCCCCGTAACCGGAAGGGTTTTCTCCCACAGTCCACAGACATACCAGTTAGTAGGCTAATTGACCATTGTCAATTGTCCTGTGGTTAGGCCAGGCTTCAATGGGTAGGCTGCCAGGTGGTGCAGATCGTTAGGCCAAAAGGGCCTGTTCTGTGCTGTATCTCTAAATAACTAAAATAAAATAAATGATTAAAATAAATCTCATTGCCTGCTTATATTTACTCTATCTACACCTCTCATAATTTTATACACCTCTATCAAATCTTCTCTCATTCTCCTAATAAATTACTAACTTAGTCAGTCTTTTCCTATAACTCAGGTCCTAAAGTTCTGGCAACATCCTTGTAAATTTTCTCTGTAAGCTTTCAATCTTATTGATACATTTCTTGTAGGTAGGTGAACTGCAAACAACACATATGACCGCACCCAACAACTTCAACATAACATCCCAATTCCTGTACTCTACATTTTGATTTACTTATTCTCTTCTGTGGTTAATTCAAGGCCTCTTGTGAATGAAAATGATTATGGATTCTTCTCAACTATTTTTAAAAAAAAAATTAAATAGAGATATAAATGAGTTTTTGAAAATGAAAAGTAGTGTTAAAGCTTGGAGAGTTATTGTACACAATTATATTGTCCATTTGAATGGTTGAACAAAGACTGCACAATCAAGCATAACAGCTGTTAAAGTTAAATCTAAGTAACCCAGACCTTCCAATTGCATTACATTGGCTTTGAATTAGATATTGCAGGTGGCCTGGCTTCTAATGTCAAGACCATTAAGTTCTGGAATTGTCTCTCCACTCCATGACCACTTTAATTCTCTGTCCTTCTACGAGATGTTTACTAAAATCAAAAGCTTTGACTGCTAGAATCAATAACATTCAAAACTTTTTACATGGTACCAAATTCATCTTAAACTACTCTTCTGAGGGGCCTTGAAGTATTTTGCTACATTGAGGGCTCTGTATGAAGTGAGGAGTTACAATAAATACAAGAGATCCTGCAGACGCTGGAAATCTTGAACAACATACACAAAGTGTTGAAGGAACTCAGCAAGTCTGGCAGCACCTTTGAACGGGAGTAAGTACCCTTGTTTTTTCTGAGACGCTTCATTAGTATTGAAAAGGAAGGGGGAAAAGAGTTATGAGGGACAAGAGATTCTGCACATGCTGGAAATTCAGAGTAACACACACAGAATGTTTGAGGAACTCAGTAAGTCAGGGCGTATCTGTGGAGAGGAATAAAAAGTCAACATTTCAAGTCAAGACCCTTAATCAAGACTGAGTTCCTCCAATATTTTGTGCTAGTTATTAAGGAGTTACTTTGTCAATCTGCTGGTAAATATTCTAAACATGGGGTGGACAATGATTGCCAACATACTATTTCACCTAGAAGGGAATAATGGATTCTGGGTTAGGACCACAATTTTATAGAATTACACTGCAGAATTGAGAAAACAATATTACAATTGACTTGATGCATAAAACTAGAGGGAATGCAAACATTTACAGTGACAGAAAAGCTACAATGAATTGACAGGCAAATGTCAATGTCATTCATAGAGGTATAAAACATACTTTGGAGAAAGAAAGAGTGTTTACAAAGCAAAGACTTAAAATTGAACAGAGGAGCAAGTGGGGAATTTTATTTTGAGGTAGAACACTTTATTTTATCTAAAAGAATGACTGTAAATTTGAGCTTGCTCTTGGTGTTATTTGTGTCATTGTTGAAATATATATTCAATGTAAGATTAATGTAAGTGTTATAGGAAGCCTTAATTCACCCGAATGCTTCTAATGATAAAGGGTTTGATGTTCCATCATAAAGTTCCAGGTGAAATGGAACTGGGCCTGTCTAAGTTTTTGCTATTGTGAATAACAGATTCAATCAAGATGATACGACCAATCTTTATTGTTATTATTTGTACCACAGAATCCTATCAATTCAACTTTCACCTCCAAAAGAGTAGAAATTTAGATCAGTGGATTGGGAATGTTAACACTGATTTCCTTCCAATTGCTATAGTTTATAGCATAGTACAATATACATTCATGTGGTGTGTGGCCAAATGGTTAGGGTGTTGGGTTCATGATCTGAAGGTTGTGGGTTCGAGTCTCGGACAAGGCAGTGTGTTGAGCAAGACACTTAACCACACACTGCTCCAGTCCACCCAGCTGAAAATGGGTACTGGCAAATGCTGGGGGTCAACCTCGTGATAGACTGGCATCCTATCTTGTGGGGGGGGGGGGGGCAGTCTCGTACTCTCAGTTGCTTCATGGCATAAGCACCGGCCTGACGGGCCACAAAGGCTCGGGACAGACAATATACATTCATTCAAATTATCCTTTTTGGGAACAAAAAAGACTGTAATTCTTGAGGTTGCAAATTTTAATTGTAAGTGTCTTGGGAGGCAGTTTTCTGTTTATGAGGTTTTCCCAATATGGAGGTAAAATTGCAAAATATTTGCCCTCCACCCCCCCCCACTAAATCTCATCATCCGAACAGCGTCAATCTTGGCTCAGCTGTAGCATCTTTCTTTTTGTTAGTAATGTTGGCATCAATTGTCAGAAGTACCTTCTTAACTGAAATGAATCAGCATGCTGTGGTCCCTAGTTTAAAGGTATCTTCAGAGGTTTATTCGTTTAATCCGGGATTGGATAGTGATGGAATTGTGGAAAATATTTATATTTTTGAGGAACAAATAATTAAACAGCAGGTAAAAGAGATGACAGATGGCCCACATAGGATTCAAATAAATGTAGATTTAGAGAAAATGAGTCAATCAGGAATGGGAAGAACACATTGGATTTTACAGAGAGAATGGGCGTAGTCTGCTAGATGCATGAATCAGCATTTGGAAACAAAACCAGTGCTGACCATTTGCCATCAATCTTGTCAGTTCCTCAAATTTTTGAGCCCACTTAGGGTAATAAACAGCCTAATGTGTTCTTGGCTGGATACATGAATTACAGTGCTCTCTGAATTTCCAAATCATTTTTTTTCACTATGCAAAAGATATAGTGATCTTGATGTATTGATCTCCAAATAATTGGTTAGCAGTTGATTGCAAGGAACATTGGAGACAGCTGCAAAGATGTTAAGATGGAATTGTGTGCCAAAATGTGAACAAAAATAAAAATTGAAGTACCCAATTTTTGTTCATATTTTATTTTATCACAGGCAAATAGTCTCAATGTTAACGTAAAATGAAAATTGTAAATAATGGAAAGCTATATTTTAAATGTCTGGAATAATGTTGTTAGCTGCTGTTTGACTAACATGTCAGTGCTTGTTAAGCTTAGTCCCTGAGCGAGGTCCTCAGTGACTGATTTGATTAGGCCATTTGAGTGAGAATAAGGCTGCACAGGGGCTATGCTAATGGGAGTTAAACAATAGCCCATCACTAATCAGAGACCTCAAGGTTGAAGTGAGGTTAATTGTTATGTGGGTGGCTTGTGGAAAGAAGGCTTGACTGGTTGAGGGCTCTGAGGAATTGTATTATGTGAATGCAACCCTGAGGGCATGATTTTTGTGTCTTTTTACCCCTTTTTCTTCGGCTTTTAAATCTGCATGTCTTGCAGATGCCAATCCAGTTCTCTGTGTGCGATAACAACCATAAAAAATTCAAATCAGATTGCAGGCCTGATGTGAAAATTAAACTATTTCATGAGTTTGAGGCAATTATTCCTAAAATATAATGCATTTAATTCTAGTTTTCTTGATTACAAAAAGCTTTCAGTTAGCCTAAAAATTCAGATAATATAAAAACAGTAATCTAATGATGCAGACCATGCTAGTTTGCTCCAATATTGTAAGTGGAAATTTTTGGTTGGCATAAATGTGGAAGAGATGTGAATTGTGATCGATTGTGCACTTAACAACAAATTTAGAGAAACACACAACTGCTGGTGGATCTCAGCAAGTCAGACAGCATCTCTGAAGGGGAATAAATGTGGGAATGTTATCTTGCTGACAGGATTGTGGCAAAACTTGCAGGCTGCCCAGCACAATCCTCACTAATTTGATTTGACACAAATGAAACATTTATTGTATATTTTGATGTATATGTAACAAATGAAGGTAATCTTCTATTTAAACCAGTTGACATTTCAGACAGAGATCTGTCAAAAGGATTGGAAAGGAAGGGGGCAGAGGCCAGAATAAGAAGATGAAGGAGTGGAGGGAATACAAGCTGGCAGGTGATAGGTGAAACTAGGTGAAGGTTTGATGGATGATGGAGGAGAGGGGAAAATGAAGTCAGAAGCTGGGATGGAATAAGTGGAAGAGGTAAAAGGCTGAAGAAAAAGCAGGCGTCTCATAAGAGAGGACAGTGGACCATGCAATAAAGAGAAAGAGGAGGGTTACCATAGGGAGGTGATGGGCAAATGAGGAGAAGAGAAGGCGGTGAGAGAGTAATCTGAATGTGAAATGGAAAAAGAAGTGGAGAGGGGTTAGTAGTTACCAAAAGTTTTAAAAATACCTCAATGTTTTGAGAGACATGCATCTTCTCTGAACTGATATGTGCTTCACCAATCACAGCTGCTGTTCTTAAAACAGCAGTGCCCATCCACAACCACACCTGGAAGTTGTAACATGGTGTGTGATAAACCATTAGTAGTGGTATTGGTGTATTATTGTCAAGCGTACCAAGATACAGTGGAAATGAGTCTCCTCTGGGTGCTCTGGTTTCCTCCCACAGTCCAAAGACATACCGGTTAGTAGGTTAATTGGTCATTGTAAATTGTCCCATGATTAGGCTCGGATTAAATCGGGGGATTGTCGGGCCGCATGGCTCAAAGGGCCAAAAGGGCCTATTCCACTTGTAGCTCAATAAATTAAAAAGCAACCGTGAATAGGGCAGCACAGTGGCATAGTGGTTAGTACAATGCTTTACAGTATCAGCGGTTCAGGTTCAATCCCTGCTGCTGTCTGTAAGGGGTTTGTACGTTCTCCCTGTGACTGCATGGGTTTCCTCAGGGTGCTCGAATTTCCTCCCACAGTCCAATGATGTACTGGTGAGTAGGTTAATTAATCACTGTAAATTGTTCTGTGATTAGGCCAGGTTAAATCAGGGCTTGCTCAGCAGCACGGCTCGGAGGGCTGGGAGGGCCTACTCTGCACTATATCTCAATAAATAAGGTTGGTCTTGCTCATTGTTTCTACATATCAAATCATTGTGCAGTGCATTGAGTGAGAATAAGGTAGCAATTACTATAAATTAATGAGTGGGTCTGTAGGGAGCAGCTTGCAATGTGTTACCATACCCTGGTACTATCATGAAGAATGCTAGAACGGACACATTGGCAGGTTTAGAGATTGTGGTGGTAGAGGTGGACCCACCCACGTCCAGCACTTAGCTTTTCCGATCTCACCCACTCAGCACTATCATCATCACCCAAGAGATACAGTAAGCCTGTCTGCTCACAAAAATGATCCGAAATCTGACTTAGATCATTTGCTGGTAACATTTAAAATGGGGGAGTTATGGATAGCAAGGGAGATTGTCTAAGGATATAGCAGCACATCGATCATCTGGAAAGCAGAATGGTACTGCACTAGGTGGAATTTAATCCAGATTCGTGTGAGCGGATGCACTTTAGGAAGCCAAATTCTGGTAGTGATGTAGAGCAAATGGCAGAGACGTTAGGAGCATTGATGTAAAGAAAGACATGGAGCGCAAGCCCATGACTTCTAGAAAATGGTGACAGAAATGAGTAGGATATTGAAGAAGGCATCTGGAATATTTGACCTCGTCGGTCAAGGTATTGAGTAGAAAATTTGAGACATCATGCTGTGGCTGTTCAAAACATTAGATGGATTGCACTTGGAATATTATGTAGTTTTAGTCACCACATCTTTAGAAAGCATGTAGCAGCAAGGTAGACAGCAGAAGAGATTCAACAAGACTTCGAAGTTTGAGCAGTGACCATAAACTGGGTTTACAAAATTATCGGGTGCAGAAATGGGATTGCTAACCTGGTATTTAAAGGTGATCCCAAGAGATAGGTTTTAAAAACACAGGTGGGTGTTTTTCTGGAAGTAGTAAAGGCAGATACAATAGCAATATTTAAAAGGCATAAGTCCTGAAAAGGAAAACATTGAGTGCTATGTGCCAAATATAAGCAAATGAGAGTACTGGAGCATTACAGTCGACATGGACAAAATGGGCTGAAAAGGGCCCATTTCTATGATGTTTGGTTCTATGATCCATCATTTCAGATGAGTATTGATAACTTTTCCAAAAGATGAAGTCACAAGACGCAGGTACAGTCTTGTGTAAGTTGACTCAATTCCTTCTCTTAGTTTCCGTTTATTTGTTCATGGCCTGTACTAGAGAGTAGAGAGCTTGTATGTGCCTGTCAGAATAAAAGTTGAGATAACAAGTGTAGGGAACAGTTTTCAAGAGATAATGAGGCCATGATTAAGAAAAAAAATAAGGAGGTGTATAGCAGGTATAGGCAGGTAGGGATAAATAAGCTGCTCGCGGAGTATAAAAATGCAACAGAACACTTTATAGATAAATCAGGAGGGGTAGAAGAAGCCAAGAAATTGCTCTAGCAGACAAGATGAAGGAGAATCCTAAGAGATTCTGCAGATATGTTAAGAGAAAAAGTATCGCAAGGGACAAAATTGGTTCTCTGGAAAACCAGAATGGTAGTCCATGTGTGGAGCCAAAACAGGTGGGAGAAATCTTTGCATCTGCATTTACTTGGGAGACTGATATTGTGTCCATAGAAGTGAGGCAAAGTTGCATCAACTTCATGGACCCTGTACAGATTACAGGTGTTTGCTATCCTGAGGCATATCAGGGTAGATAAATCCCCAGGGCTTGACAAGGTGTGCCCCTGGACCCTACAGAAATTGACCCTACAGAAATTGCCAGGGTTTTAGCAGAGATATTTAAATCATCCTTAGGGTCAGCAGAGGTAATAAAGGATTGGAAAATAACCAATCTTGTTCTGCTGGTTAAGAAAGTCTCTAAACATAAACCAGCAAAATATAGGCTGTTGAGTTGGCCATCAGTTGTGGGAAAGTTATTGGAAGGTAATCTAAGGGACTGGATATATAAGTATTTGGATAGACGTGGACTGATTAAGGATAGTCAGCATAGCTTCGTGTGTGGTAGGTCACATCTAAGCAATCTTAAAGATTTTTTTGAGGAAGGTACCCGGAAAGTGGATGAAGGCAAGGTAGTGGATGTTGTCTGCAGGGACTTTAGAAAGGCATTTGACAAGATCATGAATGGGAAAGTTCAGTCACTCAGCATTCAAGATGAGGTAATAAATTGGATTAGACATTGGCTTTGTGCAAGAAACCAGGCAGAGGTTGTAGATGGTTGCCTCTCTAACTGGAGGCCTGTGACTAATAGTGTGCTGCAGGGATCAGTGCTGGGTCTGTTGTTGTTTGTCATCTATATCAACAATCTGGATGATAATGTGGTTAACTGGATCAGCAAATTTTGGAATGACACTAAGATTTGGGGTGTAGTGGACAGCGTGGAAGGCTATCATGGCTCACAGAAGGGATCTGAATCAGATCAAAAAATGGGCTGATAATGGCAGATGGAATTTAATACAAACAATTGCAAGGTGTTGCACTTCAGTAGGACCAACCAGGGCAGGTCTTACACAGTGAGTGGTAGGAAGAAAGGGATCTAGGAATGCAGGTCTATAATTGGTTGAACGTGGTGTCACAGGTAGATAGGGCTGTAAAGAAAGCTTTGAGCACCTTGGCCTTCATAAATCAATGTAGTGAGTACAAAAGATGGGATGTCATGTGAAGTTGTATAAGACTTTCAGCCTTAATTTGGAGTATTGTGTATAGTTTTGGTCACCTACCTACAGGAAAAATGTAAATAAGGTTGAAAGACTACAGAGAAAATTTACAAGGATGTTGCCAGGTCTGGAGGACCTGGGTGATAACGAAAGATTAAATAGGTTGAAAGATTGAACTGTCCTGCCTAAGGGGTTCAGCCCAAAACATTGACTGTACCCTTTTCCTAGACGCTGCCTGGCCTGCTGAGTTCCTCCAGCATTTTGTGTATATTGCTTGAATTTCCAACATCTGCGGATTTTCTCTTGTTTATGATAGGTTAGGACTTTAAAAGGAGATTAAAAGGAGGTTAAAAGGAGACTTGCTAGAGGGGTACAGAGAGGGTAAATTCAAGCAGGCTTTTTTCCACTGAGGTTGGGTGAGACTACAACCAGAGGTCATGGGCTAAGTGTGAAAGGAAAAAAGTGTGAAGGGAACATGAAGAACAACTTCTTCACTCAGAAGATCACGAGAATGTGGAATGAGCTGCCAGCACAAGTGGTGCATGCAAGCTCAATTTCAATGTTTAAGCAAAGTTTGGATTGGTAGATGGATGGTAGGGGTATGGTGGGCTATGGTCCTGGTGCATGTCAATGGGAATTAGATAGTTTAAATGGTTTTGGCATGGGCTAGATGGGCCAAATGGCCTGTTTCTGTGTTGTACTTCTCTATGGCACTAAGATGACAAAACAAGGACGCTGAAAAGTAGGCAGCTGACCAGAGCTAAAATGGAAACATTAGTAACTAAAGTGATAGGCAAATGCAATGGAAAAATCACTGAACTATTAATTCAGAGTTTAGAGCTAACAATTCAGAGATCTAAAGTCAAACCTTATTGTGGTCATTGTGGAATTAAGCTTGGTTAATAATCTAGCCAATCCTTTGTTCCACTAAAAGGTCTTCAATGTGAGACATTAAATCTGCTTCTTTTTCCACAGATGCTGCTTGATCTGGTGAGCATTTCCATGATTGTTTGATTTTATTTCATAATTTCAGCATCTGCATCCTTTTATTTCCCAGTGTTATTACTGGATTGCAATAAGAACATGTCTGGCTCACTTGTGTCCTTTCAGGGTGGAAGACTTCACCCTCTGCGTGACTCCACACCCACCTATGTGGTTGTCTCTTAAATGCACTCTGAAATAGCTCTGCTAATATCTTGGATGGGCACCAATGGCCAGAAATGAAACAAAATCATTAATTAACTTGCACTTCCTTTATAAGTCTGTATCCTTCACGGTTGAGTATGCTACAGTTCCATCTGCTAATTATGAAACATGTTCAGTGGCCCATCAAGCAACCCTAACATAGTCTCACTGGTCTGTTGCTGAATTCATTCATCTTACTGTAGTACAGTAGTTTTAATTTAAAGCCTACAATGAAAATAATAGACAGGTCTGGTGATGCAAGAATATCAATCTTCTGGGACTGCTTCATAAATTCAAAACCAAAAGTTTAATTATAGTGGTGACGTTTAGCCATTCAATCAGAGTGTAATTATAACTAGGCTTTTCAGATTTCCCTGACATAGACCAACAGTTGATTTTTAGTGACTAGAATACTGTTCTTGTATGTTTTTTAATGTCCAATAATGTGACTCCTCTGAATATTATGCTGAATTTTTTAAATCAAAAAATTGTGATTTTTTTTTTCTGTTATTTAGCCTAATATTCTATAATCAAGCTAAGATCTTTGATTGGAAAGTTAGGGTGAATAAGACATTAAAAAAAAGAGAGGTTTGTGAAGAATCAAAGACACATATATTTTCTTCTGTTTCTGAAAGCTAGGGGGAGAAAAGGAAACCAGTGGAACAGCTAAACATTGCTGTAGAGTTTTGATTTATGCATCACATCAAGAGACTTCATAACTAATATGTCTCACTGAATCTCCTGGTAAGGGCAAAGAAAGCAATTCCAAAACCAAGAAGATAAATTTGAAAATTTCTGTCCAACATATCTAGCTATTAAAGCTAGTCACCATTTGGCATCTACTTTGTGTTCTATGAAATCAATTCCTCTGCCAGACACTGGACAAAATATCTGCTGGGTTGAACCAGACTTCAATGTAAGTATATCTACTATTCATTGGGAATTTACTTATTCCTTTAGATATTGTATCAACATGGTCTTCCCCAAATTATCCGAACATAATTTTATAACATGCTAGAATATCAATAATTTTAATGAACTTCATCCAAATTATTTTAATGTTTATATTCTCTGAGGTGTATACACCCACTTTAACCCTGAGAGTTGATGTATTTTAAACTAGAATCCATTCTGTTTACTTCTTTTGAAGCCCTTCTAAACTCATAATATGGCTAACCATGTCGGTAGAATAAATGTGATGAAAATGTTAAATGCTTCATCATAAAATAGTCACGCACATGGACAATAAGTTGGAATGGGTAATGCTGGTAACTAACCAACATCTCCGCAGTGTGTGGGTCAGCACATTTTTGCCTTCCATGCTTGTACATTGCTGCTGCATCTGTCCCACTACTTATTGAAGAGGCATGCCCTCTTCTCACTGTTACCATCAGGTAGGAGGTACAGAAGACTGAAGGCACACACATCAGCGATTCAGGAACAGCTTCTTCCCCTCTGCCATCTGATTTCTGAATGGACATCGAACCTATGAAGACTTTCTCACTATTTTTGAAATAAATTCCTGTTTTATTGCACTACTTATCTTAATTTAACTATTTAATATACATATGCTTACTGTAATTCAGTTTTTTTTATATATTTATCATGCATTATACTGCTGCTGCAAAGTTAACAAATTTCATGATGTCTGCTGGTGAAATTAAACTTGATTCTGATTCTTCACTATGAGCTCAGTACTGAGGGACAGGGTTCAGTTCTGCTAAGTAGATGAATCAAATACACTTTGTATATAGTTTACTCTAGCCACATTTTGGATGGAAAAAAAGCACCCACCCCCCAAAAAAAAGGGGAATAAAGACAAGGAATATTCAATATGATTTTATTTGATAGCTGTCTCATTTAACAGAATGTCACTTAACTCCACACGTAGAAACAGTAAAAAGAATCTTTGACAGCAAAGGCATTCAAAAAGCCATCAGGGGATCTTAAAGCAGACTTCAGGATCTGCTGCTTGAGGCCTAATTGATACATACAAAATACTTCACTTTGTTGCAGTGGTGAAAAACCTGGAAGATTATCAGGCAAGTAGAGATGCATAGTTACTTGTTGAACAGTACTGAAGTACTTGTTGCACTGGGAACTCTGCCACCTGCACACCACCGTAACAGTACATGAGTTTTGAAAATCAATTGCAATGCATTGGGAATAAACAAAAGTTACCATCCCCCAGGAGGTGTGCAATGACTCAACTGCAAGAATACTGGAAAGAACTCTGTATTGGCCAATAGGCACAATCTCGTATCATTAACACAAGGAAGTCTGCAGATGCTGGAAATCCAAAGCCAGCACACACAAAATGCTGGAGGAACTCAACAGGTCAGGTGGCATCTGTGGAAATGAATAAACTGTCGACTTTTCAGGCTGAGACTCTTCTTCGAGTATCATTGCTAGTTGAATAAAATTTGAACATATTCAAGAGTAGGTTAATCTGAGAGTTGATGCATTCTTTCAAATTGCCTCACCTTTCTTCCATGTCTATCATTCCTTCATTGCTCTAGTTCTCTCCCCTTCTTTCTCTGGCCTTTTTGCAATCCTACCCTCTCCCTGTTCCTTTTGCCTCTTTGTCCACATTCTTTACTTCGATCCGCTTTTCCACCCAACTCTGTCCCTTCTTCCTGTGCTGATTACACAGCACCGAATGCCTCATTAGCAGTGACTGAGCTGATAGGCTTTCAATCCCATACTTCAAAGCAAACGGAGTCAGGATGACTATGGTCTAACTGTGTGGTGAGTGATTGCTGATCCAACATTGCGGTGCGTAGTTTGAGTTTACTTGTGGGTTGTGTGCGGTCCTCACTCCTAGAAGAAGATATTGATCCATAATACTTAATTTCATTGTATATACATGAATAAGAAAACTACTGAGGATTTGTATTAATTTGCAAATATATTAATGTCTTAGATTAGCAATCATTAGTTGACAACATCTACCACATAACCCAACTTGTTACTATGGTAAAAGTGAGTCCAAACAGAACTACTTTATTAAAGTGGCGATTCGGATCTAATTATTTTTTCACATTGTAATATCTATTGTGAGTTACTCCATCAAATGCTTTCTGAAAAATCATCATTCAGACAATGCACTCCTCCTCCTGTAATGACCTAGTGACTTATTCAAAAATGTCAATCAAATTTAGAAATTTAATTGAGCATTTTATCAATAACTGCTTTAATTTTTAGATAGAGAACAATTAATGATTATTGTTCATCAAGAAATTTTTTAAGTAAGTTATTGGCTTCACAGGAGTTCATATTTTTGGAGCCAAATCCATGGATTTTCTTTGGTTGCATTCTCCAGGATGTTATTGCTACCTAATATAAGAGTATCGGGGGGGGGGGGGAGATTTATATCTGAAGATCTTAAATAAAGTAATGATGGAAGTAATAAAGGTATTAACTGTAATTTTCTAGACTTCTGAGAAAAGTAAAATTTTGACAGAAAGTACAGTATTCTCTCAAAGAAAGTCAGATACAATCTTAAAGAAGTTATACCTTTGTTCTGCTTCTGAAATCCACATTTAATCCAATGATTGAGCAGGTAATCTGCCCCTGGATCCAACATGGGTACTGTGAGTCCCTTACTTAAATAACATTGTAGGTTACAGGAAAGAGTCAGGTCTCTCTTTTCTGATACTTGTGTTCGGTTTGAACCTTGTATATGTAAAATTGTTTTTTAATGTTTAATCAGTCAATCTATTTTAAATCATTTGTTTCATTTTTTTTTGTATTTTTAAATGATACCCAGCGCAAGTATTTGCAAATTGCAAAATGCTCCAGAAGATTCTCTTTCAAGGATCATCTTTATTCACCATATACATTTATATGTACTAGTAATTTGCTGTGGTGAGCTGAAACAACATGCAACAAAAAAAAACAATTATAAGAATAAAGTATTATATAAAAGTAAACTTAGAGGTTATTTTTTCTCTCCTTATTAGCCATACAAACATTTTATGGAACAAGTAATAATAAAGACCAATGAAACTCAATTGTCCAAATCAGATTTTTTCACTTCATCTATCTGTGTCTGTAGAACTGTCTTGCCCAATTCTTATACAATTATTACAATATGCCATTTGTTCTGGTTAATCCACTTTCTCATTATTATAGCAAATGTTGATCCAAGCACTCATGATTATGACTGTCTGTCTGACGAATACATTTTTTAAAATTCTGCTTACTCAGTGATATAGCAAGTGTTGATCTAGTCTGTTCTTTTAGTACTCCAAGTACTCATTATTAAGACAGTCTGCCTGATGAATATATTTCAATCTTTACTCAGAGCTGTTAGATGATTGGCTGTAAAATCATCTGAGGTGTATCTTAGTCCTTCCAATGAATAGTAAGTTCCATTCCAAAATGCTTATTTACTCAAGGATTTATTTGAGATAAAGGGTTTGCCATGAATATCCAAATTAATTTCTTGCATTTCTTATGAGGTGGAAAATTGCAAGATCTTAATTGCATTACATAATTGCAACACTTAAAGCTTTATATGTGCTCCATAAAAATATTTACTTTAAATCCTGAAGCTAAAAGGGTTCCTTTATAAAAAGAAAACAAGTGGAAAGGTTCTTTGAGGCATGAAATCAAACATATGGGTTTATTTTCACTTACACTCATATATTCACAATTAACTCTCAGTATTTCCTCCAAGTTCCTCAGTGGAGGTGGTGTGTTGCCAATGAAGGGAAGTAAATAGTGTACAGACAGAGATAATTCCCAATACTTTTGTACAGCACAAAAACAAACTAGATCGTCCATCCAGATTATGACAAGTAAGCCAAAAGTCGGAACATGCATCACTGTTTCTTTTCAGTACTCTTCAATATTCTATTTTTGACTACCAGTCAAATTTCTTTGTAAACCAAACCTATCATCTTTTGTGTAATGCATGGTTCCAGTCGTACAGTATTTTTCTGTTGTTGCTCGTTGGCTTAAGCTGCATCATGGGGCATTGATTCCACACCTGCTCAAGAGCTGCCTGAATGACAAGGAGAGTCACTTTCGCCTGTCATCTCTTGGGTCTGGTTCTGAGCCAGGATTGTGGTGAGGTCAAAAGGCACAAGCCAAAATTGGTCCATCGGTGAGCAGGCTAGTGGAGAATAAATGCTGCTTGATAGGATTGTTGACAACATCCTCTGCCATTTTTGCTAATGATTGGGTAGTAATTTGCAAGATTAAATCAGGCTTGCTATTTGAAAATAGGACAATTTTCCACATGGTCAACTGGTTAAGGGCATTGTAATTATACTGACGGGACGTCCAACAAACAGGATATTGTCTAGCTCCATAGGCTTTGTGGTACCTTGTTCTCCAAGCCTTTTCTATTGAGTGAGATGCATTGTCTACAGGCTGGCTTCTGTGATTGTTTCAAGAAACAGACAAGCTAGAACTTCCACTTGTCACTTGTGGCCAAACATGGCTACAAAAGTTTCAACTTTATCTTTAGCACACTCATGTTGTGCACTGATATCGATGTGGAAGAAGCTTTTTCTCATTAGCTGTCAAATTGACCAGCATTGTTCATAACAAGTGTGATAGAATTGCAGTATTTTGATCTCATCTACTGTTTCTGGGATCATTCTGCATTGGTAATTGCTTAAGTTTTTACTGTTTGAGGAAAAAAATGATCCACTATTGCAGCTTCACCAAGTACACACCGGTGTGCTCCCAGAATCCTATTGACACTCTTGATTGGTGTTGTTGTTTTTGCACCTTGTGGCGCGTTTGGTGGCATTTTTGCCCTTTCCGTAGCATTTGACTGATTTTTAAGAGGTCAAGTTGCGACCTCAACGCTCAACTTAGGATGGATGGAAAGCATGTTAGGGGCTGTCCAGATCTGAACTCGGGACCATTTGCCTCGAAGTCTGGTGCTGATGCCACTACACCACCAGCCAGCTACCCTTGTGATTGAACAATGGTTGATCAGCTGCCATGTTTGTAATGGTAAAAGGAGGGATCTGTATGGCCATGAGGTTACAAATTGCGATGCAGTACATTTCTGCTTCTTCTGATAGTCCATAGCGTCCCATAAATTCCCAAATTAAGCATGAACCTAGGATCAGTGGGCACAACCTCGGAATAGAAAGATGTCCTTTTAGAAGAGAGATGAGGAGGAATTACTTTAGCTAGTGGGTGGTGAATCAATAGAATTCATTGATGCAGATGGTTGTGGAGGCCAAGTCAATTGGGTATATTTAAAGTGGAGGTTGATATGGTTTTTGATTAGTAAGGGTGTCAAATGCTACAGGGTGAAGGCAGGAGAATAGGTTTGAGAGGGATATTCAATCAGCCATGATGAAATGGTGGAGCAGACTCAATGGGACAAATGACTTAAGTCTCATGGTCTTTATTTCTACAAGAATGGTGCTGTGTTCATTTCTACCTTAGTTTTCACGGACAGATACATCTGCTGTCAGTTGTTTTGTGAGGACATGGTCAAGGGAGATTATCCCTCGTGTGGATTCACTCACTGGTTATGGGTCTGGCAGCTATTCCCTTCACAACTCAGTATCCTTGGTCAGTGGTGGTGCAACCAAGCAATATTTGATAATGGAGATTGAAGTAGCCCCAACCAGCATATAAGATATGCCCTTGCTATGTCCAGTGCATCTTCCAATTGGTTTTCAACATGGAAAAACTCTGAAAGGGGACAGTAGGCAATAATCCGTAGGAGATTTTCATGTTACATTTTACCTGATGTCAAGAAAATTCATGGGATCTGGAGTTCAAGTTCAGCTCTCCCTTCTACCTGTTCAGAATTGTACTGAAACCCCTTGTGATCTGTTTGACCAATATGTCAGGTAATAGCTGATCAGAATCAGAAGCAGGTTTAATATCACTGGGATATGTTGTGAAATGTGTTAACTTTACAGCAGCAGTACAATGCAGTACATGATAATATAGAAAAAAAACTGAATTACAGTAAGAGAAAAAAACTGGCATATATTAAATAATTAAGTCAAGTAAGTAGTGCAAAAACAGAAATTTAAAAAGTAGTGAGGTAGGGTTTATGGTGTCAATATCCATTTAGAAATCTGATGGCAGAGGGGAAGAGGCTGATCCTGAAATGCTGAGTGTGTGCCTTCAGGCTCCTGTCCCTCCTTCCTGATGGTAACAGTGAGAAGAAAGCATGTCCTAGGATTCTGTGGAGGCTAGTACCCATGAGTAATTTTACAATTTCTGTAGCTTACTTTGATTCCGTGCAGTAGCACTCACCCCCTCCTCCCCATTCAGACGGTGATGCAGCCAGTTCAAATGCTCGCCACGGTACATTTGTAGAAGTTTGTGAGTGTTTTAGATGACATACTAAATCTCCTGAAGCTCTTAATGGAATATAGCTACTGTCTTGCCTTCTTTATAGCTGCATCGATATGATCTTAATGCAAAATATGGGACATTGTTATTAAGCTTTTATTCTCATATTACAGCTATATTTGGGATTGTCAATCAACGAGCTATTTTGACAGCTCTCCTAATTTAGACATCAGCCTTCAGATATCTGTGATGAGGACTTTCCAAGGTCAGATGAGCTTAGAGCAGGGGTTCCCAATCCAGGGTCTATGGGCCCCTTGCTTAATGGTATTGGTCCATGGCATTAAAAAAGCTTGAGAACCCTTGGTTTAGAGTGTCTATGCCAGAGGTCAAAATTCAGTTGAAAGGCTGATTCTATGTGTCTATGCTGTTTTTATTTATTCTCTGTTTTGACTTTGTTCTGATGATATAACTGAGAGACTGGAGCCAATCGTGTTGGTGACAGGGAGTCATATATCGGCCAGACCAACCGAAGTTACTGGATTTTGCCTCCTGAAAGACATTAAGTTTTAGGGCAATCTAGCAGTTTATATATAGTCCATTACACTTAAGTACAGGAAAATTCCCAAAATGCTTCAAGGGAGTATAATTGCAAAAGAAAAGTAAGCTTTAACCAGCATTTTTATGAATGAAAGAAAGTTGGGAAAGAAAGGATCTTGGAAAAGGAAGTCCATTTTTAACCCTATAGGAAAAAATGCACTTAGTGTTCCAGGAAAGATGGTGCTATTGTTTAGAACTAGAAGGGCACAGTTCATAAGATGTGGACAGTACTATGTAGGACAATATAGGACCTTTGATGAAATAAGGGTGGTTAAATTGTGCTCTTATTCAAGAAATTTGTCTTATTTATAATTTTGCAATCATCATATATCTGACATAGCAATCTACTGATCCAAATTTTAAAATTCTGAAATCACCATTATCTATTTTCATTGCAAAATCAGAATGTGTTTTGATCTAGCTCTCTGTTATAATCGGATGAAGAAGACACTGATGGGACAGAGGTGACTGCTTATGAATTAGAAAGAAATAGCATGTAGGATAGACATGATTCCCTTTGGAATTCCAGTGAAGTCATTGCTAACCACTTCAATTCAACTTCCCATTCTCATTCCAATATGTCTGTCCATGGCCTCCTCTACTTCCACATAAAGCCAAACTCAGGATGAAGGAACAACATCTCATATTCCATCTAGGTAGCCTCCAATCTGATGACATGAACATTGATTTCTCTAACTTACAGTAATTATTTCTCCCTTTCCCTTTCTCTCTTCTGTTCCCCATACTGATTACACTGGCACACCTTCTCTTCTAACCTGCTCATCCCCTCCCTATGGTTTACTCCTCCTTCCCTTTCTTCCATGGTCCACTGTCCTGTCCTATTAGATTCATTCTATTTTAGGTCTTAGACCTATCACCTCCCAGCTTCTTACTTCATCTTCCCTCCACCAGGCACCAACCTTCCTCCACATCTGGTGTCACCTATCACCTGCTGGCTCGTATTGCTTCCCCTTCCCCTTACCTTGTTATTCTGGCTTCTGCCTTTCCTTTCCTGTCGAAACATTGACTTTTTATTCTCATCCATAGATGTTGCCTGACTTACCGAGCCCCTTCACCATTTGTGCGTGTTACTCAAGATTTCCAGCATCTGCAGAATCTGTTTGTGTGTTTTTTTTTTGCCGTATATATTCCAGAGGATGCCTCGGAAATGCACAGACCGATGTTGTGTAGATGTGTCACGATAGTGGCGATTTACCTGGGTGGATTCTGTGAAACTGACAGTTAGATTTGAATAGTGCCTTTAGGCATACAACTGTTTAATTGGATTACTGAGCAGTTTGGGTTTTAGCATCAACTGGATAAAAGGTCACAGATCTTATGCAACAGCTGGTCTTCATGAGAGTGTTGATTAATACAGTGACGGGTGGTGCATATCCCTTAAATCAAGGAAAATATATGAACTGTGTGAAAAGGTTTGCACCTTTCTCAATCGGAAATGGTTGCTGGGATGCAAAGAAAAGGAAAATGAGCTGTGTGGCCAATTTTATCCCAAGGGAAATAAGACATCTGTGCACCTTATTCTCAGCCATAACTAAACCCACCACTTCTTTGCATTAAGCAAAAAATAAACTTGCTGCAAGCAGCACAACTTTGATAGCTTAATTACTTTCACATTCTCAAGATCCTGCTTCCAGTGATACTCTTTAACAAGACAATTAATGATTAAATCCTTGAGAAAAAAAGAGTGAAAACTAGGAAAAGGAAACTGTAATTATAATATCTATTAGCAAGTAAAAGTTTTTTAACATGAAGACTCCCAACCTTGGACATCTAGTCAATATAGCTTTGCATTATTGTTAATTATTAATGTCACAATCTTATGCCGAATTGCATAATTTGAGTATAATTGTATAATTTGATTATACTCTCAGTGGCTACTATTATTTTCCTCTTGTACCAAATAAAGTGACCCCTGAATGTATGTTCATGGTCTTCTACTGCTGTAGACCATCCACTTATCCACCTCAAAGTTCAGTATGTTGTGTGTTCAGAGATGCTCTTCTGCACGCCACAGTTGTAACATATAGTTACTCAAGTTACTGCTGCCTTCCTGTCAGCTTGAAACAGTCTGGCCTTTCTCCTCTGACCTTCCTAATTTAAAAAAAGTGTTTAGACCACAGAATTGCCGCTTAATTTTTTGTTTTACACACCATTCTCTGTAAACTCTGGAGAGTGTTGTCCGTGAAAATTCCAGATCAGCAGTTTCTGAGATACAGACCCTGTCTGGCACCAACAATAATTCCATAATCAAAGTCACTTAGATCAGATTTCTTCCCCATCCTGATGTCTGGTCTGAACAACAACTGAACCTCTTGACCATGTCTGCATGCTTTTATGGATTGAGTGGCTGCCAAATGATAAGCTGGTTAGATATTTGCATTAACAAGGAGGTGTATAGGCATACCTAATAAAGTGGCCACTAAATGTAGTGTGTTCATAAGGAAGAATGTTATCTTTATCAGTTTTAGTGCAATGCTGCAGATGGGTTTAAAACAATTTCTGTGGAATCATTTGTCAGCAAATGTATCCTGTTTCATCCCAGAAGGAAATCCAAATTTGCTCTTTGTCTTCAATATTGTTACTTCAGATCCTGTACCTAACCCATTGAAACTTAAAACTTTCCAATAGAATACAAGTAGTGAATTTTACTTCACTGAATGGGGTCACTACATTGTGAAGAACTAGGAGAGTAAGTTTCGCAAATGCAAGCGTCCATTATTAAAACAACTGAGATTACATGCATAAGAGCATGCTAAAAACTAATCATAGCTGCGTGATTATGATTACATAGGTCTAAATCATAAACTATTCAAGAAAATTGGGTCAACATATTTAAAAGCATTGTTCTTTAAACATGTGTGATAAGTGAATCAATCTTGAATCTTGATCAATGTCTACTTACTATTTCTGTCCAGCATTGTTGAATGCATGGGAACACAAGGTGTACCTCAGAGGACCACTGTGAGTAGCAGACTTTGTCGTGAGACAGAATTGGATAGAATATGGATCCAGGAAGTACTTGTCAAAAGTGAAGTAAATGAGGGTCAAGATGACAATTCAAACTGGATTCGGGGATTTGAGTCTCACACTAAGGATGATGATTATGGAGGTGTCATTGACCAATCATCCTTCACAGTGAAATATTTCTGTCATAAAGACATGAGTTTGCTCTTGCCTATTCTCAATGATTCCCGGGGTGATGAAACCTATTGTAGTGAGAGCTCAGGACTCTGGTAAACCGACCGATTACAGTGGTGCCACGTAACATTATCAATACCACTCTTTTTGTTCAACAGATTGTATGTTATATAAACTAGAAGCTGAACTGGATCTGCTCTATCAATAACTTGATTTAAAAAGTAAGCTAAGAACTGGATACTTCCTGACAATGTCTGATTATTTTACTATTTGATATTTTCTTATCAACAGCAGCTTTAAAGGGATAAGTATGAAGTAGTGTGCACTTGCTGCCTGAGTAACTACAGCTCCACTCCGTCAGCACCATCCTGATCAAAGCAGTACATTTGATATGGAAATTATGTGTATCCCCTCTATCACTGGTGCTCTGTGGCTCCTGATATCCTGATGTTCAATGAGGAGTTTAACTTGCTGGGGGGTGGGAACCGAACTGAAGTGATGGAGGAAAGGGAGGTTGGCTCACAAATAGAGAAAGTTTGGAAAGAGAGCGAAAGGGAGGATAGGCAGGTGATAGAGAAGGATGTGCTTAGTCTGATGGTTTGAGATGTGTCTATTTTAATATGAGGAGTATCATGAATAAAGCGGATGAGCTTAGAGCGTGGATCAGCACCTGGAGCTACGACGTTGTGGCCATTACAGAGACTTGGATGGTGCAGGGGCAGGAATGGCTACTTCAAGTGCCAGGCTTTAGATGTTTCAGAAAGGATAGGGAGGGAGGCAAAAGAGGTGGAGGTATGGCACTATTGATCAGAGATAGTGTCACGGCTGCAGAAAAGGAGGAGGTCATGGAGGGGTTGTCTTTGGAGTCTCTGTGGGTGGAAATTAGGAATAAAAAGGGATCAATAACTCTACTGGTGTTTTTTATAGACCACCCAATAGTAACAGGGACATTGAGGAGCAGATAGAGAGACAGATTCTGGAAAGGAGTAATAATAACAGGGTTGTTGTGGTGGGAGATTTTAATTTCCCAAATATTGATTGGCAACTTCCTAGAGTGAGGGGTTTAAATGGGAAGGAGTTTGTTAGGTGTGTTCAGGAAGGTTTCTTGACACAATATGTAGATAAGTCTACAAGAGGAGCAGCTGTACTTGATCTGGTATTAGGAATGAACCTAGTCAGGTGTCAGGTCTCTCAGTGGGAGAATATTTTAGAGATAGTGATCATAAGTCTATCTCCTTTACCACAGCATTGGAGAGGGATAGGACCAGACAATTTAGGGAAACGTTTAATTGGAGCAAGGAGATCTATGAGGCTATCAGGCAGGAACTTGGAAGCATAAATTGGAAACACATGTTCTCAGGGAAGCATACTGAAGAAATGTGGCAAATGTTCAGGGGATATTTGCATGGGTTCTGAGTAGGTACGTTCCAATGAGACATGGAAAGGATGGTAGGGTACAAGATCTATGGTGCACAAAAGCTGTTATAAATCTGGTCAAGAAGAAAAGAGCTTAAGAAGGTTCAAAAAGCTAGGTAATGATATGAATCAAGAAGATTATAAGGCTAGCAGGAAAGAACTTAAGAATGAAATTAGGGGAGTCAGAAGGGGCCATGAGAAGGCCTTGGCTGACAGGATTAAGGAAAATCCCAAGGCATTCTACAAGTATGTGAAGAGCAAGAGGATAAGATGCAAGCGAATAGGACCAATCAAATGTGACAACGGAAAAGTGTGTATGGAACTGGAGAAGATAGAGGAGGTACTTAATGAATACCTGGCTTCAGTATTCACTACGGAAAAGGATCTTGGCAATTGTAGGGATGACTTGCAGTGGACTGAAAAGCTTCAGAATGTAAATATTAAGACAGAGGTTGTGCTGGAGCATTTGGAAAGCATCAAGTTGGGTAAGTCACCGGGACCAGACAGGATATACTCCAGTCTACTGTGGGAAGCGAGGGAGGAGATTGCTGAGCCTGAGGAAATGATCTTTGCATCGTCAAAGAGGACGGGAGAGATTCCAGAGGATTGGAGGGTTGAGGATATTGTGCCTTTATTCAAGAAAGGGAGTAGGGATAGCCCTGGAAATTATAGGCCAGTGAGTCTTACTTCAGTGTTTGGTAAGTTGATGGAGAAGATCTTGAGAGGTAGGATTTATGAACATTTGGAGAGGCATAATATGATTAAGAATAGTTAGAATGGCTTTATCAAAGGCAGGTCGCGCCTTATGAGCCTGATTGAGTTTTTTGAGGATGTGTCTAGGCACATTGATGAAGGTAGAGCCATAGATGTAGTGTATATGGATTCTAGCAATGCATTTGTTAAGGTACCCCCATGCCAGGCTTATTGAGAAAGTAAGGAGGCATGGGATCCAAGGGGACATTGCTTTGTGGATCCAGAACTGGCTTGCCAGCAGAAGGCAAAGAATGGATGCAGATGGGTCATATGCTGCATGGAGGCCGGTGACCAGTGGTGTGCCTCAGGGTTCTGTTCTGGGACCCTTACTCTTTGTGATTTTTATAAATGACCTGGATGAGGAAGTGGAGGGATGGGTTAGTAAATTTGCTTATGACACAAAGGTTGGGGGTGTTGTGGTTAGTGTGGAGGGCTGACAGAGGTTACAGCGGGACATCGATAGTATGCAAAACTGGGCTGAGAAGTGGCAGATGGATTTCAACCCAGATAAGTGTGAGGTGGTTCATTTTGGTAGGTCAAATATGGTGGCAGAATATAGTATCAATGGTAAGACCCTTGGCAGTGTGGAGGATCGAAGGGATCTTGGGGACCGAGTCCATAGGACACTCAAAGCTGCCACGCAGATTGACACTGTGGTTAAGAAGGCATATGGTGCATTGGCCTTCATCAATTGTGGGATTGAGTTCAAGAGCCGAGAGGTAATGTTGCAGCTATATAGGACCCTGGTCAGACCCCACTTGGAGTACTGTGCTCATTTCTGGTTGCCTCACTGTAGGAAGGACGTGGAAACGATAGAGAGGGTGCAAAGGAGATTCACAAGGATGTTGCCTGGATTGGGGAGCATGACTTATGAGAATAGGTTGAGTGAACTCAGCCTTTTCTCCTTGGAGCGACGGAGGATGAGAGGTGACTTGATAAAGGTGTATAAGATAATGAGAGGCACTGATTTTGTGGATAGTCAGAGGCTTTTCCCCAGGGCTGAAATAGCTAGCACGAGAGGGTATAGTTTTAAGGTGCTTGGAAGCAGGTACAGAGGAGATGTCAGGGGTAAGTTTTTTACGCAGAGAATGGTGAGAGTGTGGAATGGGCTGCCAGCGGTGGTGGTGGAGGCGGAAATGATAGGGTCTTTTAAGAGACTCCTGGATGGCTACATAGAGCATAGAAAAATAGAGGGCTGTGGGTAAAGGCTAGGTAGTTCTAAGGTAGGGACATGTTCAGCACAGCTTTGTGGGCCGAAGGGCCTGTATTGTGCTGTATGTTTTCTATGTGTCTATGTTTTTTTTTAAAACTTTACCCAGCTCCAAGTTGGTGATGTATACTATTGCTATAAATCACAATTATACATAAGTGTTAATGGGGTGTCCAGGGAGCGGTGGCACCTCTGGTGAAGGGGTTTGTTGTGTCCATTCCAGGGTAGCTCATTCATCCTCGATGGTCGGATTAAACTAGGTGGGTGTGGCTGGCGGCCTCATACCTGGTGAGACGGTGAGATAGGGACGTGCCTGTCCAAGCATACAATGACAGCTCCAGCCGACTGGGCGGGTGAGATCGACGGTGAGATCCAACAGCCAGAAAGGCGGTACTGCGATGCTCCGTGGAGAGCGAAGGGCATGAGAAAGCACAGAAGGCACTATGGTGATCCACTGTAAGAATGGAAGAATCCAGTTTGTGACACTTGTTCGTACCACTGGATCCAGATCTGAGGTTGAGATAGCGGACCTGCCCCAGTGCAACGTCTTTGTCACTTTAAAACTCTGCTGCACAGGTTTCCTGTCATCGTTGGACACAATGGACAACCACCATATATACAGTGTGTGTGTGTGTGTGTATATCAATCAACAGACTGATTCCAACAGTGTTAGAAGAGAACCTTCCTGAGTCGTAATGCAGCTTTCGTCCCGAACGCAGCACTGTCGACATGATCTTTTCGGTGAGACAGATACAGGAGAAGTGCCTGGAACAGAACATGACATTATATTCTGTCTGCATTGATCTGATGAAGGCGTTTGACACGGTCAACAGAAACACGCTGTGGATCATTCTTATAAAGCTTGGCTGCCCGCTGAAACTCACTACACTCATCCGCCTGCTCCACGATGGCATGACAGGAGAAGTGTTCTCAGATGGTTCCCCATCTGAGACTTTCAACATCTCAAATGGCATGGAGCAAGTGGTTCTAGCACCAGTGCTCTTCAACCTCCTCTTCACCCAAATGCTGAAGCATGCTGTTGAGGACCTAGACCTGGGTATTTACATAAGATATTGTCTAGACAGATTGATGTTTGACCTGAGATGCCTTGCTGCAAAGACCAAAACGTTGAGGAGGCTCATCACTGAAGCCCTGTTTGCTGATGACTGTGCCCTCATGGCCCACCAGGAGAACCACCTGCAGACCATTGTCGGGAAGTTCTCCGCAGCCTCAAAGCTGTTCGGCCTGACAATCAGCCTTGGTAAGACAGAAGTTCTCCGACAACCTGCACCAAACCGTCACCCTCCTCAGCCACGCATCACCATGGACGGCACTGTCCTGAAGAATGTGGGAAGCTTCAAGTATCTAGAAAGCACCATCTCCAGTGAAGGATCCCTTGACAAAGCGATCATAGCAAGGATCCAGAAAGTCAGCCAGGCACTCGGGAAACTGTGTGTCAAAGTTCTGGAGCACAAGGACATTCAGCTTTCAACCAAGCTCAAGGTGTACAAGGCTGTGGTCCTCACCTCTCTCCTGTATGGCTGCGAAACCTGGACCCTGTACCGTAGGCAGATCAAACAGCTGGAGCAGTTTCACATGCGCTCTCTGCGGTCGATCATGAGGATTCGATGGCAGGATCGAATCACCACCAGGAAGTCCTTGACAGAGCCAACAGCACAAGAATTGAGGCAAGGATCCTCCAGGCCCAGCTACGCTGGACTGGCCATGTAATCCGCATGGGTGGAACTAGAATTCCCAGGCAGCTGCTCTACGGTGAGCTTGAGCATGGCAGTCGTAATCAGGGCCGCCCCAAAAAAAAAGATTCAAAGGCAATCTGAAATTGTACATCAAATGGGCAGACCTCCAGCCTCGACAACTTGAGAAGTCCGCAGCCAACAGGGCTGCGTAGCGCACCCTGATCAGAAAAGCTGCTTCTGACTTTGAGGATGACCGAAATCAGCGCCTTGCAGCAGCACGAGACCGATGCCACAAAGCTGTGTATGCACGTGTTCTAACAACCGCCATTCCATGTCCAACCTGCAATCGCTTGTGTGCTTTGGCCTTCAGCCTCCGAAGCCACATGCATATCCACAGATGACTGCACAACATTTAGTCTTCCTCGGACTCTGAGAGACAACCACCAGTATGTATGTGTATATCTTATAGTAACTTACAGTATTTAGAATGCATTGCAATGTACAAAGCATCAAGTTTCATGACTTATGCCAGTGATAATAATTTGATTCTGATTGTGAAATGCAAACTGCGGTTACTTACCAAGGCTTTGCCAATCTCTTCCTGAACACTTTTTTTCTACTAATCAAGAAAGACAAGCTTGTCAGGTGTAGGGAGCATCACCATCTGCAGTTCTCCTTTAACTCAGTCTGTGGGAGTACATTCAGTCGAGGACTGTAGTGGTTCAAGAAGATGGCTCAACCTGCTTCACGACGGCAATTAAGGATAGGGAATAAAATGCATCCTAAATAAATCAATAAAAACTGCTGGTCAGTAGTGGTTCAAGAAGAGGATCCCATGATATATTCTCAGGATAGGTACTGACAACAATACCTTGTAATCAAATTATTGTGTCAACACCTGTCCAAATATACCCCAATCATCATCGCCAACATCCTTATAATGAACAGAAAAGCAGAGTTTATTTCGCAAAGTTTGCCTGCCACTCTATTATATTTTCAGTGATGGGCTGAAGGAAACACTGGAAAGTGAGTTGTGCATTTTAGCCACTGGTGATTTTTTTTCAGGAATAGTACAGAACCCCTATCAGAGAATTCCGTGGAAATTTCTGTCAAACATGTTTCACTTTGAACATTCTACTCCTTTTCATTATCCTGAGGCCAGTTGCTTGCCAATGTAGAACTCAACAACAGTTTTTAGGTGTGAATAAAAGAATGTTTTTTGAAGAATGAAGTGGTAAATACATTTATAACACTGCGATGTAAAATTAAAATTCAGGATATTACTCATATTGCTCAAGTTTATGAGTTGACACCAAATGTTTCAGAGCAGATTTGCAAGAGGCACAAAGGAATATCTCCATACATATATATAAAGGATAAGTTTAGAATTGTAACCTGGTTTTTATCCTTTTCCCAAGTTAATTCAACAAATAGATTAAAAAATGTGAGGAAGTTAACAAGAATCATTCATTTATATGATTCTATTTATTGTCTAAACATATCCCAACACTTTTGCCAATTTGTTAATCTGAAGTGTATCCATGTGTTTTACAAGCAAACACTAACCAATCAGTGCACAAAATGACAGGACAAACCAATAATGGCAAGACTGTTCGCATTTATGAGATTTTCTTTTGTGGTTCTACATTGGTTGAGGGTTGGGTGTGTAACGTGATACTAGTTGCTGATCTGGAAGAAAATACTTCAGTCAAGCCAATGTACTTTAAGCTAACAGTCTCGGTTAAGTTCTGGAGATTTGAAAAGTGTCCAAGTCTATAATCTTCTGCAACTATAGGGTTACAACTCAAGCAAACTTTTGAAAAGTTATGGCACTAGGATATATTTGATGCTTCCCAATTTATTCTTCAACCACCTTTTCTTGCCATCTTTTTGAGAGGAACTCCCAACAGCACTGTCAACTTTCTGCACCTTATCAAATAGAATAATTTCCTCTGTGTCTGGACAAGGCTTTCAAGAGACAATTGTTTTGTGGACTGCCCTCAAACTTCAGATCAAAGTTCAAAGTAAATTTATTATCAAGGTACATATGTGTCACTATGTACAACCCTGAAATTCATTTTCTGAGATTCACACATTGTTCCCGGATACCAGAATCACAGTGTAGTTTGTTCAGCTTTATTGTTCTAGAATATCTTTAAACATAGAAAATTGCAGCAAGAGAAAAGACCCTTTGGCCTACAATGTCATGCTAAATTAATTAAATTAGTAATCAATTGCACAACCAAACTAATCCCTTCTGCTTACAGGATGTCTACATCCTTCCATTTTCTGGCCATTCATGTCCCTGTTTATGAGCCTTTAGAACACCTCTGTCATATTTACCTCCATCACCACCTCATGCAGTACATTCCAGGCACCAACCACCTTCTGTGTTTAAAAAAACAACAACTTTCCCTGCATATCTTCATTGAACGTACCTTCTCTCACCTTAAATGCATGCCCTCTGATATTAGACATTTCAACCCTGGGAAAAAGGTATTGGCTCTCTATTCTACCTATGTCTCTCATAATCTTAAAACCATCTGTCAGAGCTCCCCTCAACCTTGGCTGCTCCAGACAAAACAACCAAATTTTGTCCAACCTCTTCCTATAGAACATAATCTCTAATCTAGGCAGCACCCTGGTACAAATCTTCTGCACCCTCTCCAAAGTCTTCACATCCTTCTTATAACGGGGCGACCAGAACTGAATGCAATACTACAGATGCAGCCTAACCAAAGGTTTTCTTTTAAAGCAGTAGCACAACTTCTCAAAAACACAAGAGATTCTGCAGATGCTGGAAATCCAGAGCAACACATATATATGCTTCTCCTGATGAAGGGTCTTGGCTTGAAATATTGACTGTTTATTCCTCTCCATAGATGCTGCCTGACCTGCTGAGATTTGTGTGTGTTGCGCATAATTTCTCAACTCCCGAACTCAGTTCCTGACGAATAAAGGGAAGCAAACCATTTGACTTCTTCACCAGACTATCAATCACCCATAACTATGGACAATTATGGCCCAGTAATTACTCTATAGATAACCTTGTTTCTTATTGTGATACAAAGACTACACTGACAGTAAATCTCCAGTGCTCTGAGATACCTGCTGTATAAAGTTCATGCCAGAGAAGTGTAGAGGTGGATAGGAATCACAGCTGTTTGCAGGAGTACGAGCTAGCATCTGGAACTGAAGGTCCTGGTCTTCAAGTAATCCTTTCCTCAGATTAAAAAAATCTATGCCATTCCCGAAGAAGCAGCAATTAATTATAAGTTGATTTATTATTGTCACATGTATTGAGGTACTTTGTTTTGCATGCCAGCTTTTCAGATCATTTCATCACATCAGTACATCGAGGTAGTACAAGGGAAAACAATAATATAATATAAAATGTAGTGTTACAGTCACAGAGAAAATTTGGCACGGCAGACAATGAGGTGCAACGGCACGAGGAATATGGTCATGAGGTCAAGGGTCCATCCTATCGTGTCTTATAACAGCAGGATTAAAGCTGTCTGAGCCTGGTGGTATACGCTTTCAGGCTTTAGAACTTTCTACCTGAAAGGAGGGGTGAAAAGAAGAATATTTGCTGCTTTATGAGGCAGCAACGTGTGTATAGGGGACTCTGTTTTCTGTGATGTCTGAGCTGTGAGCAACGCGTACAAAATGCTGCAGGAACTCAGCAGGTCAGGCAGCATCTGTGGCGAGGAATAAACAGTTGACATTTCCTGCCGAGACTGATCATCAGGATTGGATCGACATGTTAGAAGATGGCCTTTCTACTGCCATAAGACCACTCTCAGGCTGTTGAAGCAACACCTCATATTTCATCTGGATAGTCTCTAAAACTGGCATAGACTTCTCTAATTTCTGGTCATTTCTCCCCCTCCCCTTTTCTCTTTTTCCATACCCTAGTCTGGCACCCATCTTGCCCCTTTTCTTCTTATCACCTGCCCATCACCTCCCTCTGGGCCACTCCTCCTTCTCTTTGTTCTCTCCATCAGGTTTCTTCCCCTTCAGCCCTTTACCTCTTCCACCTACAGTATTACCAGCCAGGTTCTCAGTTTATCCCTCCTCCCCCACACGCTCACCTTCCCCTCACCTGGTTTCACCTGTTAGCTGCCAGCCTGTACTCCTCCTCCTCCCCCTGACTTTCTGATTCTGGCTTCTTCCCCCTTTCTTTTCATTCCTGGTGAAGGATCTTGGCCCAAAACATTGACTGTTTATCCCTCTCCATCGACACCTTCTGACCTGCTGAGTTCTTCCAATATTTTGCATGTGTTGTGATGCATTTCAGTCATAAAAATTATAGAAAACTACAGCCCATCTGGTCTGTGTTGAACCACTTAAACTGTCTACTGCACCCAGAAATAGCCCTCCGTAACCTCCCACCCCCATCCATGTACCTATCCAAACTTCTCGGAAATGTTGAAATCAAAATCATATCCAGCACCCTGCACTGCCAGCTCCTGCCAAACTCTCATGTCCCTCTCAGTGAAAAGGTTTCCTCTCATGTTCCCCTGAGGCATTTCACTTTTCATCCTTAACCCATGACCTCTAGTTGTAGTCTCACCCAAGCTCAGTGGAAAAAGCCTTATAATTTTGTATACCACTATCAATCTCCCCTCAATCTTATACATTATAGGGAATGAAGTTCTAACAAATTCAAATTTTTCCTTATAACTCAGGTTCTCCAGTCCTGGCAACATCCTTGTAAATTTTCTCTGTACATATGACAAATGGAGCCAATTGTACCTTATAATCTTAACTGATATCATTGCTCTAATGTTTTTTGCAAATTCTTCATTGCAATTTGCACCTCATTTCTAAAAAGATGGATGCTAGATAAGAGCATCTTGATGACTGATGTTGGAGTTCTCTGGATTCTGGAATGGAAGCATTTGAGTCGAAGAATTTCCCATTCATCCTGCAAATGAGTTCCGGTGTATTGGAGCTGAGGTGCAATACCTTAATAATGAATTTGAGAACACTTTTGAAATACTGCTTTGGTTCTGGATGGCTGTATTATTGCTTCAATATATACCCAGAAGTTTATTCTTTGAGCTGGCAACATCTGCTTCAGCCATCTCCACCAGGGATGCCAAAGCCTCCATACTCTTAGACTGAGATATCAGAATGATGCTCAGTTTACTAGTTGTTGGAGATGTCCATGAAATACTGACATTCTTCTCTGGAACAGCTATAACAGCACTCAGTCAGTAGGCTGCATTACTTGCATGATTCCCACCAGCCTCCCCAAATAAACAGCAAGACTTAAGCAAAGTGACAGGGACAGTGTTTCAAGTTTATTCTCAAAGCCTCTTCAATAAAAATAAATGTAACATGCTTATGTAGCATGTAACTTATGGCCTTCCCTGATCCGTAGTCAATTGCAGTAGAACAGTAACATCCTAAACCATACTGAAAACCTTCAGACTTTTCATCAGGTGAATGAGGAAGCAGAACGCAGTCGGCAGAGGGCAACATGGTGTAGTGTTTAGCACAATGCTTTACCGTACCAGGGACCTGTGTTTAATTCTTGCTGCTGCCTGTACATTCTCCTTGTGACTATGTGGGTTTCCTCTAGGCGCTCTGGTTTCCTCCTACAGTCCAAAAACGTATCGCTTGGTAGGTTAGTTGCTCGTTGTAAATTGTCCTGAGATGAGGCTAGGGTTCAAACGGGGATTAGTGGGCGGTGCGGCTTGAAAGGTCGGAAGGACCTGCTTCTCCCTGTACCTCAATAAAGGAGAAGATTGCACCACCTCCCAAGTTATTCACCTCTCTGTGCCATCTGACTCCTCCTACCCCACCTGTAAAAGAGTCTGCAGATCCTATCCTGACCTTATCAGCTGTCCCAGAATCCACAACACTGGAGAGGAAGCAGGTTATCCTCCATCCTTGGACATGGCTGAGCAGAAGGGAAGCCATAGATCCTGTGAATACCTCCGGTTAGGAATCTGTCTTTAATACTAGAGTTGTTCTTAGGTTAACAAGGAGCAGCTAGAATTGACTTCAGCTCTCCGGGCTAGAGGGAGTGAGGTGTTTTTTCCACACTAAAGTACTTGTTGTGGACATTGGATGACAACAGGATTAGGTTTGAAGTCTACGTCAATCAGAGGCATGCAGCTACAGACAGAGTTGTTTAAATTCACATGTGAAAAAATGTAACTTATTTGAGGTATGTTTATCTTTGGTTCTTGTTGGCTATATTGGTGTTCATCACGAGAGGAAACAGAAAACAAATAGCATTTCAAAATGTATATTCCTTGCATTGTACTTTGAAATTTGTGAACACTTTATGCCCTCAGAAGTGTGATGCTGATCTCTGAAAGTAGGAGCTTCTTGCCCTCTGCTGATCATGACTGGTTAACAGTATGTTGTATTTCAATATAACTCAATGTAGCTGTGCCAAAATTTACTTTTTTTTCCCCCCTTTTACATTTACATAAATATACATTTGAAAGCCTTCAAGAATATCACACTGACAGCATGAAAAGTTTTAAAATAACAACATCTTAAAACATTTTTTAATCTGCAAGAGACGCTAAACAAACACCCCGTAACTGCAAGTGCACACTTCTTTGCATCACTTTTCATAACCTAGCAAACTGTCCAAAATTAATACTTGGGTTATTGCAAATACGTGGTCTGATTGATCACCCAATATAAAATCATTCAACAGAGAGAATACATCAAAGATATTGCATTGGCAATGCAAAAATTACTTTCGAATATCTCTATTTAAACTTAGGCTTGTTGAAGCAGTTTGTTAACATACCCTGCCCTGATCATAGTACATATTATAAATGACGTTAGCAGATTTTCACTTTGTATCGGTGAGAATGATGGTGGTGCGGGGGGAGGGGTGATGGTTGTGGGTGGTTGGGGAAGAAGAATGCAAAGTGTAAAATCCTGCTTAAAAACAACAAAATGTTTCTTTAGTACTACAGTAGAAGTTCACTGGGAAATATCCGAGAAGAGAGGGAAAGAGAAGGGGGGGTGGGGAAGGAGAGTCAGTCAGACAGACAGAGACAGAAAAAGAGAGAGAAAATCCATGGCCTTTGAAAAGTGATATGTTTAAATTATGCACAATTAATCGGTGTCAACTGAAGCAACCTAACATACTGTGAATTGTTTCTAATAAATGCATTAGTGATTAGCTTGCTATATTTAATGTGACTGGCAAGAAAACTGAGCAGCCAGTTTGATTCACAAAATATCTGTGATTGAATGGGAACCAAAAAAGAGGGAAATTAAAAAAAACATTAAGATTCAACTGCCGCTGATGATGGGCTTTAATTATCATGTTTACTCTTCAAATGTCATCGCAAAGATAAAAGTGTTATGTGGCACTCACCTCTGTTACCTTCTTTTAAAACATCTGAGGCTTTCCATCTTCTGCAGTCAACACAATAAACTGCACATAAAAATCCAAACACCACCTTTATTCTACTTCAGAGGGAAGCTGTATGCTGATCAGATGTTGCCGGAGATTGGAAAAACAATCGCCCCATTTAAGCCACCTCCTTGCCACTAGCGAGCCATCTTTGATTTGAATTTGCAAACGAGTTGCTTTCCTGAGGATCAGTAAGGTTAGATAGGAAGGCAAGAAACTCCCTAGCACGCCAACCTGTCCAGCAAATGGCCAAATGTTTATTCAGCTGAAGTTTGGAAACGAGCCACCACATCACTCTCACAGCCTCACAGCGTATGTGAAGGAAAAAAAATACTTAGAAGTTTGCATGCGATACATAGTAAATTAGATGTCATGCAGCAGGAGGAATTCAAGCATTGATTTGCAGCTTTTAGCCAAGCTCTTTTACTGTCAGAGTTTGCTTTGAAAGAAGCATTAGAGATTCCTGTCACAGATGTTTCTTTCATAAACTGTTGTGGGAGAATGACATTCTGCAAAAATGGTTTACTTCTTTGCTTTCTTCTCTTGGGAAAACAAAGTGCGCTCGAGAGCCTGGCCAAACAGGCCAAAGGAAAGCTCTTCATTTATGCCACAATAGCATTCAGACACATGACATTTTCAGAGCTGATCTTAAAGGCTGTGTTGGCAAATGTAAGGGTATTTATACCAAGAGTGTGCCATTGATTCTGTGGCACTGGGACTTTTCTCCCCCCCCCCCCCCCCCCACATTGTCTATCTGAAGCAAATAAAGATTCCCCTAAGCTAGGCATGTCGCAGAGTGACAGAGACCTTGAGCTGATGAAATCAAATCTATTCAGGTGCATGTCTAGCAATGCGTTTAGCTATTAGTGTTAAGGTTGCATTTGAACTTCAGTCTCTATCATGTGTGCTGTTTTGTACCAGGGATAATAATGGGAATTGTAGTACTATTCAATAATAACAAGGGAGACAAGGCTGGAAGTGAAGGAAAAATCTTAATCCTGATTTTTGTTTTTTTTTCTGAAGAAGTTTATCATTATATGTTAGATGTGATAAAACACAATCCATAAACAAGTTAGTATTTTGCTTTCTTTGTCGACTTAGTTTCCCTGCAGTAATTGTTGATTACTGTAACTTTAGTCTACATGGGCTTTTTCAAATGGTAGGACAGATGTATTGTTGGTTTAAATTGAAAATGGTTGAGTTTAATGCTGTCCAATGATTTAAAATTGATCACTTACATTGACTTTATTTACACAAAAAAAACAACAAAGGACTCTACTCTTTAACAATGTTGAAAGGAGCAGAGCTGAGTGATGGTGACCTGCTTGTGGTACATAAGTCATTGATTAGACCATGGATTGAATACACTTGCCAAGTAGGGCATACTGTATTGTCAACCAATGAGTGCAGTAAGTTCAAACCTATTCAAAAGGCTGGAAAAATAAATAAATTATGGGTCTTGGTTATACATAAACCCTCAAACAGCACATTAAAGAAGAAAAGAGCTGTGCAGAAGATTTGCTGCAATGTGATTCTGGGCATTGACCATAGCTGTCCACACAACAGACATATCCTTTGATAGTTTTGTACAGCAATTTGAACACAATCAAATCATGATAAATACCATTGTCTGAGAAATCCTTTGAACTGAGAATCTTTTTCCTCGTTGAAGCCTTTTGGGGACAAGGGAGATTTGTGCCCAGGTACAAAAGCTACGTCTCAAAGTTTAACAGAAGTGTCCAAGAAACCAGTCTGATAAATGAACTATTTAGATCACCAAAATAAATGAGTGTGGAATTATTCACATGCTAGCTAATTTGAAAGAAAAATCATTAGCTTTGTTAGGAAAAATATGTTTAAATAGAAAATGGTTTATAATCGGAAGAAAATGCAATATGAAATTATTTTAAATTTTTAAGAGGACTGACATATTCATGAAATAAAAGCGAACAATATTAAAATTGAGAATATAGAGAACACTTGCTCTCGGAAAATTTATGCCAGAATTAAGTTTGTTTTGATTAGATACTAACATTTTGTCAATAAATCATAATCTTAATATAGTGTAAATCTCACTGAGTCCAAAGGAAATTGGCTTTGTTTTGAAACATTATATAGTTTTATGGTATTTTGGTGTTCTTTGTACTGATTATTTTAGTTGTGGTTATCAGCCTTGATTTCCAAAAACAACATTATATTTGTCAATAACAGCTACATAGGTGCTCTAACTCTTCCTATTACTCTGACACCCATTCCCAGGAAGAAAAAAGACCTTCTGCTGGTACCCAGTGGTTTTGAAGAGTGTGTAGTATTGATTATTGAATTTAGCTTCATTAAAGAAGCTTTCCCTGGGAAAGATTGTCAGTTCAATATATTACTTTTGACATCTTTAATTACTCTTCTGTACTGCAGACTGGTTGGGTTCTAGGTTCTCAGCTGCTTTTATGTTGTAAATCCAGGCTAGCAAGATGAACGCCTTCTGACTCCATCTGAATCACGCCATCTTCCCGCCGCCTTAGCAGTGATTGAGTTCCTCTTGTCCTTGCCTACCATCCCACGAGCCTCCACATGCAAGACATAATTTTCCACACCTTCCAGCATCTCCAAAGGGATTTTACCACCAAACGTAACTTTACCTCCCTGTCTCCGCTTTCTACAGGGATCGGTCCCTCTGTGATTCTCTTATCGCTTTATTCCTCCCCACTAATCTCCCTCCCAGCACTTATCCCAGTGAGTGGCCAATGTGCTACACTTGCCCATTCACTTCCTCCCTCACCTCCATTCAGAGCCCCAAACAGTCCTTCCAAGTGAGGCAACACTTCACCTGTGTGTGTCAATCTGCTGGTGTCATCTATTGTTTCTGGTGTTTCTGACGTGGCCCCCTCAATATTGGGCTCACCTGTCATAAATTTGGGACTGCTTCATCAAGCACCTCTACTCTATCCCCCTAAAGCGGAACTTCCCTGTGGCCAAACATTTTAATCCGGATTCCCATTCTGATATATTGGTCCACAGCCTCCTCTTGTGCCATGATGAGGCCGCCGTCAGGGTGGAGGAGCAACACCTTGTATTCTGTCTCCAACCTGATGGCATGAGTATTGATTTCTCTTTCTGGTTAAAGAAAATGTTTCCCTTTGCCTCCCCTCTTCCACTACTCAGTACTCTGACCTCTTACCTCTTCTCATCTGCCTATCAGCTCCCCCTGTGTCCCCACCTCCTTTCCCTTCTCCTGTGGTCCATTCTCCACTCCTATCAGATTCCTTCCTCTCCAGTCCTTTATCTTTCCTACCCATCTGGCTTCACCTATCACCTTCTAGATATTCGCCTTCCCCTCCCCCCTACCCTTTTTTTTATTCTGGTGTCTTTTCCCTTCCTTTCCAGTCCTGAAGTAGGGTCTCGGCCCAAAACATCGACTGTGAATTAATTTCCATGGATGCTGCCTGACCTGAGTTCCTCCAATACTTTGTTTTGTGTTGCTTTGGATTTCCAGCACCTGCAAAATTTCTTGTGTTTCTGAATCCTATTTGAAATAGGTTGGGACAGTTTCAGCTTGAAGGTAATGAATCTGAATCTTATTCAAAATCAGATTTATTATCACTGACATAGGTCATGAAATATGTTGTTTTGTAGCAGCAGCACAGTGCAAGTGTTATGACATGTACCTACCCATGCCAGCTTCCGAGGTTTAGACGCTCTAACTTCCCAGAGTATGGAAAGACGGTCAGCCCCTTTTAAGATTCAGGACAGTCCTGCTAATTGACAATCATGTTTTGGGTGCCAAGGATTGGGCATATAAAGAGCACCTGAACTGAGGTTCAGTGCTCAATCATAAGCCTACTCGTGATTTCCTCTAGTGTTTGTCTTGTGCTCAGATTCTTGATCCGGTTTGAAACTGTGTCTCAATTCTTGCATCAGATACTCCAGCATTCAGGTCCAAGTCATCCTTGTCAAGGACTCCCATCATAGCAAGACATTAAAAAGTTATGATAGTTACAATCAAAAATGAATAAGAAATGCAAACTTGGAATAACAGCATGGATTCATTATCCATTCAAAAATCGGATGGAAGAGGGGAAGAAGCTGTTTCTAAAACATTGTGTGTGTGTCTTCAACTTCCTGTACCTCTTCCTGGATAGTAGTAATAAGAAGAGGGCATGCTCTGGGTGGCAAGGGTCCTCAATGATGAAGGTCGCCTTCTTTAGGCATCCTTTTGAAGATGCCCTTGTTGCTGGAGGGTTTGTGCCCATGATGGAGCTGACTGACTGACTCCACAACCCTCTACAGTCTCTATTGACCCTGCACATTGCAGCCTTCTCACCATGCAACCAGTCAAAATGCTCTCCATCGTAAATCTGTAGAAATTTGCTAGAGTCTGCATATCATAACAAAAGTTAATACTAACTTAAATGTCCCCCTTAGAGTTGATGCAGAGAGAAGTGGAAATCACACTGGTGTAGAAATGTAACTGAGCTGAAGGGCTTTTTATGGTGAATTGGGTGGAGTTTTTCAGGAACTTGAAAGAGTAATATCATTATCTCATGAAAAAACTGTTATAAATGGCAAAACTAACATGGACCATCTTTAATTACACTTCAGAAAGTAATGATAACCTATCTTTTTGAGCTGTTGAAGGCGGTGAACTGCAGAGAACCTGCAATACTGTAATTAAGGAGTTTCAGCTTTGATTCAGTAATGATAAAAAAAAAAGAAATTCAGAGTCAAAAACTATGTGACTTACGGGGTAGTCTTGTAGGTGGTTCTGTCCTCAAGGATCTGCTGCTCTTTTCCTTTCAGTTGGCAGGTGTCACCAGCAAGAGAAGTACATTTTGTTGAAGGTATGCACTGAAGCCACAGTGTACCAGTGGTGATGGTAGTGAAACCTAAGGTTGGTGAATGAGTGTCAAAACATTTACACTACTTCATCCTAAGTGGAGTTGAATCAAGATATCCGAGGATCTATCCTAGGCCCAAAACGTTGATGCAATCACAAAGAAAGCACAGCAGTGGCTATACTTCACTCGGAGCGTGAGGAGATTTGATATGTCACCAAAGATTAGCAAATTTCTACGGATGTGTGATGGGGAGCATTCTGACTGGCTGCACCACAGCTTGCTATGGAGGCTCCAATGTGCAAGATCAAAAGACGTTGCAGAAGGTCTGCAGTGTAGCCTTAGCCAGCTTCAACATGGGCACAACTCTTCATACCATTGAGGACGTCTTCAAAAGACTACCTCAGGGAGGCAGCATTCATCATCAAGGACACTAAACATCTGGGATGAGCCCTCTTCTCATTATGGTTATCAGGAAGGAAGTACAGAAGCCTGAAAACCCATAATCAACATTTTAGGGACAGTTTCTTTCCCTCCACCATCAGAAATCCAAAAAGTCCATGAACTTATGAGCCTTTGAACATTATCCTGTTATTCCTATCTTGCACTCTTTCTTTCTTTCTGTTTTGAAATTTATAATTTTTATGTCTTCCACTGTATTGCTGCTGTGAAATATACAGTACTGTGCAAAAGCTTTAGGCATATATATTTACACATATATACTCTGTATTGTGAATTGAGAGTGGGAAGGAGGCAGGGAGAGGGGAATCTTGTTTGGGGAAAAGGGGAAGGGAATGGGAAGCACCAGAGAGACATTCCGTCATGATCAAATATCTAGTTGTTTGGTATCAAATGACTTTGCCTGGTGTCTCAGGGTAGGGTGTGTCTGCACCCACACCGTCCTCTGCCCGGTACGCCTTCTCTGCCACATGTCCCACATCTCTCCCATGGCGCTGCACCCCCAACATTCCTAACATCCTTTGCTCCCACCAGATTTGCAAACTTGCTCTCCAGTTCATGTTGACAAATACAATACTGTGCAAAGGTCTTGGGCTCCCTAGCTATGTGCTTAGGAATTTTGCACAGCACTGCATCAGTATTAATACTCAATATTAATATTCTGAAGCTGATTCAGAAGTTGGTGAACTGTTTGTATAAAACCACACAATGAGCACCATGTTATCACACAAAAATCTGGTGCAAGATTTGGCTTGAAATGTCTATCATAAGTTACCGGGATTCAACTCTCAGTTTGATTAAAAATGAGCTTCTTAATGAGAACATTACCTTGTAGTAGCTTTTTGTACTTAAACTATCCAAAGGTTTAACCGAGAACACTACCTCATAATCACTCCCAGATGCTCATGATATATATAACATAAAAGGAATTAAGACATTGAAGCACATGCATATAATTCTTTGGCTGTTGTATGAACTACTATTCACAAAACTCTTTTGGTGCATTCCTTTCCAACCACTAAACTCTTGTACTGTATTGTTCATTTGAGGAGAAGATTGACTATGAATTGATCTTGGGTATCTGCCAGTTAATGACTTTTATATACAGAAGGTGTTACCTCATGATAATTCACTTTCTGATTATTTACTCTTTGCTGTGGGTAAAATGTTTGAGGTTTTGCTGGCAGTCTGATCATTACATTTAGTTAATAGTTTAGACAGAATTACAAATGTGGTGGTAATTAGGTTTCTGTCACTTTTTATTAACGCAAACCCGGTCACATCTTTTGAAAGCCGCAGTAGAACTGAAGTGTTGAACATGTGATATGATAGCATTTAAATTTGAATTGCATTGTTAAGTGTGATTTGAATCATTAAATAGCATTTTGGGCCTCTTATCTAAGAAAGGACGTTCTGACATCACAGAGACTCCAGAGGAGGTTCACATGAATATTCCCAGGAATGAGAGGGTTAGCATATGAGGAGTGTTCGACGGCTCTGAACCTCTGCTCCCAGTATCTTATCTACACTCCTAGTTCAACCACGGTTGATCAGTTGCCATGATTGTAATGGTAAAAGGAAAGATCTACAATATCTGCCCATGAGGCTACACATTGCAATAGAGTACATTTCTGCTTATTTTCCATAGCATCCCAGATATTCCCAGATTAAGCATGAGCCTAGGATCAGTGGGCACAACCTCAGAATTGAAAGACATCCCTTAAAACAGAAATGAGGAGCAACTTCTGTGCCCACACTGTGAATCTGTGGAATTCATTGACACAGATGGCTGTGGAAGCCAAGTAATTGGGTATATTTAATATGTAGTTTGATAAGTTTTTGATTCATAAGGGTATCAAAGGTTGCAGGAAAAAGGCAGGAGAATGGAATTGAGAGGGATAATAAATCAACCATGATGGAATGGTGAAGCAGCCTCAATGGGCCACATGGTCAAATTCTGCTGTAATGTCTTATGGAATCACATAATAGCAATTCTCCATTTTTTAAATGAGAAGATAAGGACTGTATAATAGCCAAGGAAAAGGTGTATGAGGTAGCAAAAGTGAGTGGGAAGTTGGATGATTGGGAAGCTATTAAAATCCAACAAAAGGTAACTAAAAAGCTATGAGAAGGGAAAAGATGTAATATGAGGGCAAACCAGCCAGTAGTATAAAACAGCATACCAAAAGTTTTTACAGTTATATAAAGAGTAAAAGGGAGGTTAGAGTTGATATTGGACCACTGTAAAATGAAGCCGGTGAGGTAGTAATGGGGACAAAGAAATGGCAGGTGAAATTGATGAGTACTTTGGAAGACACAAGCAGTGTGTCAGAGACGCATGAGAGGGTGCCATTGCTATTACAAAGGAAAAAGTGCTCGGCAAACTCAAAGGTCTTAAGGTGAATAAGTAACAAGCAGGGTGTTCAAAGGAGAGGCAGTGGATGTCATTTACTTGGATTTTCAGAAGACAGTTAATAAGGTGCCACACTTGAGGCTGCTTAACAAGATAAAATCCTATGACGTTACAGGAAAAAAACCTGGCATAGCTAGCGGAATGGTTGACAGGCAGGAGGCAGCAAGTGGGAATAAAAGGGGCCTTTTCTGTTTAGTTGCCAGTGACTAGTGGTGCTCCTCAGGGGCCAGTATTGGGTCCGCTGCTTTTCACATTGTTTGTCAATGATTTGGTTAATAGAATTGATGGCCTTGTAGCAAAGTTTGCAGATGGTACGAAAATAGGCAGGGGGTAGTTACTTAGATACTGAGGAAGCAATGTGATTGCAGCAGGGCTTAGACAAATTGGAAGAATGGGCAAAAAAGTGGCAAATGGAATACGGTGTTGGAAAATGTATGATAAGTGCATTTTGATAAAAGGAGCAATAGTGCGGACTATTATGTAAATGGTGAGAAGGTTCAAATGTGAGAGGTGCAGAGGGACTTAGGAGTCCTTGTGCAAGACTTCCAGAAAGTTAATTCACAGGCTGAGTCTGTGGTAAAGAAGAAAAATGCAGTGTTGGCATTTATTTCAATGGGAGTAGAATATAAAAGCAAGGAAGTAATGCTGAGCCTTTATAAGACACTAGTCAGGCCGCATGGAGTATTGATGACAATTTTGGGCCCCATATCTCAGAAAGGATGTGTTGTCACTGGACAGAGTTGGGAGGAGATTCACGAGGGTGATTCCAGGAATGAAAAGGTTAACATATGAGGAGCGTTTGACTGCTTTGGGCCTGTACTCACTGGAACTTAAAAGAATACATGTGGATCTCATTAAAACCTACCAAATGTTGAAAGAACTAGATAGGGTGGATGTGGAGAGGATGTTTCCTATGGTGGGGGTATCCAGAACTAGAGGGCACAGCCTCAAAATTGAGGGGCAAGCTTTCTGAACAGAGGTAAGGAGGAATAAGGAGGAATTTTTTTTAGCCAGTGAGTAGTGAATCTGTGGAATGCTATGTCACAGGCTGTGGTTTAGGCCAAGTCCATGGGTATATTTAAGGTGCAAGTTGATCGGTTAGGTGATCGAAGGACATGGCGTGAAGACAGGTGTATGAGGTTGAGTGGGATCTGGGATCAGCCATGCTGGAATGGTGGAGTAGACTCGATGGGCTGAATGGCCTAATTCTGCTCTGCTCCTATGTCTTATGGTCTTAAAGTGTTATGAAATGTAATTGTCTTCAACTAAGAATTGATTTCAAATACTGGTCTAACAACTTATGAAAGGACATTGAATAAGTTTGGTCATTTTTGCACCAGCACCAGGAAAAAAAAGGAAGCATGATAGATGAATGTCCTTCTGGAAAGAGGATCTGACACATCTCCACAACACCCCAAGACAAAAAACAGAGTGAATAATGCTGCCTCCTGACAGTGTTATTCAGATCCTGACAACAAACGAATATTAACGATTACAATATTGATTCAGTCAGAGGTAGATTCAGTCCCTATAAATACACCTATGATAGAAATCTCAAATGATATTTAGATGGTATTATGCTATAACAGTATTGCTGATAATGTACAATATCACCACAGTATCATCCACCTCATTTTGAATTACACGATCTCGTGACACTGTGTAAGAATGACATATTATTGGTATTAAATGTTATCCTGACACATGTTTTTCTAGATTATGTTCATGGTTTTCTGCTGCTGTGCATATCCACTTCAAGGTTTGAGGTATCGTGCATTCAGAGATGCTTTGCTGCGCACCACTGATATAACCATGACTATTCGAGTTACTGTCGCCTTATTGTCAGCTTGAACCAGTCTGGCCATTCTCCTCTGACATTTCTCATTATGTGAAAATCTGCAGATGCTGGAAATCAAAGCAATACACACACAACGCTGGTGAAATATTGACTGTTCACTTTTTTCCATAGATTCTGCCCAGCCTGCTGAGTTCCTCCAGCATTTTCTGTATGTTTCTCTCATTAACAAGGCATTTTTGCCCATGGAACTGCAACTCACTGGATGTTTCCTGTTTTCACACCTTTCCCTTGATGGTTGTGCATGAAAATCTCAAATCAGCAGTTTCTGAGATACTCAAAGCAAACCGTCTGGCACCAACAATCATTACTCAGTCAAAGTCACTTATATCATGTTTCTTCATCATTCGGATGTTTTGTCTGAGCAACAACTGAAGCTCTTGATCATGTCTGCATCCTTCTATGCATTGAGTTGCTGTCACATGATTGGCATATATATATTATATAATATCACATATATATTAACTACTCCTGCTGTAACATACCTTTGCTGAGGTTTATGTAGCATCTCTTTAAATCTTTGCAGATATTTCCCTATCGTCATCTACTTTAATCAGTTTTCCTAGTCCACTTTGTCTAAAATTGTCTTCATCCTAGTGGAGGTGCCAGCACTTAGGTTTTGACATGAATCTCAAATGTACATTATACTCCGTGGCCACTTAATTGAATACACTTTTACATGTGCTTGTTAATGCAAATATCTGACAGCCAATCATGTGACAGCAAGTCAATGTATAAAAGCATTGTGGGTAATTAAATGCTGACTTGTAAGTCCTGTAAAGCCCACATCTCCTGAATGAATATGAAAGACAGATGACAGTGTTGGGCCTTAGCGATAAGTCAAAGCCTTCTGATTCAGATTTATTCAGATGCAGATTTATTTATCACATGCATATTGAAACATGCAGTGGAATGTGTCATCTCCATTAACAATGAACACAACCTGAGGAGACATCAAGGAGACACAGCAAGTCCATCACCAGCGGGACTACACGTTATCCCCAAAGCTTCTTTCCAGTGACTACCCAACAAAGCTCACTCAGGTATAATACCCTAAATGTCCCTGTACAACATCCCTTAAATGATCTTTCCTGCTCTCCTTGTTCTGTTGATAATCATTGAGTCTGTTCACATGTTCAAACTTATTTATGTTTGTGATTATTGACATTTGCGCACGTGACTGTTCTGCTAATTGTTGATTGGTCACGGCTGTTTGCCCTATCACCTTGTAAATTGTTGTTTGCTATTGTGTTGTCTTTTATGGTATTGTCCTGTGCTTTAAGCCTGACACTGAACCACAATCAATTCTGGCACGATACATATACCAGGAATGAAGTGGTTTTCATTCTGATTCTGAGCCGAAGAATGTGCTAATGGCAGCTTGCGAGAGTTGCCACACAACATAGCAGGGCCACAATGCTCAGCAGAAGAACACAGAACACGAAAAGCAAAAGAACCACAGCAGCAAAACCTTCCTCTTTCCTCCCTCACACTCATCCCCACACAGGGACAGTCCTCCAACTCCAGGCCAGCCCTCCAGCCTCCAGTCCCCAGGCTTCAGCCATTGAGCTTTGACTTCCAGACTACCAGTAGAACAGATATTCACGGGCAGAGCTTGTTCTGGACTGCCCATGTGAGCCAATTATCTCGTACAAGACCCCATTGCTTTTCAGGGGCTCACTGTTAGTTCCAAGATGCTCTTGGCCAACAAGATTGCTTTTGGAATTTGCATCAAAGAGGTTTGCAGTATTGATAGGACGTGGATTCCACAAACTGTAATCTGGCCTATTGTATATTCCATCTGTATAGTTAGACGAGCATTTGTGGATATACTTTAGCAGAGTGCTTAAATGTAATTATAATTCATGAATATGTTGTTCAATAATGTCTTGACCCCTACAACCTGGAATGCATTAAACTGTTCGGCATGGTGCACTGACTTACTGTAGGATAAATTGAAAATTGCAAATCATATTTATAGTTGTATTTTAGAATTAAATATACTGTATATGGCTTGTGATGGGAGAGGTCCAGATGGAGTTGAAGGATGTTATAAAAAAACATAATGCTTCTGAATATGTAATCAGTAGTAAAGCAATGGATTTGCTGCTGACTTTGAAGAATGCTCCCTACAAAGATCTTGTGACCTCTGTGGTTTGTCTTCCCTTTTTCCAACATCAGTTACCGTCAGGGGTCAATGCAAAGAGAAACATGGCATCGAGCTGGCTGAACATTAAAGAATTCTTACAAGCAGCAAGCTACATAGGAAAGTCACTATTTTTAGCTAAGTATTTTATAGAATGCAGTAAAAAGATCAAAACATAAGGTAGAAACTAAAGTATCATAATCGTTATCAGTAGACTTTAGTCTTTCTTGGTCTGCTAAACGTGCTGTTTATACTCCTATTAAAAAATTGAGAAGTTGGCCAAAAGTGTGACATTTTGCACAGAGAATGGGTGGTAAAACAGAATGTGTGTGAACCACACAAGCAGTGCCTTCAGCCCTGCAGTTGTCACTGGGAAGGGCATTAGGTTTAAAGGTGCTCTCTCCACTGCAGCAGAAAAAGGCTGTCTTGGCAAAGAAGGAAAACACATCAGAGGAAGGACATAGGAATTCACTGTGTCGGTGAACTCTCTATTGGGATTCTTCGTCCCATGTTATTGTGACTATGGGATGATCAATGGTTTTGCCAGATTCACTCAGCTCCAGATTCACTTTGCAGCCCTGGTGCAAACTTCAACAAGGAATGAAATACTAGAGATGAAATATCTCTGATAGTAAGACAGCATTTGGTTGAACATGACATTAAGGAGGTCTAAGGAGCCCAGCACATAGACCAACCACGAAGAAGGTCGTCATCTCTACTGTCTCAGAAGTTTAATGAGATTCAGTTTGTCATCAATAGCTCTGACAAACATCTACAAATGTACAGTGCAAAGCATTCCAATGGGTTGTGTCACTGGATGCAATGGTAATTCTGATGCACAAGAGGCTACAGAAAGACTCCCTCAGTTCCATCATGAGAACAGTTCTCCCCACCATCAAGGACATCTGTGAGGGCCGATTACTCAGAAAGGTGGCATCCATCATTAAGGGCCCCCCCCCCCATTTAGGCCATGCCATCTTCTTAGTGCTGACATCAGGAAGGAGGCAGAGCAGCCTGAAGACCCACATGTCAACTTTCAACAACAGCTTCTTCCTCACTGCTGACAGGTTCTTGAAGTGATCCGAAAAACTCTAAAACTACCACAGGCCATTTGGTTTTCAACCTGCACTAATGGCACCATGATATTTTTAGTTTATTTTGTCATGAAAGTTATGTATAATTTATGTTAATTTGTTTATATTAATTTGTCTATCATGTTTATAATATACTGTACTTTGCAATCAACCCCAAACTGCAGCTCCAGGAAAACCATTGTTCAGAGCTGCATTTTAAATTCAATCTACAATCCACGTTCAGGTCTGAAGACTGGCTGCTGTTGAAATTAGTATTTGGTATATACCATAACTCCAGAATATGCCTTAACACCTCTACACGTGCTTGTTAATGTACATAACAAATCAGACAATCATTTGGCAGCAACATAATGCACTACAGCATACAAACGTGGTCAAGGGGTTCAGTTGTTGTTCTGACCAACCATCAGAATGGGGAAGAAATGTGCTTTAAGTGACTTTGACCATGGAATGATATTTGGTGCCAGGAGTGGTTTGAGTATCTCAGAAACTGCTGATCTTTTGGGATTTTCACACACAACGATCTCTAGAATTTACAGAGAATGGCGCAATAGACAAATAACAGCCGGAGACTGACAGGTCCATAGGCAAAAATGCCATGTTATTGAAAAAGGCCAGAGGAGAATGGCCAGATTGGTTCAAGCTGACAGGAAGGTAACAGTAAATCAAATATTTATGTATTACAACAGTTGTGTGCAAAAAAGCATCCCTGAATGCACAACACTTCAAACCTTGAAGTGGATGGGCTACAGCAGCAGAAGAGCACAAATATACACTCAGTGGCCACTTTATTAGCTACAGGAGTTACCTAACAAAGTGACCACCAAGTGTATTTGGGATAACCCTTATCCACAAATTCAACTGGGCCAGCTGTAATGTGTAATGTATAGTGGCTACAGTGGAGGATAGAGACTCGTTGGCCTGTAGCAACTGATTACCTTCCTAACTGCCAAAGCCATTCCATAATCTATCGAGCACAAGGTGGCAGTATGATGGAATACTCCCTGCTTGTCTGAATGAGTGTCACTCTCAGGACTTTCAAAACTATCGCTGTATCTAAACGAAGTAGCCTGCTTGATTAGTATCTCATAAGATACCGGAGCAGAAGTAGACCATTTAGCCTATCAGGTCTGCTCTGCCATTTCATCATGGCCGATCCATTTCCCACTTGGCCTAAATTTCCCCTCTCCGCATATTCCCTCATGCCCTAACTAATCAGAATCTATCAACCTCTGCCTTAAATATACTCGATGACTTGGCCTCCACAGCTGCCTATGGCAACAAATTCCACAGATCGACCACTTTCTGGCGAAAAAAATCCCTCCCCATCTCCGTTCTAGATGGACGCCCCTCTTTTCTGAGGGTATGCCCTCTGGTCTTAGAATCCCTAACCATAGGAAACATCTCCACGTTCACTCTGTCAAAGTCTTTCAATATTCAGTAGGTTTCAATGAGATCCTGCCTCATTCTTCAAAATTCTGGTGATTTCAGAGCCATCAGACACTCCGCATATGACAAGCCTTTCAATCCTGGAATCATTTTCGTGAACCTCCTTTGAATCCTCTCCAATGTCAGCTCTTCCTTTCTCAAATAAGGGGCCTGTAAGTGCTCACAATACTCCAAGTGAGCCCTCACCAGTACTTTATAAATAACTAGTTTAGTTATTTATTCCTCCACTGCAAAGTAACTGCAGAGTGCACCATCTTCTTCTTCTTCTGTCTTTTAATGTTGATTGGCTGTCCAACTTAAAGGTGCATTACCGCCACCAACTGGACTGTGCTTTCCTAATAGCATCTTCCAAATGTAAAGCTGAATCCTGTGTCATTAAATGGTCCAAGAAAGTATTGCATTTTAAAGTAGCTCTGAACCAAGAGGATGTCCCGTAATTCCTTGCCAGCCCAAGAACGGTAGCAATGGCCAAAGTACTCTCTCTTCCTTTCCAGCCTTTATAGCCCCCAGATCACATTCCAATGTGCAGTCTGCAGTTATTTCCAGGAGCACTGTGCCCATCCAAGTGTTGCTGTCTTAAAACTAGCACCTGGGCTCCAAGTCCTTTACGTGATTAAGAAAATGGGGGGAATTCTTTGGGTTAACAATATTCCAGCATTGATTAATGGGCAAAATGACCATCACTGATGTAGGGAAGGCCAATTCACTGGCTTGGCCATTTGCTGCAATTTATAATGGAGATAATGCAAATGAAGTGGAAAACAAAGTAGGGACAAGGCTCCAAGTGAATACCCTGATGAGCTCGAAGCCAGCTATAGCCAAAACCCATGGCTTTCATTCCTTCTCTGACGTTCACATTAAACATGGCGTCACTTCCTCGTTGGTGCCCAGTTCAAACCAGCCGACGGGGTCTCTTTCAGTTACTGCATTTCTCCCTCCGACTGGACCTTCAATCTTCTTTTCCAGTCAGCTCCTTACTACCACCCTCCCTCCCTCTTATACAGAAAGAGCCTCGAACTTGTTCACCCACACAAACAGCAGGCATCGGCTGCTCACTACCAGATGCTGTTGTCAGGCTGGACCCACCTTGTTTGGAGTAAATAACATATAATGTAATGTGAACTCACCCATCTCTGACTTGCCCAGCTCATGTGTACCAGCAACAAAATGCACTCCATTTATGTGCATAGCCTTCTCCAACAACGTCTCACAAATTAACATCAGACAACAGGTATTATAAGACTATTAAATAGTTCCATATTGTGGTAGTTCGACTCTAGACTTCACAATCTACCTCATTATGATCTTGCACCTTATTGTTCAACTGCACTGCACTTTCTCTATAGCAGTCACATTTTATTCTGCATTGCCTTGTTCTACCTCAATACACTATTAATGGTAGGCAAGATGAAATTTTCACTCTATCTTGGTACATGACAATAATTAACCGATTCCTGTTCCAATTGATTATAGCCTCAGACAAGTGGAAATGTCATCAACTGCAGGTTTTCTTTCAAACGTTTCAAAGTTACATTTAATGTCAGAGAAATGTGTACAATATACATCCTGAAATTCTTTTTCTTCGCAACCATCCATGAAAACAGGAGAACCCCAAAGAATGAATGACAGTTGAATGCTGAAACCCCAAAGGCCACCCCAGCTCCCCACACACACACGTATAAGCAGCAGCAAAGTGACGATCCCCCCTCCCCCGCCAGCAGAAAAAGCATCAGCAACCCCCCCCCCCCCCCACCCTCAAGCACAGACTTTCAGTAACCCAAAGACTACTATTCACCCGGTAATTCAGCATGCCACATGCTCTCACTCTCTGTAATAAGGGAGAAAGAGGTGTCTCTGTTTCACAGCGAGAGGGGAGATATAACAAGCAACTCACTGATTTACAATGTTTGAAGTCACATAATATCCTGACTTAGAATTAGTTGCCTGTCCTTCATTTTATTTTACTGGGACTCAACCCTGAACGCCCTCCCCAACAGAATTTTATGAGCTGTTTCACCAGACGATACAGTGGGTTTTTAAGAAATGTATCCTACCACCACCTTAAAAAGATATTGGCCTTGTGAAACATGCCGGAGTCCTGCAAAAAGAAGGACACAGCAATTTCTGCAGTCTGTTCAGTTTTGTTCAATAGAATGGTTGTGATCATTGATGGAGTAACCAGCGATACAGATTTCATTATCCTGAGCACTGACTCTGAAGCTAGCAGATACTATGCACAGGACACCGATGTCACAGAACAGACACTCGCTGTCATTGTAACTTGCCACCTTCCAGCAGATGTTCATTGTGAGTCCACGTCTGTGAGGGTACGGTGCCGTTTCCATGTTGGTATGCAGCTGGCATCTGAGCATCATGCTGTGCACTGGTGCCCCCCAGGATGGTGTGCTCAGTCTGCTGTTAACTCACCGCTGCACTGCCAGATTCAGCTCAAACCCCATCGTCAAGTGCGCTGATGATACTACAGTGGCTGGCCACAGCAGTAACAATGTTGAGCTGGCATACAGAGAGGAGGTAGGGAGGTTGTCAAATGATGTGAGAATAACAACTCACGACTCGGAGTGGACAAGCAAAAGAGATGACGGTGGACTTCAGGAAGGCACAGTTCAATCTCTCTCCGTTGCACATCAATGACTCTGCAGAGAGAGTGAAAAGCACATAGTTCCTTGGTTTACATGTAACAAATAACCTAATCTTGACCCACAACACCTCACTAGTCAAGAAGGCACAACAACAAAGTTTACACTTTCTAAGGAGATTGAGACATGCAAAGCTCACTGCCCCCATTCTAGCAACTCTCCACAGGAGTACTGTCGAGAGTGTCCTGATGAATGGCTGCATCATTGTATGGCACGGAGACCGCAAGGCATCGGTCCATAAGACCCTACAGAGGACAGTAAAAACCACTGAGAGGATCATTGGGAGCTCCCTCCCTCCTATTTGTGACATTTACTAGGAATGCTGCAGATGAAGGGCCCAAAGCATTGTTGAGGATCCCTATCACCCATCTCACAATCTCTTTGACCCACTACCATCAGGAAGGAGGTACAGGAACATCAGGACTAGGACTGCCAGACTGGGTAACAGCTTCTTCCTTCAGGCTGTGAGACTAATAAATACTCTGCCACCACCCACCCAGGTCTTGTTACTAGGACAGCATGCTGTTTACTGTTTGCTATTCACATGTGCTGTGCTTTACCATATGCATTTTGAATTATATTTTATTAACTTATTGAGGTTGTCAGGGTGAAATTTCATGTCTACCAAAGAAGGTGCAAGGCTCTGCTAGCCTTCAGGTCACCCTTGGGCCAGGTCTAACATCTGCTTAGCGTCAGGGTCAGGGTCACGTGATGCCGTGGGAGCAGGTGGTGGATGGTCATATGAGCAGTTGGTGCATATCACAAGTCCTGGTTATGCAACCACTGATGCCAGGCAGACAATCTCTGAAGAGTATTGATAATGGCCGGAGTCACCAGTCTTGTAAAGACACTGCCCAGAAGAAGGCAATGGCAAACCACTTCTGTAGAAGAATATGCCAAGAACAATGATGGAACCATGATTGCCTACATCATACAACATGGCACATAATGATGATGATGATAGTATAATATTTTGGTTTATGTGCTGTGTGTGATATGTTGTATGGGTGCACCGTGGTCTGGAGGAGTATTGTTTCATTCGGTTTTATATATGTACTGCCAGATGACATTAAACTTGAACCTGAAACCTGTCAGTCAATCGGAGATTGAACCAGGTCCTGTTATGGATGATTGACAATGGAATTTATCTGGATGATTGGTGAAGAGCTTTAAGTTTCTCCAGGTACCATCATTTTCAAGTTCATGTGATATGAAACACTTGCTGTGCACTTACTGGTTGTGATTGTTGACAATAGAGTCCCATAGATCACTACAGCACAGAAAGACGCCCTTTGGCCTATCTAGTCTGTGCCTGCATAGTCCTAACACTTGGACCTTAGCCCTCCATGCTCCCCCACCAACCTCATACAAATACTTATCCAAACTTCTCTTTCATGTTGAGATCAAGCTCACATCCATGACTTCCGTTGTCAGCTCATTCCACACTCGCACCAACCTCTGAGTGAAAGAGTTCCCCATCAGGTTCCCTTGAACACTTCATCCTTCACCCTTAACCTCTAGTTCTAGTCTCACTCAACATCAGTCAGGGAAAAACCTGTTTTGCATTTACCCCTCATAATTTTGTATACCTCTATCAAATCTCCTCTTATTCTCCTATGCTCCAGGGAATGAAGTCCTCACCTATTCAGCCTTTCTCTATAACTCAGGTCCTCAAGACCCAGCAACGTTCTTGTGAATTTTCTTTGTACTCTTTCAATCTGATTGATATCTTTCCTTTAGGTAGGTGACCAGAACTGTGCACAATATTCCAAATTAAGCCTCCCCATCTTCTTATACAAATTCAACATAGTAGATAAAGAAATAATTAAGTACTTACAAAGTATGAGTTTAGAATCACTTTCTATGTCGCATGGTGTTGTGTATAAACATTCCTTTATTCATTCAGTCAGTTGGAGAAAGTAGAACAGGGTTAAACCAATTTCCAGAAGTTTATGGTTGATCCGTGATTCTGCATAGAGATATTATTTGTTATATTTTGGTAAAATACATCAGGCTTACCTAATTATTTTACAAAACAATGAACATTGCACACATATAGCATGAATAATGTAGATTTTTGAGAAAATTATGTCAACTTTTAGTGAGAATGCAGATTCAGTTTCTTGTTGCACTATGGTTGGGGAAGTCATCTGAAACCAAATTTTCACACTGGGCTTTCCTTCACATTTTATTTTCCATCCTCCCTCCCTTTTATTTTGGCTAAGAAACAAAGATCATTTTTGTTGGAGGGGGGGAATCTCATTGAGAATGTCAAACACTTCCCTTTGATATGTAAATTATCCAGCTGGTGTAGGGAGATGAAAGTATCTTTAAATGTCTTGTACGGTAAGAGAGAGGTGAGCCCTATAGGTGAGCAACCTCATTTGGTTGTCTCTACAGTAGCACCAGATATCCCTTACTGGTAGAATGCAGGAAAGTAAAAGTTGCACATTTTAATTCAGTAAGAAATTGCCCTGAGTGGGCTTCAGCAAGGTACAAATCACGAAATTTCATTGTGTAGTCCATTGCAGTTGCAATAGAACTTTACAAGTGATTCTAACTAAAAAGTGCTCAGATACTTTGCTACACTTTCATTAATTATATGAGGCTCTCCCTTATGTGTGGGGTGCATGGATATAATGTAAAGTAATATCAAGAAATGTGCAGTGCTCAATGGAAAATTATACTACAGGCATAAACACCTTGTGCATTGAAATAGAAAGCAAGTCCTGTGTTAGTGATATTTAAAGAGGACCAATCTTAACTGGCACAATCTGGGGTGTCTGAATTAGGTGCCACTTTGATAGATTTACTTAGTAATTGCTTCCACCTTCCTTCCTCGCTGTCAAAGTCCTTAGGTCTCCCTGATCCTTGCCTCTCATCTACCAGACTTAATCACATTTCCTACCGAGCACCACCCAAAGACAAAAGAGGCCACTTCATGTGACCATTATTCTCAGGTAGTTAGTCTATTGTCCTTCAAGTGCCACAGAGGCCCCGGACACTTTCTCCGGCAATTTTTCTCCTTCCTGGTTTTTCCTGTTAGCCACGATCCCTTGCTTCTCACAAAGCTCAGCTCAGTTCAATCCTCCCATCATGTGATACAACCTCCATGTGACCCTCTCTTCCACATAGTCCTCTCCACCATGTGACCCTTACTTCCATGTGGCCCTCTCCACCATGTGATGCTCTCTTCCACGCAGGCCTATCCTGCATGTGACCCTCTCTCCCATGTAGTCATCTCCTCAATGTGGCTCTCTCTTCCACAGAGCCCTCTCCTCTATGAGACCCTTCCTCTTATGTTGTCCCCTCCTCTATATGACCCTCTCTCTGATAGAGCCCTCTTCACCATGTGACCTTCTCTCCCAAGCATCCCTCCCCACAATGTGACCCTCTCTTTCACACAGCTTGCCTCCATGTGACCCTCTCCTCCAAGTGATACTTTTTCTATTTGACCTTTTCCTGCCATGTGACCATTTCCACCATGTGACCTTCCTCCCTCCATGAACCACTGTCACCCAATTTTTGTCCTCCACAACTCCCTTCACTCCCAAATCTTTCCTGAGCTCATTACACCATTATCTACATTGTTGACATTGTGTGAGATTACCAAGTTGAAAGGTCTTTGATAAAGCATCTAGTGGAGTGAAAATTATGCTTTGTTCTGAATTACAATGCTGGTGAAAGTGAAAAATTAGCAATGTAGAATGGAAGCCACCATAATTTTAGGAAGAACTTCACATAACAACAGTGTGTCACTATCTTCCACAGAACCTGACCTGTAGCGTGTCCATGTAATTGTGCCAATTTATTGACAAATATGACCACATTGCTACAAGTTTGTCCCCTACACACACTAATTGTAAGTATATTTTGAACTAATGACATTTGTGCTTTGCATTGTCACATTATTTTGCAATGATAACATCAATGGGGGTTGTGAAAAGTTTAAGCCTTTATGAACATATCATACCAATAAAAACAAACATTCCTGACAATTCAAACTATCTTTTGATCCGCTGCCTGAGATCCCTGTTTGGAAACACCCGGCAGCATTAACACAGATCTTAAAGAGTATAAAAATATCTTTTATGTGATTATCTCTTTGGAATTCTGGAAAGTGAGCATCTGTGGGCAGCTCACACTCTTCATGCTGTTGCATTTTATTTCCATGGTCTGGCAGAAGACATAGACATGGGCTGACATTGTTTCTACCGCGGAGCAGAATAAATATCAGGATCTGACTCAAAGGCTCCAGGACTATAAAATCAAATAAATCTTATTTCAAAGTCATTTCTAATGGTCCTTAGAAAGAATGATTTGATTTTCACCATAGCCTACTCTGGATTATTTTATTTTGTAAGTAAATGACCTGCAAGAGGACCACAACCTTGTCTGAGAGTTTGAAGGTTTGCATGCCTCAATGACCTGGAGAGCTATGTTGGCTGGAGTCAAGACATTATGTTTTTAGCTTTTGGTAGGGTCACCCATGCCAAACAGTTAAGAGGGTTGAGGCCAGACCAAGAATGGTTCACCGGTCCTCCAGGTTCAGGGATTCAGCTCTGTTCCCATCATGCCATTGATGTCAGCATGAAAATCAATTTCTCAATCTTCCAGTAATTGCTCCCCTACCTCTCCTTCACCATTGCCCAGTTCTGTTTTCCTCTCTTAACTTATCTCTTTACCTGCCCATCACCTCCCTCTGGTGCTCCTCCCCCTTCCTTTTCTTCCATGGTCTTCTATCCTCTCTTATCTGATTCCCCCCTTCTCCAGCCCTTTATCTCTTTCACCAATCAACTTCCCAGCTCTTTACTTCACCCCCTCCCCCCTCCCAGTTTCAGCTATCACCTGCCACCTTATACAAGTTTCTCCCCTCCTCCCACCTCCTTGCTCTGACTTCTCATCTTTTTTTGCGGTCTTGATGAAGGGTCTTGGCCTGTAACATTGACTGTTTATTTCCATAGATGCTGCCTGGCCTACTGAGTTCCTCCAGTATTTTGTGTTTTTTGCCTTGGATTTCCAGCATCTGCAAATTTTCTCGTGATTTAGATCATTGAGAACAATGTGCACTCACAATACGTGGTAACGGTGTTTACTTTTACCTTCTGTAAGATATCGAGATGTTTTCAACATGCTTTAAATCATCTGCATGTTGCAAAACATATCCCAATTGGAAATCAGAATCAGGTGGTTTCTATAAAATGAGAATTTTAGCTTAGACATTGGCTCCCTCCCCAAAGAGTAAAATGAATTTTTAGCTTAGAGTTATGCTACTCATTTTTACGACATATTTAATACTGTCAAATTAGACATGCAAAATTATTACATTTTATGCAGTATTAAGTTTCACCTTTTTGAGAGTTAATCCATGAACAAGAGTTGTGATTCTCTTGACATGCTTTTGTTGTTGATGTCTCTGTTAATATTGATTTTTCGAAGACTTTGGTTTCAGTAGAAGACTCTGACAGTAACATCAGAGGAACTGACTGGAACGTTGCTGTACCTAATGGTGTGAGAAAATTCATTTAGCAGAATACTAATATCCTGGCAGCATGATTTATATTTGGTTTACCTGTGAACAGTAATAAGCTTTCTAAAAGAACAGCCTCATATATGATCAATAATGTTCATTAATAAAACATCCTTAAGGTAGACTAGTAGGTCAAAGAAGCTACATGTTATAGTACTGAAAGCCAGGAAGGTTCCAGATTTGATCTCTAGAATATGCTGTGATCACTGACTCAATGGGCCATAACATCACTGGAACAGCGAAGTTGAAAAATTGAACAAAATTTAAATTTCCACCTTATGCTCTGTGATGTGTGGATTTTTCAAGACCTATTATGTTAAAAAATAAGGAACGTCTCTTTGTTGTGCCTTAAAGCTGTACTCCCACAAACATTTCACTTTCTGGCTAACATATTGATGTAACATTTGTTTTCAATTCATTGGCAATTCTGAGAAAAGAACACAACAAAGAAATAACATAAATTCATCAGCTACTGCACAACAAGAGAAAATTGACTGTGGAGAGAGTATATTTAGTTCAGAAACCTATTTGAAAATTAAGCTGGCTGCTTACAAATCTCCATGATAGTCATTTCACAAAGGATTCATCAGTCAATATTGTGTGACTACTTGGGCAATCTTATACTGAGGCTTTTCCACTGTTCAATGACCTTGGCGGAGGTGCAACCCAGTCCCAGTAATGTGATTCAAATAATTTTTAGTCAGGTTTATGCATTTCTTCTTTAATTTGAGGAATAGAAAGGCCCTGGGGAAATAAGGATATTTTTTCACTTAAGAAAACACTGTCAAAGAGATTTTAAAAAAATTAAATATAAAAGCAAACTTAATGATAAAACTTGTATTAAAAATATGGAAAATAAAAATCCTTATTAGGAGGTACTCTTGGCTATATGACTTCCTCTGTGAAACACCCCAGAAGTGAAGCTGTTGTTAAAGCATCCTGTTGTTAAATTCTTCTTTCAAAAAAGTTACTTGTGACCTTTGGAATGGTTCCTGATGGTAATATTCCTTCCTTAAGTAGATGTCCTGATGAGATTCTGAAAAGGTTTAAGCAAAAACTTTCGTTGATTGATCACTGTTTAACTAGTCACCTTACTTTCCCAATCAAGCTAACTAAATTATCAGTTAGAGTTAACAAATTGAAATGGAGCACAGGAGAATATTTTCATTATTTTCAAGACTGGAAGCCCAGGGGTTCAGCTGATTACCGTTTAAGTATGTTGTGAACAAAGCTTCACTCCATAAGACTATTTATATCTTCGAGACAGTGCTTAAAATCCAGTAAAAGTGTATCCTTGTTAGCTGGCATGTGATATTTTTACTGAATAATACTCTTGTTTACACTGCCAATATAAATCCAATTTTACATCTTAATGTTGTTATAAATAAGCTGTATCAGAGGAAAACCATCATAAGCCTCCTCTCTTCCAGTCTCTGGATCAGTGGGCAGTGTAATTTCCCAAGCTAATCCAAGGAATGGACTCTTGATGCTATTATAAATGTCCTTAGATAGAATTCTGGCCAAAAAGCTGTCCAAGAGGAAGTCATCAGTAAGCAAAGTTTTTTTTCCCCTTACCACCTGCACAAATGAACCATGGTTGGGATTAGTGTCTCAGCCACCCCACTGTGTGCTGCAGTGTAAATGGAGTGGTTTAGAGTTAATCTGGCTCTGGGACCTGGAGCAATTTAAAATAGAACAGCTGCAGGTTCCAGTATAAATAGGGCTGAAATTATCTCCCAAAGACCTTTTTGAGTGGAGTTATTAAAACAGAAAGAGATCTAAAAAATGTAGCGTCTACCGCTATTGTGCAGTATAAAACCCAATCTCAAACTGATTCTGAGTAATCCATATAAATGTAGTCAGTGGATTGTATAATAATGCTTCCCTGTTGTCATTGGGGTAGTTTATTTTTAAAGTAGCTTGGAAAACAAAACAAAAATCCAAAAACTCAACATTTCTTGCCTGCAGTTGAAGAATTAATTTAGTATGATTAGTCAGTATATCTAAAACCTATAACATCTGGGCTCTATTAAAATATTGTCCATCCAATTCAGTTACCAAAGTTTTGTTCACTTTGATACTTTCAGTTACAAAAGTAAAATAAAATAAATTTTATCTTCAGAGACATGAAATTCTACAAACTGTTTAGCTGGTAACCTTTTCTTTCATCTCGTCACCTAAGCCTTATGCTTAATCAGAGTGTTGTATACTTCATTACACATGAGAGCTGTATCTAGCTCATTTACAGAGCTGTAGCCCTGAGGTAAATTTTCTGGACCAAATCTTCTGTTCAGGGTTAACCCACGAATCCCCGGAGGCTGGCAAGCACTTTCTAACTATGGGCTATCATCTACTTACAGCACTGGTTTAGCATCATGACAGATCATAAGGTGTATGACATCAGAATACATTGAGTCAAAGCCATTCCCAGGGCCCACCCCTGCTTCCATCCAATGATGTCACAAACGTTTCCTTCTTTCCTCACTGTGGCATATTTTTAAAACAGCAACGCAATGATATAGACATGAATATGAGATTAGGTCATATAATTAAAACCGAAAACAAAACATTGGGCTATTCAGTGACAAACTGCTGGATTTTCATTGAGCTAGCCACTTGCTAATTAGCCATGCGTCATAAATCAAGCCCCCAGGTCTCCCCCAGGTTTCTTAATTGAAAATTATTGTTTCTTAGCTCTATTGTTGAGTATGCAGCAAGACTGAGGGTGATAGATGCTGAATCCAGCACAAACAGTTTGAAACAGTCAGGACTTGATAGATCATTGCCCTGAAGGGCCTCGTAATGGTGGGTAAGCAGAGAGTTATCAGATTAAAAGCTTTTTTTTTCTTTTTAGGAATCATCATGAGTCAAAAAAGTCACACTGGTTTAGTAAAGTAACCTTGACTTTTTTTTTCCTTTCCTTTATTCTTTGTTTTCCTTTGATATCCGGTGTCTTAAATTCTGTAAATTATTGATTATACATCATGAAAACTTATGTTTTTGCCAGAGAGTTTTATGCACTCGTCTCACTGACAAAACATGGAACCTTCTTTTTTGTCAATTTTATTTGATGAGATATTCTTGATATTTCCAGGAATCTTAAACTCATTTTAAACTGCATTTTTAAATACTGTTTGGTCAGATATATTAATTTTCTTCTTAGGGGAGGTGTTTATGACAACTAATCTGAGAGAGAACAGATGGCTCCTGTACAGTAGCCTCCAGATATAAAATAATTTCTGAATGGGGTGGCAACACTTTCATTGCAAAGTGGAAGGGGTTATAAAATGAATAAATTAGTGAGTATAACATTTAAAACTTCTCAACACTGGATCATAACTGGGCTTGTACCTGACACTGTTTGAAGGCCTTACTGATGGATGGGTATAAGGTAAAGTTGTGGCCATGTGGGGTGAAGTTTGCTTGGCAATAACTGCTGTTGGGCCCTTTGCTTCTCCACTCTTGCTTCTGAGCAGCTTGGCTGCGATGAGGGCCTCAGCAGGGAGTGACGTGAAACATTTTGTAAATTTACAAGTAAGAAATCAATTGATACCATCTTTTGAATGGAAGACAATTGAAAGAACTTTAGATAAATCAACTTGTTCTTAAATTGGAGGAGGTGGAAGAAAACCACAACACTTTGTTAGCTTCCAGGTTTCAGAATTTAATGGATACCTGCTGACAACTTATCTGGAAGTAAACATTTGAACAGATTCAAATCACAGAGGATTGCTCTCTACTGTTTGTAACCAAATATATAAAAGTGAAAGACCAAAGCATTTATTCAAAGCTTGGTTCGACAAGTTAATGGAAACACTGATGCCCAGTTTGGAAAAGCCTACAAAAAGTAGTAGAAAAGGAGGCAAGGCAGGGGATTGAGGCTGAGAGGGAATGGCAGAGCAGACACAATGGGCCAAATAGTCTAATCCTGCTCCTATATCTTATGGTCTTATAGATCCAGCCCAGTGTTTCACCGGGAAGGGATTCCCTACTATTGAGCACATCAATGAGAAGTACTGCCACAAAAAAGGAACGTCCATCATCAAAGAACCACTCCATCCACTCCATGCTCTCTTCTTGCTGCTGCCATCAGGAAGGAGGTACCAGACCCTTAGGTTTCACAACACTAAGTTCAGGAACAGTTATTATCCTTCAACCATCAGGCTCCTAAACCAAAGTGGATAACTTCACTCACTGTAACATCTAGCTGATTCCACAACCTATGTTCTCACTTTCAAGAATTCTGCAACTTAAGTTCTCAGTATTTATCTACCTATTTATTTTTTTTTGTAGTTACAGTTTGCTTTCTATCGAACATTGATTGTTTGTCAGTCTTACTATGTAGCTTTTCATTGACTCTGTTGTATTTCTTTGTTCTACTGTGAATGCCTGCAAGAAATTGAATCTCAGGGTAGTATAGGGTGGCATACTGTATATATACTTTGAAAATAAATTTACTTTGAAGTTTGAGTCATCTCTTTGCTAAAGTGCCCCAATATTTTAGAAGTGTGAGCTCTGATAGTGTAGTAGACTATTCAACCACTGTGGCCTGCCAAGTCTTAAGCTGATCTAATGCCTAAGAACAGTATCCAGCAGTAAAGAACTGGAGCCCTGAATGCTTTTCTTTCCTGACCCAAGGATGTTGATTATGATGCAGAAGAAAAATGGAAAAAAAAGCCTCCATGCTCGTTAAAGCTTGGCTTCAGCATGTCAGAATTCCAGAAACACATGTAAAGTGTAATCAGATTTATTAAACGGAAACACTTAACACTTGGTTTCTTGAAGTTTATTGGTTTTAAAAGCAGAGGGAAAAAAAAAGACAAACTCAAACATTTTCTCCACTCAGCCAGTTTAAAATTTGTAACAGGCTCCTGGGTGATGCACAACCTTATGGAAAGTTGAGAATCATAAATTTCAAGCGATGAAAGAAAAATATTCATTTATACAGTGGTTTTCCTGCTCAAAGGACATCCCAAATGGCTTCATAAACACAGAAGTACTTTTGAAATGGTTGTAATGCAGGAAACATTGCAATCAATTTACACCCAGCAAGACTCTACAAACAGCAAAGCAGTAATGACCAGATAAGCTCTATTTGCGATGGTGGTCAGAACAATGGGGGGAATTCTCCCTTGCTTCTTTGAAATTGTTCATTGGAATCTTTTAATATCTCATCTGAAAGGCAGGACCTCTGCTCAGCTCGTAACTGAAGTGTCAGGTTGTATTATAACTCAAGTTCTTGGAATGGGACCTGAGTCACAACCTTCTGACTCCGAGGCGAGAATGCTGCTACAGTGGCAGGGTTGATGGGGTTGCAGATAGTAGACACGTCGTCGGTCAAAGGCACTGTTGTGCGATAAAGCAAAGATGATAAAGGGCAGAATTTCAGAATTCTCTGCCATTGAATGGGATCTGGAGAAGGGGGTGGGGGGAAAGGCTTGCAATGTTTAGAAGCTTGTGTAACAAAGCACTGAATTCTGACAACATTCAATCTATTCCAGAAATCAGGGCAGACTCTGATTTGAGTTAATGAGAACAAGGTGAAAACTGCAGATCAAACTCTCTTCAATCAAAGTACTCTGTTGTTATCTGATAAATCAACACCCTCTTCCTCCCACTGAATAAAAATTTACCGAATCCCAGTTTTCTGAAATACTGAGATTTGAAGAGATGTGTTAGTTCGAGACGGTAGATGGAAGTATTTTTTTAAAGTGCGGCATTCTGGAAGAAATGTGCTTTAGTTTGTGGATAAATAAAATGGAGATAAACCATGGTGCCCTGTGGAGACATTATGCTTGTGTTTTACTGCACTGGGAGCTGCCTCATTGACGTTCACTTTTTCCCAGCATACAGGTCACCAGACTGCCACTATTTCCTTCCTTCCCTTTCCAGCTTAATCGCAAGAACACTAGTCACCAAAGCCTTATCCTATTTACCTTAAAAGTAGATATCTACACCTTCAAATTTTTCTGACCGTATGCTGAGATCTCACAGCAAAATCAGTTTTGCGTTTAATCTGTTTAGATGCCGGGGATGGGGGAAGTGTGAAATAAGATGGTATAAGGATGTTTGAGGGTGAGACATGGAGGAGTACAGTGACATCATTTTGCTGCATCACTGTGATTTAGCAGAATTAAGTAATATTTCCTTCCTCTTTGTCTGGAACTTAAACACCACAAAGGGACAATTTTAACACAGTTCATTTCCAATAGTCAAGTGAATTAAAATCTTACAATGTTGCGATTCATTTCTGCAGAAGTGTGAAGGGTTTTTTTGATTACATAGAACAGAGAATATTATGTCTTTTATTGTTCTGATTCCCTCACCCTCTCTCTTCATAATTCAAAGCCATGCGCTGTGCTGATCAGCCTTAGCTTTGAGGGTTCGGCTGCCTCTTTACTGCACTCCCGTGAATCAAACCATATTCCTGCTGTCTAGGCATTGGTAGGATTTTTTTTGCTCTCAGATGCCAGTTTTGAACCTGTGAACTCTAGCAGAGGGGTGTGACTGTGAGAGGTTGTCATTTGATCAGCCTAAGATGGCCCTTAGACTTTATTTCACTCTAACAGCTTGGTTCTCTGTCTAACAGTTGGTGGGAGATTAGGATGATCTAGGTAGATACATAGGTTAAAGGTTAGAAGATAGCTAGACTTTCAAAATATCTGTTGAGTAGAAAAGGTGTTCAGACAAAAATTGAAGTTAAAATGTCTAATATATTACAGTTGACTTAAAACAGCATTGTTCTAATAAATAATATTTAGTTATGTTATGAACAAAATGCATTATGGGAAGGGACTCAACCCACAGCAGGCTGCTGGCCAGCTTGTTGAGTCCTCAGGTGCTGTCACTCTCTGTTCTAGCCATATTAATTGCTGGATAAAGACTGTAATCCCCTCCCTTTGAAGCACAAGACTGAGTTTTAGGCAGTACTTCAAAAGCAGCTCACAACAGTGGAGGCACACTTCCTAGTAGCACTAAATCAACATGATTTACTGTGTTTGTATTAGACAGAATTCATCTTGCATACTTGGCTTAGCAATGGCGGACTCGCACAGTCCCACTGGCTGGTCTACAGTTGCTGGACATGTTTGGAGTATGACAAATACAATATATGATTTCATCAACTGAGGGATTACTACCCAGGATTTCTTGCTTTGAAAATCATTTGTAAAAAGTCCCTAAGAGATCAGGTTTTTCCTCATGAATCTTTCACAGGTCCTCACCTTCAGAATGTTGGAATTGTTCAGCGCCGTTTTAAAAAAAAAGTTCTGCTCAGTCCATTAATAACCATGTACTATGTTTGCTGTTGTCAGAATTATGGCACATACCACATTCCAACACGTGCTAAGAATTCTCTGAAACTAAAATGATACATCTTCAAGCATTTAATTTAAATATAAACCACTGTTTTTCAATTTTGAGGGCTGTGCCAAAAAAAAATGCCCATGTTGATTTTTTTAAAACGCCGCTCTTGTTTTGATTACATTTGGGGCCATTTTGTTTTTAAAAGCCCTTGCACTTACAAAATGTCATTTACTAGTGGATGCTCCTCTCAGGGCTCAGAGCCACACTGTTCTCAACGTATTCAGAATAATCTGCAATTTAAAAATATATTTCATTTTTGCTTATTTTGGGGTCAGCGAAAAATAAAGGAAAAAAAGTTAAAAAGGGAAAGATACAATCACTTTTTCTCATCGAGGATTTGATATTCCTCCAAGTATGCACAGCACACTGTTTTACAAAGATTAACAATATTCCAGATCAAAAGAGAAGCCTGCTGCACATTCTCTCCAGATTGTCATTCATTCCCATTATGTAGAGCTTGCAGAAGATTTTCTTGTAGTATAAACCATTGTTTCAATGCAGTGATTTGACATAAAGATGAGGCCAGAAATACTTCACAGTGCCCTCATCTTTTGTTTTAAGTCAGGCCGGGGGTATCTTTACTTGGTAAAAATTGTCAATCATTTTGTGAGTGGATTACAAGGTTATTTTTAGATGTATTTTTAGATGTGTTTTTTCAGGTGGTGGGATACATAAATATATGTCAATCTTCAGTTATAATTTTAATCGTTCTCTTTTGAGTTGTACACTTTTTAAGAAATATGTTTTTGACTGGTAAATTTATTGTTTATTTTCAGTGTAAAATTCCTTATTAAATAGGAGCACTTAATCTTTTTTGAAGTTTAGAGCTTTTTGCCTAAATTAATTTCCATCTTTGTCAATTGCACATTTACTGTCAAAAATATAAAGATGATAAATGGCCAGCAGATCTCACAGATCACCTCACCTATACAGACAATTTTAAGCTAAACAAGGAGTGTTAGAAAAAAGTGTGCATACCTCAAAATATATTTTTATTACTTCCTCAGTTTGCAAATGAAAGTGGGGATTCCTATGGGTAAAGAAAAAGAACGGTAAATTATTTCATTCCATATTGCTAGCATTTAATCATTTTGTCATATTATACATACTCTTGAATTCTAATTCTCAATGTTCAGTTGCTGCTTATCTTTCTGCAAAGAATTAGGGGTCACATATCAGAAGTGGGAGACCATTTCGAATCTGTAAATGACATAGTGGTATTCAAAGCAAATTTTAAAGTATATTTAAGTTGTACTTTGATATCATTTTGATTTCCAAAAGGTTGGATAATTGATGGAAATATATTAGAAACACAATGAACAGAATGTTGTCTATTGTAATTATACAAATCAATTTTGCACCTTTTATTCAACTTACAAATGGAAATGTGTTTTTGTTTCTTAAATAAAGTTCACTTCTCAAACCTTCCACATATTCTTACTAAATGAAAGTGAAAATTATTAGAATTGCCACTGTCTGAACAATGTAAATATTGCAGCTCATGATTTACTTAAAGGAAGAGGATTAATAAGTTAATATTTTAGAAACTGCCAGTTTGTGGAACTTGTTGGAAGACAATAAACAGTTACTCTTTTCAAAATGTTACCCTTTTGCAATTACATTTAGTGACTAAATAATAAAGAAGAGTGTGAGCTTGATTTTTTGATACAGTCAACAATTCTATAATAAATCTAGCAGTAAATGATTAATAAAATTAGATATTTCAAAAAATTAATTTCTGTTTAAGTTCTCATTGCTTGAAACTACCAAGAAATAAATTCTGACTGTAAGTGAATGTGTTACAGGAATTCAGAAGCAAATAAATCAAAAAATATACCAAGCTCTTCCAAATAACATCCAAGTCTTAGCTAGTTTCTTTTTCGTATAAAAGACATTTGAAACAGTTGACCACATGCCAAATTATCAGAATTGTAAACAGAGTTTTGTCCCTGAAGTATAAATTTCAGTTTTTACTTTTCTCAGAACTATATCCAGGAGGATTTTTGAATGTTGTTTAGGGGTTTGCAATGATGATTTTTAATATTTTTCTTAAGATATTTTCTGCATTTATTATCTTTTTATATTTATGTGGTTAAGAACAGAGTTCATTTTTTTCTAAATAATACTCATGTTATTGGTTCAGTATTAGACACAAGGAAGGATGGAACTAGGGAAGAGAACTACCTTCAAAGTAATCACTAAATCCAAATTGGATTCTTCAATAACAGAGGGAGCAAACTATTTTAATTTTGGATAATTGAATTAATTTAAAGCAAGCGTAACACATGAAGATATTATACCTATTAACTTTCTGGAAAGCTTATCCATTCTTTTTAGGAATTTCAGTATTTTCTTGTGAGGTAACATTAAAAATTCAAGCCTGGAATCAAAACTTGTATATATTAACCTGCCTTCTCAATATATGTAGCAAAATTTTGTGAAAATATAAAGGAGAAAATTAATTTTATAAACTTCCACAAAACTACTAGGAAACTTTGTCAACTTGAAACATACAACATTAAGCCTAAAACATAATTTGAAAATAACTTTAGCTTTCTTACAGGCTTTAACACTTCCTGAGAAATGGAATACTGCGTAAACCCCATAGAGAATTGCTCTCACGGTTCATGGCGTCATATGAACCCTTTGTGTTTAGCAGCCTGGCAACATCTTCCCAGACACCTGCTATTTTCTATATTACAAGGCAGGTCAAGGTGTCACTTGTTTGTAAACAGTTTGATCGACTGTCCATTACATATAAGCAGTTTTCACAAATAAGGCAACAAAGCAAGTCTAACAAGGGCCATAGGCTGATAAATACTTGTGCTCCTAAATGGAACGTGCCAACTGCCCAATATAAGAGCAACATCGCCCTCTATATTTTGGAAAGATAGTGCAACATGCGATCCTGTGGCAAACATTCCTTAAACTTTTGGCTATGATATAGTGATAGAAAAGTACTGTGCTTTTATTATGTATTTTTACTTCATTTTTCAATGTAATTTTAAAAAATCTAATGCAAGTAATTTGCCCCCTCAGACCAGTTGTGAAATATACTTGACAAACTTGTCATATATTAAGCAGTAATTATTCTTTAACATCTCCTTTCTTTTGATTTAGATTTTACTTTGCTGAATAATAACAGGAATATAAATATTCAATTCATAATTCTCATCATGAACCGTATTGAATCACATTACTTTCCAGAAAACTGCAATTTTGTTTCATATTGCACACTAATTAATGGACATTTCTGAAAAAACTCTTCATTGTATTTCCAAAGCCTGAATTGTTATCAGTTAAAATCTAAAGTTAATATAATTTAATGTAATGTTAAGGAAAATAATTCACCAGTTAATTATTATACTTTAATGCAGTAAGTATATAGTTCGTGAAAATCTTGAATTTTTATGGCAAATATAACATCAGGAAAGCATCTATTCACAACTAAATAAGAAAAACTTAATCCATTTCAATGAAATTTCAGTAATTAGAATTTATTTCACTGTCTTTTCTATTTAAACAATTGCTACTTTAGTTAACTAAGAGCTACCCTCTACTTCGCACATTATTTTAATAATAACATTTTTAAAATCTTGCAGTAAATAGACAAATTACAATATCTGTTCTAATTTTTACATTTTTAAAATAATGCACAACAATATCTATGCACACACAAATTCAATTCTCAATACTCGGAAGGTATTGGGTAATTTTATCGGGTAAGAAGTAAGATCAAACGTGTGAAGCGTTTTCAAATGCTGATCAAACGTGCACTTTACACAAGTTGTTAGTAGTGCAAAACTGAGCCCTAATTTTATGCTTTTCCTCATAGTCCTGATTTGAGTTGTCAGTACATATACAGAATTCTACTATATATCTGAGCTGATGAGTTGAACTGGGGTAGGGTGGAGGAGGGCACATGTCATCGCTTTAAATAACACATCGAATAACCATGTTGATTTTTTGAGAACAAATTAGAAGCACTGAAGGGATGGTGCAAATAATTGTTTCATGTGTTCTGTGCTTGTGGCTGTTGTAATCATCAGGCCTGATTTACAAAAGCGTGCTCGAGTGTTCATTGGCTTCCTGCAGGGTTAGAGACTGTTACCTCTGCATTCACATTTGTGCCCTTGTAATCGCCATTTTAAACTGTGGCCCACATCCTCGAATCCCTTGTCCCTTGATTGAGTGCCTTTTTCCTTGTTAACAAGGTGTTGAGCTTTTTTTTACATTGGTACAGTCATGGGATTGTAGGAGCACTGCTAATTGACGAAGGGCTTTCACAGAGAATTTTCTTTTCTGTCCCCAGTATCCAAGAAATCATTTTGTTTCTTCTTCTTATGATAAAGAGGGGGGACATAAAAATTAGGAGAAATTTTACACAAAATATTCATCATTTCTAAAGGCACCTTCTGAAACATTAGCTGTTAGTATTCTTTCTTATTTCCTATTTTATAAGAGGTAAGTACATTACAGGTCAACTGTTTTTGACATTTAATCATTAAATGGATCTTGAACATGATGTTTGCACAGTTTCAAGACAATTGTATTAGAACCAACTTGGACATTTCCACTGGAAATTATTTGGTGCTAACTTTAAGTTTTTTTGATGATTGGTCTGTGCATTACATAAATCAATAATTATATTTGACTGAATCATGCTTGTATAGATGAGTGTTACAAATGTTCATTTTTTTCCCTTACATAAGCAATTAATTGTACCACATTTTATAGAGGTTTCATTATATGTGTTTCTTTGATATTTTACTAAGTGCAATTCAATAAAAATATACAGTATAATTCCCCGTGTTTCATATGTATGTAATATATATGATAGTTTATTATACATAGTGTTGAATTGCATTAACCTTGCCAGCTTTAAGGATCCAGTTCATTTTACAATTTTCTGCAAAGGTAGAGGTATTATTTAACACACAGTACCATAAAGCTATAAATATTATAATATTGTGTATTGCTGTACATTATACTGTTGTATTTTATTCTTCATCTATCCCATAAACAGTTAACAGGATCACTGTGTTTAAATGGTCATTAGGACGAGGCTCAGTCTTTTTCCTTTACTTTCTTTTTTAAAACATTAGTCTGTAATTCACTACTAATATTCAATTGTCTCTATAAAACCTACATGAAATGGAAACTTTTGGATACTACGTTCATTTCTGGAATGTAAAAATGCAGACAAGATTTAGGAACATTATAGTTTGAAGTCTGACAGCTCGTAGCATATTTAATGAAGCATTCATGCAGATACAGATTGAAAATGTTTACCCTGTGGTTTTAATGCACTCTTTTCTACTTAGGTATTTCTAATATAGTATTAATCAATGGATTTTTTGTAACAATGTTACATTGAAATCAAGGGGTTAATTGGATTCCACTTCTCTCAAACACTAAATATGGAAATCTTTCTTTCCAAAAGAAGAACGAGAAGTAGAATCTTCAACAATTCTGCACAGTGGTAAAATCCAGATCTGTTTTCCGCAAGTAAACAGGTAGGTGATTTGATGCTTTACCAACAATGTGTGATTATGTATATGTAAAGGATTATTTTCTGCCATTTTAGAAGGAGCACAAACTATGAACACTGAGATTAACTGACAGTCCCTAGGAAAACAATGATAAAATGGCTGCTTAAGAACACTTAACAATTACCATACATTCGGCAGTAACAAATAGTGTGGAACAAACATGATGTAAATAAAATTAAGATGAACTACATTAACAAGTAAAACAACCTATATACACACACACTCTACCATGTCTTGTTGCATCATGCAAAGAGAAGATTAAAGCTTATTGAAGAGCTCTGACTATTTTCTAGGCGAGGATGTGAAAAGGAAAATGATTTACCCCTTCGTCTTAGAGTGAAGACATGGATGGCTTTCGTAGTTATGGGAAAATAATAATCAAATGTCTTCATTTCCTAAGAAAAGGCAATAATATTGAGAAATTAATGGGGTAGGTCTAACAAAAAATACACTTATTTTTTTCTCTAAGATCTATATAATGTCCCTATTACTTTCTCCGATGAGAAGTTCATGCTTTTTCCTCACTCCCTTTCATGTCTGAAAATTTCATACAAAAATGCCACAATTGTGAAAATTATCCCAAATTAAGAGGTTAAAAGTTAATTTTGCAGGCACTCACTATTATTATAATTGTACAAACAGTTCTGAAAAAAACGTATACACCAAAGCTGTACTTAACATGCCATTGGTTTTCTTCCCCAACGTAATCCATAAAATTTATTTAATACATCAAGAGTTCTTAATATGCTGAAAACTAGTTCCTATTGCTTGAAAATGTCAGGGCTAAGAATTTCTATAATTCCTTCAGTTAATTTGGACGTGTTTATACTTCATACATCTTTAAAGGTTAATACCATGAGCAGTTTTATTTTTCACACTCCCCATGACTGTATCTTACTCATTCATTTAATTAATATGACATCTTGTCTGCTTCTCTAGACTAATCTCTGGGCATCCATGTACAGTGGTTCCATAAAACTGAGCTGTGCTCAACACTGAAAAATCTCATTTCCCTACAAAGATTTGAAATTAGATGTCTTTTTTCTTCATGTACATGATACATTGCAGATGGTAAAACTAGGGTTCAGCTTGTGTAAGAAATTCTGATTTTGTTTTGGTTGCAACGTGAATACTGATACAGAAGTTGTGCTTTTTCCCCCAAACAACTGAAACTCTAAAATTAACCTAACATGCCAGTGATATGTAGAAGTCACTACAGAAATTACATTAATTGAATATAATTTTATCTTTGATAACTACTGTGAATTATATTTATAACATTTACAGTAGTTATCAAAGGTAAAATTATATTCAATGTAAGATATATTTATTTACAGTAGCTTTATATATATATATTTCTATGATATATTTTATCAGCAATAATACAGACTAGAACAAAAAATAAACAGTGCAAGATTATGGGTATTGAAGTACAGTACGTTAAATTGTGTTTTCCAAGCCAAATGATTCCCTTGTAAACTTACATTGAAAATTCTGGCTGGTTATGTTACATTATAACTCTATCCTGAAAGGGAAACTATTAGCTGCATATTGTTACTTTCTGGGGGAAGAAAAAAAAAAGAAAGGATTGGTGTATTTAATAGTAATCCCACCATCCTTATTATAGCCTTGGGCAAAATATAGTGCAGCTGCTGTTACGTTTCCATTTAGTTCAACCAGTTGCCAAAGTCTACATATCTATAATCTAAAGAAGAAATTAACTCTTTTAAGTCTTTGAGTCTGCAAACCTCTCATAATTTAGTAAAGCCACAATTCATCCTGTGTTATTTTGAACATACATGCTACCTGGGAGTTACCACTCTGTAAAGTTTCTTGCGTTGTGATAAAGGTAGTTTGTCTGGCAAACCTAAGTAGCAATTATGCCAAGGAACAGGAAGACCTGAGGTTACCATGTGCAGTAACACTGTAAATTATTATTAATTTTTCAATTTTAGTAAATCTGTCAAATGAAGGAATTTTTCACAGGCATATTTGCAATGCCTCTCCTTGAAGCAGCTAAAACAACTATGCTTTCAATTTGTGTGTGCATGGCGTAATTAACAAGTTACATGTTGAATCACTTCATAATGTAAATAGACATTAATAGAATGTCATTTAAATGTACAGATTTTAAAATAGATTATACTTTAATGTGTGTGTATATAAGTATATATTTAAGTTTTCATAATTTTTTTAAACAATTCAGTCTTCAGATGTAAACATTTTCTTTCAGTTGCATTCTCACACTTCTAAATGTGTTCATATATTCTCACTCATCTTAAGGTTACATGTGCACATATTTTGAAACGTTTTTCCAATACTGCAGTGATAATTAAATGTATGTATAAATCCCATTGAATAATGGACAAAAATTCAAAATCCAAAGCACAAAATATATTTGTCTTCAGTGTTCTATATTTAATATTTCAATAATACTTGAGTAATATTGTAGATATATTGCTTGATTAAGCATCCTTTGCTTTTTTACAAAATTCATTGATGGTTTTATGCAAAAGTATGTGAATGGCATATGTCATTATGAAACCACATCATAAGTGCGTACTTCATTAAAGTAAAAATGAAATGTACGAGTTATTGCAGACTCTACGATTTTCTTTAAATTCATTTTTTATACTTTGTAATAACAAAACATAACAGTGGCAAATAAGTTTTAAAATAAACCCAAGACATCTACCTACCTGTTGAAGCACAGCATTTTATTTTATTTGCAACGGGGAGAGAGAGAAGACATTGGAGTAAAAAAATGCAGCTCTTTTTTCTTTGGAAGTGCTGTAATACGTTCAAGTTAGAAAAAGGCAGAAATGGACAAAATTCAAAGGATCATGAACAGTGAGTACAAGGTAATTCAAAATTATAAATTAAAAATAAGCAGAAATGGCTGGCTACATTGGACACGTTTGATTGGATAAGAGATAACTGGATGTTGTATACTGAACGAATTGAGCAATATTTTGAAGCAAATGAAAAAGCCAATGGAAAATGAGTGCCAATTTTGCTGAGTACAATTTGTGAAACATCCTACATTTTGCTTAAAAGTTTAACTGCTCTAACCAAACCAGCTGAACTGAGCTTTGCTGATATTGTAAAAGTAATGCAGGAACATTTAGAAACAAAAATAGTGTTGATTGCAGAATGCTTTCAGTTTCAAAAGTGGAATCCAAAGGAGGGTAGTCTATTACAGTTTATGAGGCTGAATTGGAAAGATTGTCTGAGCACTGTCAGATTGGGATTAATCATGCAGCGTGAGAGTGCTTAGTTTCTGGAATTTTACAAGAAAGCTTTCTAAAATGGCTCCTAACTGAAGTACAATTTACATGTAAAAGAGCAGTTGAAACCACTCTATCAATGCAAACAACAGACAGAGATGCAATTGAATTGCAGTCTGGAATGAAAGTGAATGTGAATAAAATTGCAACGTTTAAGCACAATCCGGCTTGGCCAAACAAATTGTGATATCATTGTGGTAGGGGCTCACATACACCAGACCAATGCAGATTTAAAGGTGAGACTTGTCAAGAATTCAGCAAAGTAGGACACAAATAAAGAACGTGTCAGGCATACAAAAATAAATGGACTGCAAGGGGCAGAGAAAAAGATAAAAAATAAAGTTGCAGCTTCAAAAAGAACATTAATCTGCATGCTGTTGATGAAAAATCTGATAGTGATGAGAGTGGCATAGGACAAGGTAGCCTTGAGATTTACAATGTGAAAACTAACTGGAGCCAGAAATATGGCTTAAACCAAAAGTGAACCGCAAATTAATTAAGGTGGAATTGGTCACTAGCTCAGCTGTGTTAGTCATTCCACAAAATGAGCTTGAATAGCAGTTGAAATATATTGAATTGAAGTGTCTGGTATCCAATTAAGAAGATGAAGAAAAGATAATTTCTATGGAAATAAGAATCATAACAGTGATAACAACGAACACAAGCCACATTTGGTTTGCATACGGTGAAAATCGGAGGGCCAATATATTGGGGCCATGATTGGCTGAGACAACTGCAACTTGATTGGAGATCCATCCACCATTTGCATACTACATCCCCTGTAAAAGAGTTCACTGAAAGGTAAATAAGAATGGTACTGAATGATGCCACAACAATGTTCAATGATGGCATTGGGAAAACTAAAGCATGTCAAGGGTTAAACAGTGAAAATGTCACACTCAAGTTTTACAATGACTGTCCAGCTACCATCTGTATTAAGGTAGCCAGTGATCGGGATGGCATGGAGGCTGAAGGAATTTTTTCCAAGGTTGGGTGGAGAACAAAGGCTATACTGGTGGATCCAGTAGTGAAGCAGAATGGGTCTGTCAGGATCTTATGGTGATTTTAAGATCATCACCATTCCAGTACCGAAAGTAGATCAGTACCCCGTGCCTAGGAATGCAGGCTATCTCCTCAAACCCTTCCAGAGAGAAACACTTCAGCCAAGTGGACTTAGCTGAGGCCTACCTAGAGATGGAGATGGAAGAAGAATCCAAAATGTATCTCACCATAAGCACACAAAAAGGGCTTTATCACTACAATAGACTTATTTTTGGACTGAAATCTACACCTACACTCTGACAGAAAGCTATGGACCAGGTACTGCAAGCCTGCCCAGATATTCAGTATTACATGGATAACCTCATTATAAGTATGACAAGGAACATTTTCAAATTCTCCGGACAGTGTCAAAAAGTTTAGAAAATAATGGGCTCAGACCACATCACAACTGTGTGGATTCTTTAAATCAAGCATCACTTACCATGGTCACACAACTGATGCACAAGAATCATACAAGTGTGCTCAGAAAATTCAAGCAGTGGTTGATCCCCAAGGCCAAAGGACATGTCACAGTTGTGGTCCTTTTTAGGATTTGTTAATCACTATAACAGGTTCCTGTCAAAACCTAATGACTGTGTTCCACTCCTGAACTCATTACTACAGATTAGGTAGAAATGACAATGGACAAAGCACTGTGAGGTGGCTTTCCGTAAGGTAAAGGAAAAGGTGATGTCAGACACTGTACTCACACATTATCATCCACTTTGTCTAGTGAAACTTGGCTGTGACACCTCGTCTTTTGGTATAGGTGCAGTCACATCATGTTAGGAGGGATAGAAATGAATGCCTCGTTCCCTTACCGGTGCGGAGAAAAATTGGGTGCAGATTGACAGAGAGGGCTGGAGTCTGGCTTGGGGTGTAAAATGTTTCAACTAGTACTTGTATGGGAGAGAGTTTACACTCATTACTGATCATCAATCACTAGTGTCCATTTTCAATCCACAGAAGGGTTTCCACTAAGAGCAGTAGCACAATTGCGGAGATGGGCTCTGTTTCTTGGAGGACACAATAACAAGATCGAATTCAAGAGGACAACTGATCATAGAAATGCTGAAGGATTGTCTCATTTGCCCTTGGGAAAGGAAATAACTGAAAAATTTACAAAAGAGGACACTCCTCTTAACGTACTCTCCCTAATATAAATCGCATGTGTCCATTATACAATACAGATGAGACCAAAAGGAAATCAGAAAAGATGCCACACTGTCTCAGATCTACATGGCCACACAAAGCAGCTGGAATCTGCAGCAGAAACTCAAGTTCCCCCATTATTACCAGAACTAGGATGAACTTACTAAAATATTGGAGAAGCCACACGCCAGTCATCTAGGTGTGGTCAAAATGAAAGCGTTGGCTCGAAGCTATGTTTGGAGGCCTGGGATAAGTCAGTAAATCAAGCAGCTTACTATGCACTGTTCAGGATAGCAACACATCCAGAAGAAAGGTGCCCAGGGCAGTCAGAACCTCTTCCTGCAGTCCTGGAGTCAACACCTACCACTACCAATGAGGAGGCCCCAGAACCTTCCTTCAGTTAGTCCTGACGAAGGGTCTCGGCCTGAAACGTCGACTGCACCTCTTCCTAGAAATGCTGCCTGGCCTGCTGTGTTCACCAGCAACTTTTATGTGTGTTGCTTGAATTTCCAGCATCTGCAGAATTCCTGTTGTTCCCAGAACCTGAGATTGTTTCACAGCCACAATTCTCACCTGCCAAGCAGAGTGAGCCCACTTGTCAGGACTGATGTAATCCCACAAGAGTAAGAAATCTTGCACAGAGACTTAGTCTTTAGGATTGAATAGGACAATTTAAAATTTACTATGCCGTGGATGTCTGTATATAATAGCTGTATTATATTGAATACTGTGTATATAGTTGAGATGTGTATATAGTTGGAGTTTATAGCTAAGCAGGGAGGATTGTTGTGTACTTAATATCTCAGTAACATTGAAAACATTGTTTGATTCAGCATTCTTTGTTGTTTGCATAATTCATTATGGTTTATATGTAAAAATACGTGAAAGGCATACGTCATTATGCCACCACGTCATAGATGCTTGCCTCAATAAAGTAAAAATGTTTTCCCTAGCTCCATGTTTTCTGTTCAATTAGTTTTTATGTTTTGGAGTTATAAAACATAATTATTGGAAATGAGAAATCTGAATTACTTGTAACAGAATATACGTATAGTTTTCTTCCCATCTGCTTTGTTCTTGTTATTTCTTTTTTGTGGATTATTGTAATACAGGACTGGAAAAATATTGAAATTAAAATAGTAGACCCACAGTCTTCCCAATTACATATTTTGAAATGTATTGAGAGCAAAGGTTAAATATTTTCTTGTATTGTTAACATTTCTTGGAAAAGACAACTTTACAAAAATAAATAAAACTCACCAGATAGTTTATTTATTCACAAACTAAATATCAGCTAAATAATACAATTTGTAGAGTATTTATTCACTATTCCCATTAGTATCAAGACCAAAGAGGGAAGTCAGTGCCTTTATCGTTTAACAGTTATATATTTGCTTAGAAAAAACACTGTAAGGTGACTTCATACGAACATAAAAGGAGAGAAATTGAGACAGTTCCTTTGACCTAAGGTAGTTCATCTGGTTAAAGAATATTGTTTTAATACAGAGGACGATTAAGACATGGAATAGATTTTCAGAAGCAATAGATGAAACAGACTCATAATAGTTTTTTTAAAGGTCATAGGAATATTTTGGAAAGAAATATGTTCAAACCATCAACAAGGGTTAGGGAAAACAATTAAATAATAGAACAATGATGTGTAAATGGTTATCTCTGTTGTAATATTCTATCCATTTTAAGTGTCATCTATCATCAAGCATTATTCTCTACTGAGTTAGGAATCTGCATCATTTCAGAATAGTTCCAATCAACTCCACATCATTTTGCTAAGTGGTATGAAATTTAGTTGTGCTGATCATAGCGTGATTCCATTTTAAATTTAATTCAGCCCTAGTTTTCTTCCAACTTTCTTTTGGTAATCTTTTATTGTTGCCTTTTTTGTTTGCAATAGATCAACTTCCTGCTGTGCAGATGTATGTTTGCTGCACAGACTACTGCTCCACTGGTGGTGTGAGTGCAGCTTCTATGTCAACCACCCTTGCAAAGTAGGACTGGTATCAACGCTTGTGCTTCACTTATCAAGTTCAAGTTATTGTCATTCAACCACACACATGTATGTCGCCAAACAAAACAACACTCCTTCAGATCAAGGTACACAACGCCGTTACATACAACCAACACACATAACATAATAAGATAATGTTATCACTAGTAAATTAGCAAATAATAAGGTGCATTTACAACTCAAGTTAAAGAGAAAACAATGCAATGCTACTAGCGCTTCATGCATGATAAGATGTGGGAGGTGGCAGGGAGTTCTGTGGTCTTACAGCCAGAAGCAAGAAGCTGTTTCTTATCCGAAACAGTTCTTGTCCTAAAGCTGTGTATGGTATCTCCTGCCTGATGGTAGGGGGTCAAAGAGATTTTTGGATGGATGAGAGGGATCATTGACAATGCTAAGGACCCTGTGTATGGAGCACTCCTGATAAATATCTCTGTCGGGTGTCACTAAGACCCCAATGATTCTCTCAGCAATCCTAGTAATCCTTTGTCGTGACTTGTGGTCAGATGCTTTTCAGTTCCTGTATCAGAATGTGATGCAGCTGATCAGGACACTCTCGATGGTGCTCCTGTAGAAACTGGTTTGAATTGGGGGAGAGGGGGGTCCTCACTTGCCTCAGTCTCCTCAGGAAGTGCAGATGCTGCTGTGCTTTTTTGACCAAAGAGGTGGTGTTGAAGGACCAGGTGAGGTCACCAGTTATGTTCACTCCCAGAAACTTGGTGCTCCTAACTCTGTCCTTGGAGGAGCTGTATTTGTGGCATGTGGGGCAGTTAGTCTGCACCTTCCTGAAGTCCAATTTCCAGTCTCTTTGGTCTTGTCCATGCTGAGCCACAAGTTGTTGTGCTCTGACTATTCTACCAGCCGCTCCACTTCCTCTTGTGTGCCGCCTCCTTATCGTTGTCGATGATGCCAGCTGCAGTTTTGTCATCGGCAAACTTGATGATTCAGTTTGAAATGGATCCATCAGTGCAATCGTGTGTCAGCAGCATGAACAGCAGGATCCTGGGGAGTGCCGGTGCTCAGAGTGATGGGGCCAGAGATGTTCCTGCCAACACAGACTGACAACAGCCTTTCTGTCAAGAAGTCCAGCATTCAGTTACAGAGAAAGGTTTCGAGATGCAATGAGGACAGTTTACCCACCAGCTTCTGAGGTATGATCACATTAAACACCAATGTGAAGTTGATAAGCAGCATCCTGGGACTATATGAGGTACCATTTTCCAGGCTGGACAGGACAGAGTGGAGTGCAAAGGCTCTGGTGTCATCAGTGGACCGATTTGAGTTATAAGTGAACTGGAAAGGGTCCAATATAGCAAGATGATGTGATCTAATACAATCCATAACTAGTCACTCAAAGCACTTTATTATTATTGAGGTAGATGTACTGGATGGTAGTCGTTGAGGCAGGTTACTGTTGCCCTCTTATGTTGTAAATTCCCAGTTGAAGTGCTGTCAACTCATGAGAGTTCAGAGGTCCTTCACATTATCCTGTAAGAGAGGTGTCTGGTGCTTCAATACCATTGATTGCTGGAAGATCAGAATCAGACTTAGGTTTATTATCACTGGCATATCATACTGTGCAAAAGTCTTAGGTACATATGTATAGCTAGGGAGCCTAAGACCTTTGCACAATAGTAATTTTATGTATTGTACTGTACTGCTACCACCAAAAAAAAAATTCCACAGCATATGTGAGTGATGATAAACTTGATTCTGATATGGGTCTCTATTGTGGACCAAGAGTGGGAAGAGGGCAGGGATTAGGGAATCAAGGTTGGGAAAAGGAGGAGGGAGAGGGGAAGGAGCAGGAAGCACCAGAGAGAGATTTTGTAATGATCAATACACCAACTGTTTGGAATCAAGTGATCTTGCCTGGTGTGCATCTGCACCACACCACCCACCCCCCCCACCCCATCCCTGGCACTCTTTCTTTGCCACCTGTCCCAAACCCCTCTTGTGGTGCTCCACCCTCGCCATTCCCAACATCCTTTACTCTTGCCAGTGTAAGGGGTTTCTTCTTTTATATTACTGTGTATGTTAATCAAAATGGCTTCTTTGTTATGTTAAATTAAAATGGTTTTTCTGTGAGGTTAACTGCTGAGATAGTGATTCTTTTTCTAGCAGCTAGTAGCGTGTTTGGGTTATCACTAATGATAAGGAAAGAATGAACCAATGGGTGTCCATGTTATTCTTTTTTTGGGGTGATATTCTGTCTCATATGGCTGGGAACGGGTGTGTTTGGCGGGTTCCTGGAGGAGAGACCGGGAGTAAGACGGATGTGCTGGAAGTGCTCTGGTCGATTTCCTTGGGTGGTCCTGAGCTGCGAGTCGAGGGGGTCGGAGTGGATCGCAGGGTGAAGAGAGAAGACCCCGGGTACTTGAGCTCCAACTGCGTGCAGGAAGAAATTGAACTTTGATAAGTCTGGCACCTTTTCTTTTTCTTTTATATTGTATCTCTATTAATCTCATAGTCCCAGTAAGATTTATAAAGTGTAATCTGTAAAGTGTACATTGTGTGCGGTCTGATGATTGATGTTTGAGGTCGAACCAGGTGGCACTGCACAGCAACTGACACAACCGAGAGACATGGTTGGGCAGCGGACGGGGTTTCCCCTAGATAAATATGAGCCAATATAGCCGAGCGTTACACCAGATTTGCGGTCTCGCTCTCCACTCCATGTTGACATATACAATACTGTGCAAAAATCTTAGACACTATAGCTCTAAATACTGTATGTGCCTAAGACATGTGCAAGCACTGTATATCATGAAATTTGTTTTGCGGCAGCAGTAGACTGCAATACATGAAAAATATTATAAATTATATGCATATTCATTGACCATTCAGAAATCTAGTAGTGGAAGGAGAGAAGCTGTTCCTAAGACATTGAGTGCATGTCTTCAGGCTTTGGTAATAATGAGAAGAGAGCATGCCCTAGTTGGGGGAGGTCCTTAGTAATGGATGCCACCTTCTTGAGGCCTCATTTTTTAAAGATGTCCTCAATGGCACCCATGATGGAGTTGGTTGAGTTTCGAGGCCTCTGCATCTTTCTCACATACTGTGCAGTGGCCCCTCCATACCAGATAGAATGGTCTCCACGGTACATCTGTAATTTTCAGCAAGTATAATTTGATAATCAAGAAAGCTCAAAGGGAGAAAAGAACATTGCCTATCGAATTTTGTCATTGGTACTCAGGTGGAAGTTTAACATTATAAAAGTGTGGGAGTAACAAATCTGAATGTTCAGATGACAATGTTTAGACATAAGGGACATATAGCCATTGATGACAAATCTGTTTCACTTTTGAAACTTGTTTCCATTGATCACATTTCAGAAAAATATGGCATGCATCTGTTCCTGAACTGTACTGCTGAAGTACTGAATTTGGTAAGTTTCTGAGTATGTGTTTGTCAATGTCACTGTGACTCGGACTTTGTAGTAAAAAGAAGGAGAAATGTATGTCTGAGCATCTGTGCTAAACTCGCTTCCAAGTATTACAGATTTTTCTTAATTAGTTCCCTGAAAGCCAGCATGAAAAGAATGTACAAGGTGAGTACAGCCCACATGCTCTGTGCCGGCATCCAAAAGTATTTCTCTTCCATTTTTGCCAAGTTGTCCCCATCTGAGTGGGCATAGATAGAGGACATACAGGAATGAGATGAAACCGCTCAATTTAAAGGTTGCAAAGATGCTATTTAATGGATGGTCAGTTGCTCAATGAAAACTGGGCAGAATTTGGAGCCCAAGACTAGCCTGAGAGTCTACATGACACAGTTTTTGGATTACATGATACAATTTTGTTTGAAGTCACACTGTCAACTTCCTTTTACTGTTGGGGTGCTCTGTTTCTTCCTACATCCCAAACGTGTGTGTGTTGCTGGATTAATAGGGAACGGTAAATACTCGCTGTGTGTCTGTGGTGGCCAGTGCGATCATGTTTGCTGTTGTGTGCTGGGGCAGCAGGCTGAGGGTAGCAGACACCAACAGAATCAACAAACTCATTCGTAAGGCCAGTGATGTTGTGGGGATGGAACTGGACTCTCTCACGGTGGTGTCTGAAAAGAGGATGCTGTCTAAGTTGCATGCCATCTTGGTCAATGTCTCCCATCCACTACATAATGTACTGGTTGGGCACAGGAGTACATTCAGCCAGAGACTCATTCCTCTGAGATGCAACACAGAGCGTCATAGGAAGTCATTCCTGCCTGTGGCCATCAAACTTTACAACTCCTCCCTTGGAGGGTCAGACACCCTGAGCCGATAGGCTGGTCCTGGACTTATTTCATAATTTACTGGCATAATTTACATATTACTATTTAACTGTTTATTACTGTTTTTCTATTACTATTCCATTACTATTTATTATTTCCATGACTATTACTATTTACTAATAGTAGTATTACTGTTTATTATTTATGGTGCAACTGTAATGAAAACCAATTTCCCCCGGGATCAATAAAGTATGACTATGAACTATGAATACTATGTGTAGATGAGAGGTCAAACCTGGGAGGAGTTGATGAGAATGTGAGAAAAAAATGGGATTAATATAAATGGATCGATTAGAGTCATCAAATCATACACAGAACACAGTAGAGCACAGAAACAGGCCCTTTGACCTGTTTAGTCCATACCAAACCATTTAACCTGACTACTCCCTTCAAACTACACTGGGTCCTTATCCCTTCATATCCCTACCATCAATGTACTTATCCAAACTTCTCTTAAATGTTGAAATCAAGCTCCCAGGGACATCTTCTGCTGGCAACTCATTCCACACTCTCTCAACCCTCTGACTGAAGAAGCTTCCCCTAATGTTCCCCTTAAACTTTTCACCTTTTGCCCTTAACCCATGACCTATAGATATAGCACCCATCCCCCCCACCCCAAACTCAGTGGAAAAAGTCTGTTTGTATTTACCTATTTATAAGCTCTGTTATTCTTCATTAGCCTGGGCATAAACTGTGTAACACTATGATTGGCATCTGACTCAATGGCAGGACTTGGCCTTCAACCGTGGTTAAGTCATAGAACACAACAGCACAAGCACAGGTCCTTCAGCCCATCTGATCCATGCCAGACTGTTACACTGCCTAGTCCAGCAACTTCCACCTGGCCCATGACCCTTTATACCCTCCCATCCGTGTACTTACCTAAACTTTTCTTAAGTGTTGCAATCAATCCCTCTTCCATTGGCAGCTCAGTCCACACTTGCACCATCCTCTGATTAAAGTGGTTTCCCTTAAATATTTCACCTTTTGCCCTCAACCCATGACTTTGAGTTCTAGTCTTACCCAGTGAAAAAGCCTGTTCGCATTTACCCAAACTATACCCCTCATAATTTTAGTACCTAACCAACAAAGTAAACCTACCAGGGAGTTGATCAGTGAAAATTCTCAAGCAGTTTTACTGTTTGTATCATCAGTCATTACCTCTATCATCCTCTCCTTCATTTTTCCTTCTCTTTGGTCTCTCAGGGCTTATTGCACCTCCCACTTGTTCTCTATCTGTCTCCACTGTTTTCAGCATCCCCTCCCCACCATATTTTCCCCACACACCCATAGATGGTTTCTATGACAGCTTGGGCACCTTAAATAGGGAGAACGGATCTCTGCACAATGTTCCCTGTGTGGTCCACGATTCGAGATTTGAGATTCAAGTTTATATATCATGTGTACATTAAAACATACAGTGAAATGTGTCAGCATTTGAGGATGTGCCTGCAAGTGTCACCACACATTCTAGTGCCAACATAGCATGCCCACAACGCTCAACAGAGCAACACAGAACACAACCAGCAACAAAATGGCAGCAGCAAAACAAAACTGTTTCCTTCCTCCCAGCCATTCCCATGCATAGTTTTTCCACCCCAGGATGCTCCTGCAGCCTCCAATGGATCAGACTGCAGACATTAGACTTCAGCTTCCCCAATGGAATCACAGAAATTCACATACTCAGCTTCGAACAGCAGGCTTTGACTTAAGGTAGGTTGGGAGGCCTTATCCATATTCTGCCAGCCTGACATCTGACCATGGATGTCCCACATTGTGTTGCTGCCCTTCAAATGTGAAGTAACCTCTGACCTGACCTCTAATTCATGCACGTCCCATCTCGAAATCCTAACCTGACCTATAACTCTCTTCTCTGTCCCCAAAATCATCATTACAAACCTAAAATAAACAATAAAATAAAACAAATACATCTGAACCATGACTTAGTGTTATGAGTACCCTTTTATAATAGGAGCAAGACATTTTTACTTTTCTCCTCACATCCTCAATCACTATCATTCTGGACATCCTGGTTAGTTCCTATTTATGGTGCTTCCACATCTGTCCAGGGGCCTGAAGCCCATGTTCGATCCACTGATGGTTTGGTCAAAGAAATTTCAGATTTTTAGATGGTTTTTGATTTTACTGCTCCTGGCTCTCATTGTTGGACTCCTTACAGGTATCAACAGAAGTGTCTTAAGTGGAGTACCGTTTATATCCAAGCAACCAGCTGAGCAGTCTGCTTGGAGGTGTAAAGAGATTCAAGAGAATATACTGCCGCTCAGCAAGGCATCATAAATCTGCTGAGAAATCCTGTTCAGATCTATGCAGAGATATTTCGCATGGTTATGGACCAACATCAGTTTGATGAAATAGAGGTCCTTGTGGCTATTGAATACTCCTGAGTCAATTGGAGATGTTCACTTGACAGGTACACACCGTCGCTGGCCCTCTACAACTGAGGGAAGCCAAAGAGTGACACTAACTGGAATTGTGTCTAATTCCTAATGGGTCTTATTGGAAGTGAAGTTAATTCTGTTGTCTACTTTGGAGAAAAATAATACCCTGGCATTGTGCACTGTTCACTGAAAAATCATGCAAGTGCCTTCAGCAGAGCCCCTGAGTGATCCCAAGGCAAAAAAAAAGGCTGAAAGCAGCTGTTATTTTGACAGCCGCTGCAGGAGTGTGGCCACAAGTTGCTGTTGGGGGAGGTTTCATTCATTTGCTTCTGCCTGACAAGGTATCCAGAGTGTTTTAAGATACAACTACTCAGATATATAAAAGATTTTATTCTCTAACAGGTCATGCTGTAGCCTTCTGTGAGCCATGCCTCTCTGCTGTTCCCTGCTCACTTTTGCAAAATGATGTACGTGAAGAGGAACCTACTTCTGATCCTGTGTCTCTTTTCACCTTCTGAGTCATTGACCCTCTGAGGCAGTGCCTTGGGCCAAAGAAGACTTACTTCCACTCCATTTCTGTTGGTTTTGATTGTCTGAAGAAGCGCAAATACGGGACCCACAGATCGGCCAATAGTTGGTTGATGAGATAAGTAACTGCTTCCCTCCTGCAGTTTCTGCTGGACTTTTGTGTGTTTCCAATGTATGGACTTACAGTAAGTCTTTAACACCACCTTGAATGAAATTTCTTCATTTTGAGCACTTGTGCGATCCCCACATGGTGATAGGTATATTTTATATTTTTTAGGATGTTTTGATGTTTCCTCCAACCACAGAATAATCTTTTTTTCTGTTATGGCTCAGAATTTAAAGTTCATTTGGGAGTTTGTGGCAAGCATGGAAGCAATGTGGCTTGCCCATTGAAGGCAATTAGGTCCTCAATACTGGTGAAGCTGGCCTGGGAGAGGACATTGGTTTGCTCATCCTGGTGGATTTGGAGAATTTTGTGACCTGTGGTTACTGCAAGCAGGTGCATCTCCTTTCTTTAAGGTAGCCACAAATAGGGCGTCTCTGATGATTCCAGGCATCTCTGATGATTCCAAGCATATCCTGTTCAGCCTGGATATGAGAAGTAAGATTATGAACTTGTGACCAAAATCCTTCTCTGTCAGGTTAAAGAACTTCAGCAGGGATTATTTTCTTTTCTTGAAGGGTTGTTTTTTTTTAGTTACCATGTGGCCTTCTCAGTTTCTTGCAGGTCATTGTGATAGCTAGGCTGGATCAGACAGTTTGCTGTGGAACTGAGTTCAAGATGCACTTGTCAAGCTCAAAGTTACAATTCAAGAGGGTCCTGGGGTACCCCTTCTAACTCTGTCTTTGATATATTGAATTTATTCTTGTCCTTCAGTGGCATGGGACCTTGAGTATTTGAGCCACAGTGGTTCTGTCAGCACTGAACAACCTACACTTGTCACGGTTCTCAGTGGCCTGTTGACCCTCTGCATTCTCTTCATGTTCATCAGGTCTCAGAATTTCTGTTGAAATTTCTGTTGAAATTTCGGCTCAACGGGCTTAGGCGGAAACAGGCGAGGCGAGGGAGGTTTGGCATTCATTTTCTGTTGTTATTTGAGGAGAGGGGCAGTATGAGTGTGAGGGCAGTTTGCTGTTCTCGGTGCCGGATGTGGGAGGCGCTGGAGTCTACAAGCCTCCCGGACGTCTACATCTGCGCCAAGTGCATCGAGATGCAGCTCCTAAGGGACCGCGTTACGAAACTGGAGCTGCAGCTCGATGACCTTCGTCTGGTCAGGGAGAGTGAGGAGGTGATAGAGAGGAGTTGCAGGCAGGTGGTCACGCCGGGGCCACGGGAGGCAGACAAGTGGGTCACGGTTAGGAGGGGGAAGGGGAAAGGTCAGGTAATAGGGAGTACCCCGGTGGCTGTGCCCCTTAACAACAGGTAATCCTGTTTGAGTACTGTTGGGGGGGACAGCTTACCCGGGAGAAGCGACAGTGGCCGTGCCTCCGGCACAGAGTCCGGCCCTGTAGCTCAGAAGTGTAGGGCAAGGAAGAGGAGGGCAGTTGTGATAGGGGACTCGATAGTAAGAGGGTCAGATAGGCGATTCTGTGGACACAGTCCAGAGACCCGGATGGTAGTTTGCCTCCCTGGTGCCAGGGTCCGGGATATTTCTGATCGTGTCCAAGATATCCTGAAGTGGGAGGGTGAGGAGCCAGAGGTCGTGGTACATATAGGTACCAATGACATAGGTAGGAAAAAGGATGAGGTCCTGAAAGGAGAATATAGGGAGCTAGGAAGGGAGTTGAGAAAAAGGACCGCAAAGGTAGTAATCTCGGGATTACTGCCTGTGCCACGCGACAGTGAGAGTAGGAATGCGATGAGGTGGAGGATAAATGCGTGGCTGAGGGATTGGAGCAGGGGACAGGGATTCAAGTTTTTGGATCATTGGGACCTTTTTTGGCACAGGCGTGACCTGTACAAAAAGGATGGGTTGCACTTGAATCCTAGGGGGACCAATATCCTGGCAGGGAGATTAGCGGGGGCTACTGAGGTGACTTTAAACTAGAATGGTTGGGGGGTGGGAATCAAATTAAAGAGGCTAGGCGTGAGGAGGTTAGTTCACTACAGGGGGATGGGAACCAGTGCAGAGAGGCAGAGGGGTGTAAAGTGAGGGTAGAAACAAAAAGTACTATGGAGAAAAGTAAAAGTGGCAGGCCAACAAATCCAGGGCAAGCATTAAAAAGGGCCACTTTTCAGCATAATCGTATAAGGGCTAAGAGAGTTGTAAATGAGCGCCTGAAGGCTTTGTGTGTCAATGCAAGGAGCATTCGTAATAAGGTGGATGAATTGAAAGTGCAGATTGTTATTAATGATTATGATATAGTTGGGATCACAGAGACATGGCTCCAGGGTGACCAGGGATGGGAGCTCAACGTTCAGGGATATTCAATATTCAGGAGGGACAGACATGAAGGAAGGGGAGGTGGGGTGGCGTTGCTGGTTAAAGAAGAGATTAACACAATAGAAAGGAAGGACATAAGCCGGGAAGATGTGGAATCGATATGGGTAGAGCTGCGTAACACTAAGGGGCAGAAGACGCTGGTGGGAGTTGTGTACAGGCCACCTAACAGTAGTAGTGAGGTCGGAGATGGTATTAAACAGGAAATTAGAAATGTGTGCAATAAAGGAACAGCAGTTATAATGGGTGACTTCAATCTACATGTAGATTGGGTGAACCAAATTGGTAAAGGTGCTGAGGAAGAAGATTTCTTGGAATGTATGCGGGATGGTTTTTTGAACCAACATGTCGAGGAATCGACTAGAGAGCAGGCTATTCTGGACTGGGTTTTGAGCAAGGAGGAAGGGTTAATTAGCAACCTTGTCGTGAGAGACCCCTTGGGTAAGAGTGACCATAATATGGTGGAATTCTTCATTAAGATGGAGAGTGACATAGTTAATTCAGAAACAAATGTTCTGAACTTAAACAGGGGTAACTTTGAAGGTATGAGACGTGAATTAGCTAAGATAGACTGGCAAATGACACTTAAGGGATTGACGGTGGATATGCAATGGCAAGCATTTAAAGGTTGCATGGATGAACTGCAACAAATGTTCATCCCAGTTTGGCAAAAGAATAAATCAAGGAAGGTAGTGCACCCGTGGCTGACAAGAGAAATTAGGGATAGTATCAATTCCAAAGAAGAAGCATACAAATTAGCCAGAGAAAGTGGCTCACCTGAAGACTGGGAGAAATTCAGAGTTCAGCAGAGGAGGACAAAGGGCTTAATTAGGAAGGGGAAAAAAGATTATGAGAGAAAACTGGCAGGCAACATAAAAACGGACTGTAAAAGCTTTTATAGATATGTAAAAAGGAAAAGACTGGTAAAGACAAATGTAGGTCCCCTGCAGACAGAAACAGGTGAATTGATTATGGGGAGCAAGGACATGGCAGACCAATTGAATAATTACTTTGGTTCTGTCTTCACTAAGGAGGACATAAATAATCTTCCAGAAATAGTAGGGGACAGAGGGTCCAGTGAGATGGAGGAACTGAGCGAAATACATGTTAGTAGGGAAGTGGTGTTAGGTAAATTGAAGGGATCGAAGGCAGATAAATCCCCAGGGCCAGATGGTCTGCATCCCAGGGTGCTTAAGGAAGTAGCCCAAGAAATAGTGGATGCATTAGTGATAATTTTTCAAAACTCGTTAGATTCTGGACTAGTTCCTGAGGATTGGAGGGTGGCTAATGTAACCCCACTTTTTATAAAAGGAGGGAGAGAGAAACCGGGGAATTATAGACCGGTTAGCTTGACGTCGGTGGTGGGGAAACTGCTGGAGGCAGTTATCAAGGATGTGATAACAGCACATTTGGAAAGCAGTGAAATGATCGGACAAAGTCAGCATGGATTTGTGAAAGGAAAATCATGTCTGACGAATCTCAGAATTTTTTGAGGATGTAACTAGTAGAGTGGATAGGGGAGAACCTGTGGATATGGTATATTTGGATTTTCAGAAGGCTTTTGACAAGGTCCCACACAGGAGATTAGTGTGCAAACTTAAAGCACACGGTATTGGGGGTAAGGTATTGATGTGGATGGAGAATTGGTTAGCAGACAGGAAGCAAAGACTGGGAATAAACGGGACCTTTTCAGAATGGCAGGCAGTGACTAGTGGGGTACCGCAAGGCTCAGTGCTGGGACCCCAGTTGTTTACAATATATATTAATGACTTGGATGAGGGAATTAAATGCAGCATCTCCAAGTTTGCGGATGACACGAAGCTGGGTGGCAATGTTAGCTGTGAGGAGGATGCTAAGAGGATGCAGGGTGACTTGGATAGGTTGGGTGAGTGGGCAAATTCATTGCAGATGCAATTTAATGTGGACAAATGTGAAGTTATCCACTTTGGTGGCAAAAATAGGAAAACAGATTATTATCTGAATGGTGGCCGATTAGGAAAAGGGGAGGTGCAACGAGACCTGGGTGTCATTATACACCAGTCATTGAAAGTGGGCATGCAGGTACAGCAGGCGGTGAAAAAGGCGAATGGTATGCTGGCATTTATAGCGAGAGGATTTGAGTACAGGAGCAGGGAGGTACTACTGCAGTTGTACAAGGCCTTGGTGAGACCACACCTGGAGTATTGTGTGCAGTTTTGGTCCCCTAATCTGAGGAAAGACTTCCTTGCCATAGAGGGAGTACAGAGAAGGTTCACCAGATTGATTCCTGGGATGGCAGGACTTTCATATGAAGAAAGACTGGATGAACTGGGCTTGTACTCGTTGGAATTTAGAAGATTGAGGGGGGATCTGATTGAAACGTATAAGATCCTAAAGGGATTGGACAGGCTAGATGCAGGAAGATTGTTCCCGATGTTGGGGAAGTCCAGAATGAGGGGTCACAGTTTGAGGATAGAGGGGAAGCCTTTTAGGACCGAGATTAGGAAAAACTTCTTCACACAGAGAGTTGTGAATCTGTGGAATTCTCTGCCACAGGAAATAGTTGAGGCCAGTTCATTGGCTATATTTAAGAGGGAGTTAGATATGGCCCTTGTGGCTACGGGGGTCAGGGGGTATGGAGGGAAGGCTAGGGCGGTGTTCTGAGTTGGATGATCAGCCATGATCATAATAAATGGCGGTGCTGGCTCGAAGGGCCGAATGGCCTACTCCTGCACCTCTTTTCTATGTTTCTATGTTTCTATAACCTACAGGTGGGTGAAGAGCTGTTTGCATTTCCTTGAGGGTCTGTTGGAGTTTACATTGTAAGATTGTCCCATGTTTGCAGTTAATTAGTTTGTTGCACCCACCATGCTTATCAAAACAGTCCTGATATATTCTGGTAGAGAAGCCAGGGCTGTCTTTACAGATCCTGGGTATGGTGGATCAGGGCAACCAAAGGCTGTGGACACTCTATTGCTCCGATTATATGGAGTTTATCAGGATGCTTGAGAGGAGCTGTCCAAGAATGGATAACTTGAGATCCATGAGGCCTCCAATAATTTATTTTCTTGTACTATCTCTTCCATTCCTAGTGTTCTTTTAGGGTAAACCTGATGGAGATTACAGAGCAGATTAGACAATGATCTTCCGAGCCGTCAATGGTACCTGTCATGGTGCAGATTTTACAGATGTATTTATGGCCTTTCATTTGGTCAATGGAATGATCAAACAGATGCCAGTGCCTAGATTTGCTGTGGTGGCAAGAAACCTCATTAATCATTCTCTGACAATACAAGGTTTTGATTGAAAAAGATGCATTGTGTTTTCCCTAATCCATCCTTGACAATTGACAATTATTGTTTACCAGAGTATTACTAATCCATGACTAAAACTACACAGAAGGATTAGTTTGTTATACTGAAGGAAGCTATCCAGGATTACTCATTGACTGGAGTAGATGCTTTCTTTGCCACAACAGTAGTCTGCAAGATTGGCTGAGGCACGCTCCATAACTGAGGGAATCAGAAGGTTATGAGATGTTCACTTATCCCACTGGAAGGCATAGATCACTTGGAGAACCAGACTTTTTCCACCCCATCACCTAAGGTGAAAATGGCCAACATAGGATCATAATTTTGAGGTGCTTGGGGGAAAGTATGGGGTGTGGGTGAATGTCAGAGTTAGGTTCTTTACATGGAGAATGGTGAGTGGTTGGAACACTCTGCTAAGGGTGGTGGTAGAGACGGATACTTTCGGGGTGTATTCGAAAGCTTTGACATTTGGATAATAGAAAAATGTGGGAGGAAAGGGTTAGATTGATCTTAGAGTATGGTAAAAGGCCAGTACAACATTGCAGGCTGAAGGGCCCGGCCTGTCCTGTGCTATAATGCTCTATGCTCTATTGTCTAAGACAATAAAACTCTAGATCACCTCATTCTTAACAACAAAGGCAACCGGATGTAGGTAGGTTCACCTACCACCACTTACATTGAAATGCCAATCTCCTGTCAGTCCTCCTTTTGGGACCCTCCACTGGTCGGGGTCAACCATGGATATTGCATCCTAGATGTCTACATGAAACTCAGGACAGTACGCAAGCCAGGGCAGTATGATATGGAGAGCAAGCTGTTTCCCATGCAGCAAGATCCCCCTCTCCACGCAGCTGAGGAATGCAAACAAACCGCAGAGACCGATACAGTTTGGTACCAGTAGCGTTGCAGGCGTTGCTAGTCGGCTTTGAACTCAATGTAGGAATGACTTAGAGATTTCATCTCCAGTTTTTTCCTTGGGGTTTATTCCTAAGGCCTTTTCCATGAGTGGATATAGTCGCAAGGCAGCAGAGTTTCCCTTCTCCTCAATGAGCTGTCAATGACAGGCTGATAAGCCCCACCTGCCCGAAGTGACTGGTTTTAAGGCACCAGTAACTCACTTATGCCCTTTCTCCTGTCAGCAGAAACTGTTCTGCTGGGCTTAGTAGTGAGGCCACACGTGGAGGTCTAGATCTGGAGTTCTCCGTTACTCAGTAACAAAGTCCATGTCAAAAGGTCAATATTTGACAGCAGAGTAGTGGTGTGACTGGAGCCATCTGTGGAAGTGCAGATGTTTTAGATCTTGAATTGCATATTGAGGGGTGGTAGTTTGTCAAACTGTCAACTGTTTTACCAGAGGATAGCCATTGCACACTGGGACTACCACATGAACCCGAGCAAATGGCAAAAGGTCCAAGACGACAGCAAACCAAGCTCTGTATAGACACCGGCACTTTCAAATAGATTGACACATGTATAAGTGTCTGTCAATACGCACACACACAGGACCCAGGCACATATGCCTTCACCTATTTCAGCCTCATTATTTCACCTCTCACTCAATCTTGCCTTGAGCTTCATTCCTCTTCTTCCTGAATCTCTTCTCCTTCTGTGTCTCTCTTGCCTTATGATTTTTCACACTGCCTCTCACACCAAGTATCTCAGTGTAAATAATATCCATGTTGATGTGGGCACTGGGAGAAGCAGAGTGTAGTTAATATGTGGTCACCTCTAAAGTTTAGGAAGTGAATTGCAAGTTCGACAAACTTAACTCCAAATGTAACAAGGTTTCTCCAAAGCATTTTCAACAAATTCCCACGACGTGTTCTGTGAATCATACCTTTCATGGATCCTCTCAAGAGCTGTGAGTGTAGGGAAATAGCTGACATAGTTCCCAGTCAAATCTCCAGACTTTCTGACTTCTGTTCTGTTGCTGTGCTCTCACCGTTTTTACTGAAATATTCCAAGAAATCCTCAGTATATTAACTTGAAGGCCTTAGTTCTTGTTATAATTGATCTTATAAGACATAGGAGCAGAATTAGGCTATTCAGCCCATCAACACTGCTCTGCCCCTCAATCATAGCAGATTATTATCCTTCTTGACCCAATTCTTCCACATTCAACCTATAACCTTTAACACCTTGACTAGACAGCTCTTAACATTTTTAACCTAAGATATGAAAAGTCAGGCTACAAAGCTGTAATGAGATTGTGTTGACTTGGTGTATTAAGGATTCAGCATTTTGGAGCAGCTTCCAGGCATGCTGTCACTTACAGTGCATTTAATTTCTCACACAGTCTTAAATCTACTATCTCACAGAGTTATACAGCACAGAAAAAGGCCCTTCGGCCCTACCTGTTCATGCTGACCAATGTGTCTGCCTGAGCTTGTCCCAGTTGCCCATGTTTGTCCTATATCCCTTGTCGAGAACTCTCCCATCCATGTTGCTGTCCAATTGTCCTTGTTTCTCCCACTTCCTATGGCAGCTCATTCTGTGAACTCACCACCCTCTGAGTGAAGATGTTGACCGTCAGGTCCCTTTTAAATCTTTCCTCTTTCACTTTAAACCACATGGTTCCTGATTCCATAACCTTGTGTAGCTTCACCTTATCTTTGCCCTTTCTGAGTTTTATAAATCCTTATAATCCTATCCTATTTCGGACTCAGCTCCAGTAAACCTCAGATGTTCCCCATACAGGGGCAGTCAGAGAGCTGCTTGTATCTCCCCCTCACCTCATCGATCACCCCCTCCCTTCCATCGTAGGTCACCACTACCGCTGCCTGGTTGTCAGGTTGATCAGGAGTGTTCTCTGAACCTACACTTGCTCTAGCCTTGTTCAAGAGGAAGAGGATCAATGTACACAGATGTTACAATTTCTGATATAATATTTGCAAATTTTTAATATTGATTTGCATTGGGACATTTCTTATTCTTAAGTGCACATCATTGAAGCTGTGACACCTCATACAGCTTTCTTTAAATGATGTTTTTTTCTTTTTTTTAAATGATACAGCTTGATGTTACCTCATCAGTATTCCTTGACTTCAGTAATTTGAATCATGTTGTTAATCTTTGTGCTATTTTAACACTGCAACTAATCCCTCCATACAAAATGCAAACGGATTAGATGTTTGAAGTCAACCAGAACTTTATGTTTTATTTCAGATTTCTATCAGACAATCCCCGCAGAAATTCATCTCTAACATCCATGAACTGACCACTTCTGGTCATGCTGTTATGGCACAGTTGTATTATTAATGCTGGGTTTACCACATCCACAAAGGAACAGGACCAAACTAATTCTATTATTTATCAGGGAATCAGTCTAATTTCAGTGATGAAGATCTGGCAATACATTTCAAAAGTCAGCATGGTATATGACTTGAAGGAGAATCTGCAGAAGGTGCAGAAGTTTCTGCAGGGAATGCCCTTGCCAAACCACTTTCAGCTCTTTCATCAATGACCTTCCATCGTAAAGTCAGAGTGGGAAAGTTCTCTGGTTTTGCACATGTGCAACTCCTCAAAAAAAGAAATTATTTTAAAAACATTTTTATTTATTGAGATATGGTGTGGAATGGGTCCTACTAGCCCTCAGAGCCGTGCCACCCAGCAACTTCCCAGTTTAATCCTAGACTAATCAGGGAGCAATTTACAATGAACAATTAACCTACCAGCCAGAATGTCTTTGGACTGTGGGAGGAGACCAGAGCACCCAGAGGAAACCCACATGATCATGAAACAGCCCATGTATCTGCATGTTGCAGGGGAAAGAATAGTAAGGGCTAATAACTAATAAATAGGGATGTGGATTTTGCTGGTGGGAATATGTTAACAGGGAATCGCAAACAAATGTAGAGACATGGAATGCAGCAGCAATGATGTCCAAGTTTGAGGAAATTCACTAATTATGTTACGGCGCGCACCCATTGTTGGAATATAAAATTCAATTTATTTATTTGTCTATTTATTGAGCTGCAATGCAGAATAGGGCTTTCAAGCCCTTTGAGCTGTGCCACCAATCAACCACTGATTTAACCCTGGTTTAATCATGGGACAACTTACAATGGCCAATTAACCCATCATCGAGTAGATCTTTGCACAATGGGAGGAAACCAGAGCACCCGCAGGAAACCCATGTGGATTACTGTTAGACCTGTGAATAGTCATTTTGTTCTGTAATCAGGACTGAGTCTGCTATTTAATTAATTGTTTTGTTATCAAAATGTAGCTTTACTAGTAATTTCATCAACTGAGAATGTAAAAAGAATGTGTTTGCTACCTGACCATGTCTCTCATGGTCAGGTAGCACACACTCAATGCTGGAGGAACTCAGCAAGCCAGGCAGCATCTATGGAAAAGAGTACAGTCGACATTTTAAGCTGAGACCCTTCATCAGGATTGAAGAAAAAAAGATGAGGATTCAGAGTAAGAAGGCGGGAGGAGGGGAGGAAAAAGCACAAGGTAGTAGGTGATAGGTGATACCGGGAGGGGGGAGAGGTGAAGTAAAGAGCTGGGAAGTTGATTGGTGAAAGAGATACAGGGCTGGAGAAGTGGGAAAACTGATAGGACTGGACCAAATTCCATGGAAAAAGAAAGGGGTGGAGGAGCACCCCAGGGAGGTGATGGATAGATAAGGAGTTAGGGTGAGAAGGGAAAAATAGGAAAAGGAAATGGTGAAGGAGTTGTGGGGGGGGGGGCAGGTGGTGGGACACTACCAAAAGTTTGAGATATCGTTGTTCATGCCATCAGGTTGGAAGTTACCCAGATGGTATACAAGGTGTTGCTTCTCCAACCTGAGTGTAGCCTCATCACGACAGCAGAGGAGGCCATGGACTGATATGTCGGAATGGGAACGGGAAGTGGAACTAAAATGGGAGGTCACTGGGAGCTTTTCCTGGCAGACAGAGCGTAGATGTTTGGCAAAATGGTCTCTCAATCTACATCGGGACAGGAAGATCAGCTTTGGCTGGTCTCCTGGGTACGCATCAGTTTTTAATAAATCACACGATATTTGAATAGCAGCTCTGTGCGATCTTTCAGTTTGCTTCCACACCATGCATCTATATTTAGATGGCTTATAGGCAGGGCTGGAAATCATCAAAGAACATTTACACTGCATTAGATTCAGGCAATGAGCAAATCCCAGTGATTTGATTGACCTGTCCCTGACATCCAGTGGCATTGTAATCACCGAGTCCCGTAATGTCGATGAGCTGAGTTTTAGCATTGATCAAAGCACAACCAGTCACACCACAGAAGTACTGTGACTTCAGCAGCAGATCAAAGGTTTGCTATCCTGCAGCATGACTCACTCCTGATTCTCCACAGCTTTTCCACAAGTCCGGAAGGTGCTGGAATATTCTTCACTCATCAAGATGAATGCAGATCAATGACATTTAATACAAGACCATAAGACCATAGGAGCAGAATTAGGCCATTCAGCCCATCAAGTCTGCTCCACCATTCCATCATGGCTGATTTATTATCCCTCTCAACACCATTTTCCTGCCTTATCTCTGTAACCTTTGACTACCTGATTAACAAAGAAGCTATAAACCTCTGTATTAAATATACTCAATGACTTGGCCTCCTCACTGTCTGTGGCCATGAATTCTGCAGCTGCACCACCCTTTAGCTGAAAAAGTTCCTTCTCATCTCTGTTCTAAATGGATCTTCATCTATCCTGACATTGTGCATTCTGGTCCTAGACTCACCTACGACAGGAAACATCCTCTCCACATCTACTCTGTCTAGGCCTTTCACTATTGGATAGGTTTCAATGTGCTTCCCCCCCCCCATTCTTCTAAACTCCAAGCAAAGATCAATTAAATACTCCTCATATTAACCCCTTTCATTCCTGGAACTATCCTTGTGAACCTCTTCTGGACTCTCTGTGATACCCACACATCTTTTCTGAGAAGGGGCTCAATAGTGCTCACAACACCCCAAGTGCAGTATGACCACTGCCTTATAAAGTATCAGCATCACATTCTTGCTCTTGTATTGTAGTCCTCCCAAAAGTGAATGCTAACATTGTATTTGCCTTCCTCACCATCGACTCAACCTACATTAGGGAACTCTGCACGAGGACCCCCAAGCCCCTTTGCATCTCTGATTTTTGAATTCCCTCCCTGTTTAGGAAATAGTCTACTCCTTTTTCAGGCCTCCGGAATCATTCCAGAATCTAATGATTTTTGAAAGATCATTACTAATGGCTCCACAATCTCTTCAGCTCCCTCTTTCAGAACCCTGGGGTGTAGTCCATCTGGTTCAGGTGACTGATTTACATCCAGACTTTTCAGCTTCCCAAGCACCTTCTCCCTAATATTAGCAACTGCACTCACTTCTGCCCCCTGACACTCTCGAACATCTGGCATACTGGTAGTGACTATAACAGTGAAGACTGATGCAAAATACTTATTCAGTTCAGCTGCCCTTTCCTTGGTCCCCCATTGCTACCTCTCCAACATAACTTTCCAGTGGTCCAATATCTCTCCTTTACTCTTTATACAGTACATTTGAAAAAAAGTTTCATATCCTCCTTGATGTTATTGGCTAGCTCACCTTCATGTTTCATCTTTTCACTGCTTATGTCATTTTTATTGGCCTTCCATTGTTTTTTAAAAGCTTCCCAATCCTCTAACTTCCCACTAATTTTTGCGTTATTATATATCCTCTCTTTTGTTTCTATGTTGGCTTGTTGCTGAGAGGAATGGCCACAGGGGAACCATTAATATCTGCTTATTCCCTTTATTTCTTCTGGTGTTCACCCATCCGCTATCTGAAGTCTGCACGCTGGGTGGGACCACTTCAGCAAAAGAGTCATCAATGATGCCAGGTGGTCCTGAGTACATCCAGCTCCACCTCCAGTTCCTTGACCTTATCAGTCAGCAGCTGAAGCTGGGTCCACTTCATGCAGGTATAGTCATCAGGGGGACTGTTAGACATTCTGAAATCCCACATCTCACTGGAGGACAATTCCATTGCCTGAACTACCATTCTGCCTACACTTGTTATGTCTCTAACTTCTCAAAGTTAAGTTCTAGCCTGTGTCTGGTTCTTGCCCAAGCCTGTTGAGTTAAAGCCTGACCACTCTCACACAATGGCCTCTCCAACAATGGCTCAGCACCATCCAGAGTGGAACACAATACTCCAAGTGTGGTCTAACCAGAGCTTTATAGAGCTGTAACATTACCTCATGGTTCTTGAACTCAATCCCTCGACAAATGACAGCCAATGTAACATATGCTTTCTTAACCACCATTTCACTGCAAATTTGAGGTATCTATGGACAAGAACCCCAAGATCCCTCTGTTCCACCACACTGCTAAGAACTCTGCCATTAACCTTGTATTCTGCCTTCAAGTTCAACCTTCCTGGCCAGTGAATCTCACTGTTGCTTTCATCTGCCCTGTCCGCCAGACCTCATTACACATGCTAGGACAGCCATGTCCCTATCTCACCAACTACCCTCACCTGGTTTAGCCTGCTTTTCTGCACTCACTCAAAAGCTTCTACATCCATGCTGTAGTGACCAGAACTGCACATAGTACTCTAAATATGACCTAACCAAATTAATGTACAGCTGTACCACTGTAAATTCCCTACTAATATAATCAATATTCCATTCAATGTAGACAAGTATACTTTATTCCTAAATAAACACATTGTCTAACTGTGTTGCCAATTTCAGGGAACTATGGACTTGCTCCACAAGCTCCCTCTGTACATCAATCATCCCAGGGTTCCCAGAAAACTAAAATAGTTTACTATTTGCTTTCCTTTTATTTTTGTCCTCTCAAAACGCAAGATCTCATATTTGTCTGGATTAATCCCCACCCAAATTTCCAGCTGATCAATATCCTGCTAAACTCTGGCAACCTTCCTCACCATCTACAAATCTGCTATTTTGTTTGTATCTTTTGCAAATTACTAACACACACACTTTCATCAAATCATTGATGTATATCACAAGCAATAGAACTCACAGCAGAGATACTCATAGAACTCCACATGTCATAAGCCTCCAGTCAGTATAACACTAATATTCCACAATATTTCAAAGTATAACACCTGCTCACCACGGCTCACCACCACTGTCTTCTGTGACAAACATATCCAAACCACCATGGATCCCATGTGATCTCAATCTTCGGAATGAGCCTACCATGAGAGACCTTGTAGAATGCTTTACTAAGGTCCACATAGACAACGTCCACTGCCTTGCCCTCACCAGGCATTTTCATTACCTCCTCAAAAAACTCCCCTGCATTCATAAAGCATAGTCTCTCCCACACAAAGGCATGCTGACTATTCCTAATTAGGAGTTAGCAGATGAATCTCAAGGTTATATAATATATATGTACTTCGATAATAAATGTACTTGGAACTTCAATAAGTCTATGTTATTTTTAAATGTGAATATCTCATCTGCTGTGTACCTTCACCAATAATTCCCCTACCACTGCTAACTCGCACTTATAATTTGCTGGATAATCCCTATTGCCCTGCTTAAAAAAAGAAAAAACACTGGATGTTCTCTTACAGTCGTTGCAATTTCACCTGTGGCAAGAGGATGCAAAGATCTCTGTCAAAATCCCAACAACCTCCTCTCCTGCTTTCCTCAATAACCCAGGTTAGGGTACATCATGCCCTGGGGACTTGTGTTTCGCAAGAGCCCCAACTACTTCCTTCTAATTAATATCAATGTTCATTTTACTTTAACATAAAAGAGGTCCTTTCATGGGTCTGATAACAGTGGGATAGAAGCAGTCCTTGAGCCTAGTGCTACATACAGTATATTCAGGCTTTTGTAGAGTGGAGAAGGCAGAATATTCAGTGCGATTGGGGTCTTTGATTACGCTGGTTGCTTTACTGAGGCAGTGAGAAGTATAAACAGAATACATAAAGGGGAGGCAAGTTCTTGTGATGTGCTGAGCTATTTCCATAACTCTCCATAGTTTCCACTGGCCATGTGTAGACGAGTTGCCATATCAAACTGTTCGGTATCGAGACAGAATGCTTTCCATGGTGCATCACTAAAAAATTGGTAAGATCAATGAGGGCAAGGCAAATTTCTTTAGCATCCTGAGGAAGCAGAGGCTTGGTGAGCTGCCTTGGGCATGACATGGCTCCTTTTAACCATGTTTAAGTTCTTTTATGTTCTGCTTCCAAAATGTTCCATAAGGACCCTGAATTATTTCTGTTTCCCAAACCCTTCATATATATGCTTTTGCTCTTTGATTAAGTCTGCAGCATCCAGAAGCTTGCCAGCCTTCTCTCTCTTCACCACAGGGACAAGTTGGTCCTAAGCTCTAAACAACTGGCCTTGAGCACCCCCACACATCAGACATGAACTAACCCAATAACAGCCGCTCCCAATTATTCTCGTGAGTTACTGTTTTTACTGCTGTAGTTAGTGTTTCCAAATTTAATACTTTCCTGAGGTCTCGACTTATCCATAACTATCTTAAAATCTATGGAGTTATGATCGCTGTTCCCAAAATGCTCCCCCACTGAAACTCCAATCAGACGCTTTTCCCAAAAGAATGTCTATTATGGCCGCTTCCCTGTTTATATATTGTTTCAAGAAATCCTCCCAAATGCACCTAACGGATTTGATCCTGTCTCAGCCTCTTGCAGTCCCAGAAAATATTGACGGAATTTAAGCCATCTACCAAAACAACCCTGTTGTTTTTACGAATTTTCCATGATCTGCCTGCATATTCTCTAATTCATGCTAGCTACTGGGAGGCCTATAATATAAGCCTTCTCATAGTGATTTGAGGCCCTCTTGTTGGTCAGTGTTGATGATGGATGTTGTGTCCTAGCTGTTTATGTGATAGGCAAACCAGTGTGAAACTCAGGACAGTACAATAGGGAGAGTAAGCCCTTGTAGTAGGCTCCCCCTCTCCACTCAGCTGATAAATCCAAAGAAACTGCACAGACCAATACAGTTTCTCTACCAATAGTGTTGAAGGAGTTGTCAGTCAGTGTTGAACTCAATGTAGGACTACCTCAGGGAATGCAGCTCCAGCTATTTCCTCAGAGTTTACTCCCAACGCCTTCCCCATGAATGGGTATAGCCACAAGGCAGCGGAGGTTTGAGATTAGAGTTTCCTTCTCTTAGATGAGCTGCCAGCCATGGTTGATGAGTCTATCTACTCAAAGCAACTGGTTTTAAGGCACCGGTAGCCCACCTTTGACCCTGATCCTGTTGGTAGGTATGGCTCCACCAGGTTTAGTAACTAAACCACATGTGAAGGCCAGGAGCTGACTTGTTGTCAGTGGCTATTTGAGACAAATGTCATTGGGAGCACTTAATAGGGAGTGGGAACTTATCCCAGTCCCACCCCCAGCTATAACAACCTTAAGGAACCTCATTGTGATTGCACCTTTGTTATTTCTGACTGTTACCCTAGTGCTACATTGATGATTCTACCAGAATGTCCTCTCTTAGTGTAGTTGTGGCCATCTTCCTGATCACCAGCGCTACTCCTCCATTTCTTTACATCTTGGCAATTCTATCCAGTGTTAACTCATTTCCAAGATTCAAGTACATTTATCAAAGAATGTATAAATTATGCAACATTAAGATTTGCTTGCTTACAGGTCGCCATAAAGCAAGAAATCCAAATGATCTTAACTTAAAGAAAAAAAAATTAAAAGACCAACACTCAATGTGCAAGAGGAGGAAAAAATGCAAGTCATCTAAACAAGTGAAGCGAACAATAGAGCTAAATATACATCATGCGGTGATTGAATTTATGAACTTGGGAGTCTCACACCAAACTGATGCAGGACACAGATCAGATTCAATTACTTATCACATGCACATTGGAACATAACAACCAACACAACCTAAGAATGTGCTGGGGGATGTCCGCAAGTGTTGCCACAGATCCTGACACTAGTGTAGCGGGACCACAATGTTTAGTATAACACAAGCTATAACAACAACAACAACAGAACAGCAACAAAACAACGGACAGTTTAATAACCCCAAGAGAATCTGCCTCCAAGCCTCTGGCTTCCAGCCTCCACTAGACTCGTGGACTCAAAGACATCATCGATGCAACATTGCTTTAATGCACTGCATAAGTTGCATTACAATTTCTAGCCACAAATGAAATTCTTCCATTCCATTTCAAAGTTCAAAGTAAACTTATTATCAAAGTACAAAGTATATATATATATATATATCAAATAAACTTCTTCTCGGGCTTCCAGCCAGGTATAGATATTGATTATAACTCACGTTTTGATGACAAACTTTGCAATCTTCAGCAGGGATGCTGCCTTGGCATGTCTAGTCCAGTGGTATTTATACCCCCATCGTCCAGTGTTATTTATACCTCATAGTCTGGTGGTACTTATACTGCTTGATTAGTTACCTCTTACCTCTTGATTGATTAGTTCTCATCCAATCAGGTTTCTGCTCTTCCACATTGTTTACTTAGAGCAAGACCGTTATCTTTGTTAAAGTTCTTTCCCTTTAGTTTTATTCCAATGGCTTCCTTTACCAGGTGGTCCCAGAAGTCATTGGTGTGGTGCAATAGTTTTGTGCCATCGAAGTCAATCCTGTGTCCATTGCGAATGCAATGTTCTGCTGCCGTCGATTTCTCCAGGTAACTCAAACAAATACACCTCTTGCGCTTTTTGATACGGGTTTCCACCATGCATCCCATCTGGCTGATATGTGCTGAAGATGGATGCCCACTTTCCTGGGACAACACTTTGTGTAGATGTACTCAATGGTGCAGAGCCCTTTACCTGTGATGGACTGCGCTGTATTCACTTTTTTTTGTAGGATTTTCCATTCAAAGGCATTGGTGTTTCCATAACAGACACCAAGAAAATAATGAAGCAAGATTGGAAGAAGGTTGGAAGAAAACATGGCAGAAGAGTAACAATTAAATATGCAGTACACCTCATTTTTAAATGCAACTGAGCACATGCATCTCTGTTTTGCAGGGAACACCCAATGCCTCTTTTGCCCAGGCATTACATTTTGTGGTGTGGTTTGCATTTAGATCCATAGGTTTAAGCTTGGTTGTAATACTTGTTAAAGGTCGCTTTCAATTTAGTCAGGTTCAATCAATTATTCCCAGTAGCATTAGACAGATAGGGAATAAGATATTTTTTAAAAATTTAAAATCTTGATTTGCAATTAAAATCCAACTGCTTTGTTATTTACTCAGAAGTAGTTCCTTTTCTTCCTCTAAAGCACATGATTAACCAAAGTGATAATGGGGAGTAACAACATATTGGTTTCAGGTCAAAGAAGGCAATCATTTCCCACAAATGCTCAGTTTCTTTGTTGTTCTTTGTTCTGCCTCTGTATTTGATACTTCAGTCTTACAGTAAGTGATGTTAATTGAAAAAAGCTGCATGTTACATGTAATATTTCATAGTTCTGCATCTGATGGCTTAAGATAAGTCATGAACATCTGTTACATCTCGTAAAAACTTGTTCTGTAGATTTTAACACAATGATTGTCTGGGTCTTCTGGTGGGTCTGATGTATTATTATGTCTGGCCTATTTGAATGGTTTTACAAACTTGATATTAATTGAATGCAAGGCAAATCCTCAAATTAATGAAAAGAAAATTTTTCTGCTAAAGGTGCCATTTCATAATTTAAATTTTATTTTGAAGAATGATGAATCCACAGAGCTTCAACAAATTTGTTATTTTCACATTTGAAGTGACAATACAGAATGTGCTGTATTATTTGAAGAGGATGCAAAGAAGGGCTTCCACTCTGTGTGCAAGAAACATTCAGGATGTCAATGGTGCTTCAGTACCTCAATTATGACTTTCTTTCATAGGCTTGGGCCACTCATGCACTCTAATCAGAGGGTCTCTATTGAGAGTTCATCATCAAAGGTAAAGCATTAAAGATGTATCTGATGAAGGGATGAACTTAACCCCTCCATAGATGCTGCCTGACTTGCTGGTTTCTCCATGATCTTGTGTGTGTTCCCACATCTGCCAAATTTGATTTATCTGTGTTGTGCTTCTCACATGATCGTCCCTATGAAGTCAATTTAACCTATCGTAATTGTGATCACCTGACTCAGCAGAGACATGGGTTAATTCTGAATCACACCTGGTCATAATGGGTCAATATCACATGAACCACCTCCCTAATCACCAATTAGGAAAGATGAGAAGGGAGGTTTTAAAATGCTGAATCAGTTGACTTAAGTCCAGGCCCAATGTAATTATTCAGTTCAGTTCAGGTCATATACCAGGATTCAGTCTCTGAGAGTCGAGACAGAATGGAAAGACCATCATTCATTCCAAGCATAAATCATTTTGGGCTTAAGAAAATTTGCTGTAGACAAGGATACTTCAATGGGAAATCTTCCATAAAGGAGAAGACGGCCTTTGTGTAAAGAAGACTGCCTTAGTTTCAACTTTTTTTTTGTAATTTATTTTTTTATTGAAGTTCATCATCAAACAAAACTCAATCAAAGTGTCTAAAGAACACTTTGACTGAAGTTGAAACTAAAGGTTTAAAATATGGCTGCTGGCCTCAAATTATAGAGAATAGGTCATGCTGAAGGTGGAAATCAAATTCTTCACTCCAAGACAATCTGAAGCATTAATATGTGAGTTATCTAACCTGAGTACCATTTTCTCATTAGAGCCGGTATTTGAATGTGACGGTTTTGCAGGAAACAGAGGAGCAAGTTTAATGGAGGCTGCAAAATCTGCATTGGGTTATTGATACAGTGACAAACTTATGAACTTTCTGTTGCTCTTCCCTTGAGATAACTGAATGTGATTTCAAGGAAGAATTCTACATTTTACAGAAAAAGGATGCAATTTCAGCCTCTCTAGATATCAGTTAGCAAAGAATCACAAAGAAAATCCACTCGGTTCAGAAGGACCATTTATTTAGTCCTTGGTGAGTACATTAGAAGTCGTAGACTTACCTAATTATAATTGGAAAAGAAGATTTGAAAACTAATGTTGAAAATATATAATACTCACAAATTAGTTGCAAATAATAATTTACTATCTAAAAAGATTAAAAATATTCTTTGGCTAAAGTTTAATGTGAAATTAGACATGGGCATACTGTAGTTTTCTAGATCACTTTTATATCTTTCATATCACTAATTAGGAAAAAATGCAGAACTGGATTTCTACCTGCATATTGTTTTCATAAAATACACATTTCAGAAGCAACATTTTAAAGACGTTTTACCAGGAATTTATTAGGGATTTTTTATTTCTTTGGCTAAGTTTCTTCTGTGTCTAAAGACTTCCTGTGTCAATCGTCCCATGGTGCGATGGTGTAACATTTCAAAGATGCTGAGAAATGAAAGGAGAGCTATAACACAGCTGGGCAGGTCATAACCAGAGAAAAGAACACATTGTCTGACTGCAGGGCAGGGCTGCAACAACCTCTTGTTTGCTTTCATCCCAGCCTTAGTTCAACAGGCAAAGGACAGGAGAACTTGCACAGGATCTCTTAACAAGCTTCTGGTACAAGGGTGGGAGACATTTAAAAATTGCCACGTGTGAGCAAAAGAAATGAAAATGGCTGCCAAGTTGTGGATGCATAGTCATGGAATTCTAAATAGTACTCGATTAAACTCATAAAAATTTTTAATGGGACATCTGAGCTTCTGAGTATGACCAGAATGCAGGAAAGAATGTTACAAAGTCCAGAATAAGGTCTTGACTTGAAATATTGGCAGTACATTTCCCTCCCTCAAAGCTGCCTGATCCGCTGATCTCCCCCAACATCTCGTTTTTTGTTACAGAATGAATTCCATCATTCGTCAATTTTTTTTGGCCTTTATGCCCTAGCTCTCATAATTTACCAGATGACTTCCTCATTCTTGGGTCAACAGATAAATACAGACAAGAGAAAATCTTTAGATGCTAGAAATCCAAATAATACACACGAAATGCTGGAGGAACTCAGCAGGCCAGGCAGCATCTATGGAAAAGAGTATACGGTTGACATTACAGGCTTCACCAGGACTGGAAAAGCAGATAAGAAATCAAAGTAAGGAGGTAGAGGGAGGGGAGGAAGAAGTATAAGGTAGTAGGTGATAGGTGAAACAGGGGGAGGGGTGAAGTAAAAAGCAGGGAAGTCAATTAGCCATTCGTGAAACAGATTAAGGACTGAAGAAGGGGGAATCTGATAGGAGAGGGCAGAAGACCATGGAAGAAAGGGAAAGAGGTGGAACACCAGAGGGAGGTGATGGGCAGGTAAGTAGATAAGCTGAGGGGGGGGGGGGGAAGGAATGGGGAATGGTGAAGGAGGTTACCGGAAGTTCAAGAAATCAATGTTCATACCATCACGAGCATGATGGCTACCCAGACGGAATATAAGATATTGCTCCTTAAACCTAAGCATTGCCTCATCATGGCTGTAGAGGAGGCCATAGACTGACATGTTGGAATGGGAAGTAGAATTGAAATGGCTGGCCACTGGGAGATCCTGCTTTTTCTGGTGGACTGAGCGTAGGTGCTCGGTGAAGCCGTCTCCCAATGTACATTGATCCACATTGATATACACGAGGCCACACTGGCCACACAGTAGATGACCCCACAGGCTCACAGGTGAAGTGTCACCTGGGGCTATGAATGGCAGTGAGGGAGGAGGTGTATGGGCAGGTGTGCAACTTGTTCCACTTGCCAGCATAAGTGCTAGGAGGGAGATCAGTGGGGACAAATGGACAGGGGAGTCATGTAGGGAGTGATCCCTGTGAAAAGCAGAACGTGGGGTGTGGGGCAAGGGAGGGAATGATGTGTTTGATGGTGTGATCCCATTGGAGATAGTGGAAGTTATAGAAAATTGTGTGCTAGACGTGAAGGCTGGTGAGGTGATAAGTGATTACATGGAGGCTGGTGGAGTGGAAGATAAGTATAGGCAGTCTGTAAATCTACAATAGACCTCGCAATCCTCTGTTGGCATTTAGGAGCTTGGCAACTGACCAATGTGATTGGCTCATCCAATGTTTTAATCAAGCAATGGTTGACGTTCCCTTGGCAGATGTGCAGTAGGTCAATCATTGAATGAGCATGAAGATAGTTTAAGATGTTGCATGAACCTCTGGTTTGTCATGGTTTTCAGTTCCGAATGTTAACCAGCTTATTCATCAGAGTCAAGAGGAATTCCTATATGGAATTGGGTTTACCACAACCATTCCATTGGAAAGTCCTTAATAATGACCTACATTGACCTAGGGTCAGAAGTGCACCATGAGAAACTAGCAACTCATGTCATTCCCAATCCGATTGGCAAAACTATATGGGACTGGTTGTGAGCCTGAATGACACAGTAAGAACTATTAAAAAGGTAATGATGACCAGCCACTTGGTCCAGTAAGATGGGTGTTGTTTTTTAATGATTAATGAATTGCTAAGGATCCTTTTACATAATTTCTTTTTAGCTAGTTGTCTTTCTGACAGCAATTCAAAAATTTCAACTCCTGTTCAGGTTCATTTGGTGGGAGAAGATTATTGAATTTGTTTTTTTCATTGTCACATGTACAGATATTCAGTGAAAAGCCTGTTTTGCATCCTGTTCAGACAGATCAAATTATTACACAGTGCATTGAGGTACAAAAGGGTAAAATAATAACAGAGACCGAATGAAGTGTAACAACTACAAAGAAAGCGCAATGCAAATTAAAAAAAAATAAGGAGCAAGATCATACCGAGGTAGATTGTGAGGTAAAGAGACCACCTTAAGATGATAAGGAAACATTCTTATAATAGTGGGATACAAGCGTGGTGTCTTATAACAGTGTTATAAACAGTAATGTGCAAAATTCCTAGGCACATGTAAAAAAAATGTAAAGCGAAGGTGCTTTCAAAAATAATAAAATGAAAAGTTTCTAAATAGCAAAAAAATTACTATAAAGAGCAGTAAGAAAAAGCAAAATCAAATCAATATTTGGTGTGACTATCCTTTGCCTCTAAAACTATATTGATTCTCTTAGGTACAATGTTGTGTAGATTTTTTTTAAGAAAATCAGCTGGTAGGTTGTTCCAAGCATCTTTACTTTGGCTCTCTTGCTTGCATCTTTCTCTCCAAGTAATCCCCGACAGCCTCGATCATGTTGAAGTTAGGTCTTGGTGGAGGCCATACCATATGAAACCATATAAAGGAAAACTAGGGTGCTAAAAAATTTGTACAGTAATGTAAACCTGGCAGTATGTGTTTTCAGTCCTTTGAACCATTTGTATCTTCCTCCCAGTGGAAGAGGGCAGAAGAAAGAATGTCTAGGATGGGTGGGGTCTTTGATTAGGCAGGCTGCTTTACTTAGACAGTGAGAAGATTGGTTTCTGTGATATGTTGAGCTGTCTCTACAGTGGTATCTTGCAGTCACATAAAGACCATACCAAGCAGTTATGTATCCAGATAGAAAGTTTTCTATGGAGCATCGATAAAAATTAATAAGGGTCAACAGGGTCATGCCAAATTTCTTTAGCCTCCTGAGGAAATAAAAATGTTGGTGTTATGTTTTGTAACTCCAAAGCCAATTGAAAGAAAAATGTAGGCGAGCCAGGGAAGTCTTGTGTGAACTTTGATTATACTTTAGCGAGGTGCACACTTATGATGTGCCGATGTAAGGACATACACCATTCACGTACTTTTATATACAGCCCGAAATGCTTAATCAAACAATACAGTACATCTATAATATGACTCAAATATTACTGAAATATTAAATACACAACACCCCTCCCTGCTTAGCTATAAACTCCAACTCAATATGGAATGCATCTCAACTTATATACAGTACTCTGCTCTTCTTAATTGATTGATATGCCGTCTCAGCTGTTTGTCCTGCATGCTTCTTCTGACATTGAGCTTGAGGAGATCCAAGTGCTTGCAAAAGTCTGCCCAGAGACAGACCTTTGGTGAGCTGGTGAGCTGTTGGTTGTGGAGTGTGCTGCATTGTGACATGCAGGAGTAAGTCCATGAGCTTCTGATTCAGTATTAGTGTACTGTGTTCTGCTCGCAATGCATTCTTCAGACTCTAGACAAGTTTTTCCGCCAAGCCATTTACAGCTGGATGCTGCGGTGCAGAAGTAATATGTCTTATTTGATTAATTATTAGGAATGACTGAAACTGTTCCACAACAAACTGTAGTGCATTGTTATTGACTAAGTGTTCTGGAACACCAGACATTCAGAAGAGGCTTCTCAACTCCTCAAGAACGTGTGCGGCTGTAGTGAAGGCTATTGGAACACTTATGGCTATTTGTAGCTACATACAGTTGAAGTCAGAAGTTCACATACACCTTAGCCAAATACATTTAAACTCAGTTTTTCACAATTCCTGACATTTAATCCTAGAAAACATTCCCTGTCTTGGGTCAGTTAGGATCACTACTTTATTTTAAGAATGTGAAGTGTCAGAATAATAGCAGAGAGAATGAATTATTTCAGCTTTTATTTCTTTCATCACTTTCCCAGTGGGTCAGAAGTTTACGTACACTTTGTTAGTATTTGGGAGCATTGCCTTTAAATTGTCTAACTTTAGCCAAACATTTTGGGTAGCCTTCCACAAGCTTCTCACGGTAATGTAATGGAATTTTGTTCCATTCCTCCAGACAGAACTGGTGTAACTAAGTCAGGTTTGTAAGCCTCCTTGCTTGCACACGCTTTTTCAGTTCTGCCCACAAATTTTCTATCGGATTGAGGTCAGGGCTTTGTGATGGCCACTACAATAACTTGATTTGTTGTCCTAAAGCAATTTTGCCACAACTTTGGAGGTGTGCTTGGGGTCATTGTCCATTTGGAAGACCCATTTGCGACCAAGCTTTAACTTCCTGGCTGATGTCTTGAGATGTTGCTTCAATATATCCACGTAATTTTCCTTCCGTATGATGCCATCTATTTTGTGAAGTGCACCAGTCCCTCCTGCAGCAAAGCACCCCCACAACATAATGCTGCCACCCCCATGCTTCACGGTTGAGATGGTGTTCTTCGGCTTGCAAGCCTCACACTTTTTCCTCCAAACATAACAATGGTCATTATGGCCAAACAGTTCAATTTTTGTTTCATGAGACCAGAGGACATTTCTCCAAAAAATAAGATCTTTATCCCCATGTGCACTTGCAAACTGTATTCTGGCTTTTTTATGGTGGTTTTGGAGCAGTGACTTCTTCCTTGCTGAGCAGCCTTTCAGGTTATGTCGATATAGGACACATTTTACTGTGGATATAGATACTTGTCTACCTGTTTCCTCCAGCATCTTCACAAGGTCCTTTGCTGTTGTTCTGGGATTGATTTGCATTTTTCATGTCAAAATACATTTATCTCTAGGAGACAGAATGCGTCTCCTTCCTGAGCGGTATGACGGCTGCGTGGTCCCATGGTGTTTATACTTGCGTACTATTGTTTGTACAGATGAATGTGGCACCTTCAGGTGTTTGGAAATTGCTCCCAAGGATGAACCAGACTTGACCTCATTTTCTGACCTCAATCCGATAGAAAATTTGTGGGCAGAACTGAAAAAGCGTGTGCGAGCAAGGAGGCCTACAAACCTGACTCAGTTACACCAGTTCTGTCTGGAGGAATGGAACAAAGTTCCAGCAACTTACTGTGAGAAGCTTGTGGAAGGCTACCCAAAATGTTTGACCCAAGATAAACAAATTAAAGGCAATGCTACCAAATACTAACAAAGTGTATGTAAACTTCTGACCCACTGGGAAAGTGATGAAAGAACTAAAAGCTGAAATAAATCATTCTACTATTATTCTGACATTTCACATTCTTAAAATAAAGTAGTGATCCTAACAGACCTAAGACAGAGAACGTTGTCTAAGATTAAATGTCAGGAATTGTGAAAAACTGAGTTTAAATGTATTTGGCTAAGGTGTATGTGAACTTCTGACTTCAACTGTACTACCATCAATAAACTGGTGCTCATGAATGGTCCGGCAAAATCCACATGAATCTTCTGCCAGGGAAATGCAGGCCATTCCCAGGGATGAAGAGGTGCTGCTCGTCTTAGCTTTCTTAGCTGTGATGTCTGTGTGGATGGACGAGGACAGGTCATTGGCGATGTTTACTCCTAGGAGCCTGAAACCCTCAACCCTCTCAGCAGTCTTGGATTGAGTGGCCAAATGCTCTTGCATATAAGAGATCTTAGATTGTCTGCATATGCAGTAGCTATTTTCAGTTATATATTGAGATACAGTGTGGAATAGGAGTCTGGCCTTTCAAGCTGTGCCACCCAGCAGTCCCGATTTAACCCGAGCCCAATCATGGACAATTTACAAAGACCAATTAACCTACCAACTGGTACATCTTTGGAGTGCGAGAGGAAACTGGAGCTCCTGGAGGAAACCCAAGCAGTCATGGGGAGACCGTACAAGCTACTTACAGACAGCAGAGGGAATTGAACCCAGGTTGCTGGTATTGTAAAGCATTGTGCTAACCACTAAACTACCTTGCCGACCCTATCAGGTCAACAAAGAAAGAACTTGGAGTTTCCACTGCTCTTCACGTAGCTTTTTCTCACCACCATTACCTTGTGGAACTTTGCAGCAGATTTTCTGATTGCAAAGCTTTCATGTATTTTTTTTACTGTTGATGTTAACACTTGCAGATAGTGAGCGTGTGAGTGATTCCTGTGTGTGCAAGCCTGAAGAATAATGCACTTCAACCATTTCTTTGAAAGATGCATATGTAATGAGACTTGGGTACCATACTTTATTTTTGGCAGCACTGGGCTACACTTAAACCTATGATCAGTTTAGTTACATTAATCCCTCACACTGGCCAGGAAAATGGAAACATAGAAACATAGAAAACCTACAGCATAATACAGGCCCTTTGGCCCACAAAGCTGTGCCCAACATGTCCTTACCTTCGAAATTACTGAGGGTTACCCATAGCCCTTTATTTTTCTGAGCTCCATGTATCCGTCCAGGAGTCTCTTAAAAGACCCTATCGTAGCCGCCTCTATCACCATCGCTGGCAGCCCATTCCACACACTCACCACTCTGAATTTTTTAAAAAAAAAAACGTAACAACATCATCTCCTGTGTACCTACTTCCAAGCACCTTAAAACTATGCCCCCCGTGCTAGCCATTTCAGCCCTGGGAAAAATCCTCTGACTCTCCACACGATCAATGCCTCTCATCATCTTATACACCTCTATCAGGTCACCTCTCATCTTAGGTCACTCCGAGGAAAAAAAGGCCGAGTTCACTCAAACTATTCTCATAAGGCGTACTCCCCAATCCAGGCAACATCCTTGAAAATCTCCTCTGCACCCTTTCTTTAGTTTCCACATCCTTCCTGTAGTGAGGCATTAATATTATATTCTGTCATCATATTTGACCTACCAAAATGAACCACCTCACACTTATCTGAGTTGAACTCCATCTGCCACCTCCCAGCCCAGTTTTGCATCCTATCAATGTCCTGCTATAACTTCTGACAGCCCTCCACATGATCCACAACACCTCCAACCTTTGTGTCATCAGCAAACTTACTAACTCATCCCTCCACTTCCTCATCCAGGTCATTTATAAAAACCACGAAGAGTAAGGGTCCCAGAACAGATCCCTGAGGCACACCTCTGGTCACCTACCTTCATGCAGAACATGACCCATCTACAACCATACTTTGCCTTCTGTGGGCAAGCCAGTTCTGGATCCACAAAGCAATGTCCCCTTGGATCCCATGCCTCCATACTATCTCAATAAACCTGGCATGGGTTACCTTGTCAAATGCCTTGCTGAAATCCATATACACTAATCTACTGCTCTACCTTCCTCAATGTGTTTAGTCATATCCTCGAAAAATTCAATCTGGCTCGTAAGGCACGACCTGCCTTTGACAAAGCTATGTTGATTGTTTTTTTCAGATCTCCCCCTCCCCCACCCACATTCAAATCTCTTACTATCTCTTCTTTCAGTTAGTCCTTACGATGGGTCTCGGCCCAAACCGTCGACTGTACCTCTTCCTATAGACGCTGCCTGGCCTGCTGCATTCACCAGCAATTTTTATGTGTGTTGCTTGACTGTTCCTAATCATATTATACCTCTCCAAATGTTCCAAAATCCTGCCTTTCAGGATCTTCTCCATCAACTTACCAACCACTGAAGTAAGGCTCACTGGTCTATAATTTCTTGGGCTATCTCTACTCCTTTTCTTGAATAAAGGAACAGCATCCGCAACCCTCCAATCCTCTGGAACCTCTCCTGAACCCATTGATAATGCAAAGATCATCACCAGAGGCTCAGTAATCTCCTCTCTTGCCTCCCACAGTAACCTGGGTTACATCCTGTCCAGTCCCGGTGACTAATCCAACTTGATGCTTTCCAACAGCTCCAGCACGTCCTCTTTCATGATATCTTCATGCTCAAGCTTTTCAGTCCGCTGTAAGTCATCCCTACAATTGCCAAGATCCTTTTCTGTAGTAAATACTGAAGCAAAGTACTTATTAAGTACCTCCGCTATCTCCTTTGGTTCCATACACACTTTTCCATTGTCACACTTGATTGGTCCTATTCTCTCACATCTTATGCTCCTGCTCTTCACATACTCGTAGAATGCTTGGGGTTTTCCTTAATCTTGTCTGCCAAGGCCTTCTCATGGCCCCTTCTGGCTGTCCTAATTTCTTTCTTAAGCTCCTTCCTGCTAGCCTTATAATCTTCTAGATCTCTATCATTACCTATTTTTTTGAACCTTCTCGTAAGCTCTTCTTTTCTTCTTGACTGGATTTGCAACAGCCTTTGTACACCATAGTTCCTGTACCCTACCATCCTTTCCCTGTCTCATTGGAATGTACCTATGCAGAACTCCATGCAAATATCCCCTGCACATTTGCCACATTTCTTCTGTACGTTTCCCTGAGAACATGTGTTCCCAATTTATGCTTCCAAGTTCTTGCCTGATAGGCTCATATTTCCCCTTACTCCAATTAAACACTTTCCTAACTTGTCTGTTCCCGAATTTATACAAAGTTGCATTGGCTAATTGCACAATGCAGTAGTGTTTGCACATTAAGCTCTTCAGCTGAGGTTTGTTTTGAACGAAGTGACATATTTTCACAGCCCATGGTATTACGGGAAACACAGAGGGATGGTGAGAAGATTAGCTGACTAGCAAGAGCCAAAGAGTAGGAATAAAGGGGACCTTTCTGGCTGGCTGCTGGTGACAAGTGGTGATCCGTAGGGGTCGGTATTGGAACCACTTCTTCTCACATTATATCTCAACCATCTGAATGATGGAATTAATGGATTTGTGGCCAGGTTTACAGATAATATAATGATGGATGGAGGGACAGGTAATGTTAAGGAAGCAGGGAAACTGCTGAGGACTTGGACAGATCAGGAGAATTGGCAAAGAAGAGGCAGATCGAATACAATGAAGGGAAATGTTTACTCATGCACTTTGTTAGAAGGAATAAATATGTAGATTATTTTCTAAATGGGGAAAAATTCTGAAATCTGAGGTGCAAAGAGACTTGGGAGTTCCTTGTGCAGGATTCCCTAAAGGTCAACTTGTAGGCTCTTCTTAGAACATGGAACATAGAAATCTACAGCACACTACAGAGAGGAGGAGGAATTTCTTTATCCAGAAGGTGGTGAATCTGTGGATTGTGGAGGCAAAGTCATTGAGTATATTTAAAGCAGAGGTTGATAGGTTCTTCATTAGTAAGGGTGTCAAAGGTTACTGGGAGATGGCTAAGAATGAGGTTGAGAAGGATGATAAATAAGTCATGATGAAATGGCAGCGCATACTTGATGGGTAGAATGGCCTAATTCAGCGCCTTTGTCTTATGGTCTTCACTGCACTATGTGTACAGCACTGTGGTGACAGGGTTAAGAACTGTAGAGCAAAGATTGGAGATGAAAGGCGGAAGAAACAAAAGTGGCAAGAAGGTAAATGAATACCTGGTGAAAATAATTCTGCTTTAAGTGTTCACTACCTCAAAGAAACATGAGAGAAAGTCCAGTACTGACTTTCAAATATTAGCCAAGTATTCAAAGGAAGAATGGAGAACAAGAGAAAGTCCTTCTCTTTCACAATCTCACTCTGTTTCTTTCTCTCTCTCTCTCTCTCTCTCCCTCTCTCTCCCTCTCTCTCTCTCTCCCTCTCTCTCCCTCTCTCTCCCTCTCTCTCCCTCTCTCTCCCTCTCTCTCCCTCTCTCTCCCTCTCTCTCCCTCTCTCTCCCTCTCTCTCCCTCTCTCTCCCTCTCTCTCCCTCTCTCGCACCCAAACCCATCCCCCATTCAACACTCAAACTGTATAGTGTAAAAACTGGCCTTGAGTCCCAATCATCAATACCGGTCAAATTGCCTATCAGAGTTAATCTCCTGTACTTGTCCATTTGTACTGTAACTATTCTATGCCTCTGTGATCCATCTCATCCATTCATGTCTCAAATGGAATTTTTAAACCAAAAAAAAAGAAAAATCAGTCAGAATAATGTTTACTCAGCATTGAGTGGTGCTTGTGACTCTGTTTTCGCTTTCCCCTAAACTCTCTAAACAGCATACTGCACAGGAACAAGCCCTTCAGCCCACAATGTTGTGCAAACTAAACTTCCTAACTAAACTAATCCCTTCTGCCTACACTGTGATGGTTTGGGCTTGCTGATCACGAAGTTCTAAACTCAAGTGAAGTCTTAAGCCCTACCCAATATACAGAGCTATGGGTACCCTCACTAAAGTGAGGTTATACTGTAACCTCCCAATCTTCAAAGGCTGGTTCACAACCTTCTTTATTCTCCATAGTGACTTTAGCTGTTAATACCCACTAATTGAGTGATGGGTCCCGCATCCCTACCAAGGAGATACTTTCAGCTAACAAAGTAGTTTAATTAGGTCATTTAATTTTTAGTGATACATATTTAAATCCAGACAAAATTCTTAATGCACTTTTAAAACTCTCAGAGGTATTCTATTTTATAAAAGCTTTTCAAATTGTAAACAATTTCTAAAACACCAAGAATTTCTAAAACAGAGGTATAAGTCCTATAAACTAAAAAGAGATACCAATGAACTGCATATGAACAAATCATCTGCATAGAAATTGAAGTCAGAGGAATAGATTCAAGTCACCCTATTTTTCTGTCATTCTTCTTGCTGTTCTTTGACTATTCCTAACAAATCTGACTGATCTCTTATAGTTATCTTGTTTTTTCTGTCACTTGGGTGACTTCACACACATGTGGTATTTTTCTAGATAACTTTTTATACACTAGTCTGAAAGTTACTGGAGGTAAAGTTCCCAGATACTGATAATTAATGTTGTAGAGCTGACTCTTTGAGTACAGAAACCTTCCAACTATTAATTGATCAGGTGGAGAGTCTTGAGAGATTCTGAGATCTTGAGATTGATGTCATCTGGAGCTGAGCTCCTTGTAGGGTCACCCATGGTGGTGATGTCAAGAGGGAGGTTCCAGACAAACAGCCATCTAACCAGGACCTCAACAGTGTAGTTGTCAGAAGATCATGACACATCACAACGGCGGTAAAGGCAGAGGAAGGCTGCAGCAGCGAAGGCTCCCCAGTCATCTTGCACGCCATACCACCGGACCCTGACCCTGTTCTGTCAAGGATCGTGTGGTGGCTGCCCATGCATCAGCCTCCCCACATAAAACAAACTGAAACACAGGTGTAAACAACAGGAATTCTGCAGATGCTGGAAATTCAAGCAACACACATCAAAGTTGCTGGTGAACGCAGCAGGCCAGGCAGCATCTCTAGGAAGAGGTACAGTGGACGTTTCAGGCCAAGACCCTTCGTCAGAACTAGCTGAAGGAAAAGTTAGTAAGAGATTTGGTTAGTAATCTCTTACTAACTTTTCCTTCAGTTAGACCTGACGAAGGGTCTCGGCCTGAAACATCAACTATACCTCTTCCTAGAGATGCTGCCTGGCCTGCTGCGTTCACCAGCAACTTTGATGAAACACAGGTGTTCTCTATTAAGTGGATAACCCCCTCGGGAGAACGTCATACACAGCACAAGTACTTGCTCTACTTACTACTAAAGTAACAGCCAAATTTCTGGACTATTGACCCAGAACCTTGAAGTTGATTTCCACTATGACAGTTGGGCAATTCAACTCAAATAATTAAATGGATATGAATTGTAAAGCATCTAGTCACAGTGATGGGAAATATGAAAACATTGAATTGTTGTAAAAAAAATTACCTGGTTCACAAATGCAATCTGGGTGGTGCAAATCTGATATCCTTACCCACTCTGGCTTATGTGTGACCCGAGAACCATTAATTAACCCTTACTGACCTTCTCTGTTCTTGGGCAACTAAGGATAGGCAATAAATGCTGGTAATGCCAGTGACGTTCATAGGCTGTGAATGAGCATATTGAGGCAAAATGGCATTCAAGCAAAGGCAGTATGTAACAGCAGCAATATCCTGGTCTTGGCATTTTGCCTGAATAATTGCTTCAATTGCAATAGTAAAAATGAATATTGCAATCAACCAAATGAAGAAATTGAAGTACAGTATACTTGTTGCAATGTGCTTACTCCCAATTAGTATTTCATTCAGAATAAATGAGAAGGCACATCATGATTATCCCTCAGAAATGCTGTATGGAAATGATCATCACCTTGTATGAGTGTGCTCAACACCTTACACCATTAAAACAGATCCAGTAGCTGAATCTTCCAATAATGTTTAAATAAAAGTCATTATAAAATTCTGCTGGTGCTGCTTAAGGGCAATGTATCAGAACTGCTACAATTATAGATTATACATGTCCTTCTGATCAGAAGGTTTCTATGAGGATAGAACATAGAACTTTACAGCACTGTACAGACCCTTTGGCCAATGATATTATGCCCATATTTTAACCTACTCTAATATGAATCTAACCTTTCCCTCCTTCATAACTTCTCATTTTAATAATAGGACATTACATTATTTTGAATTCAGTACAGCTGACATGTGAGTTGGGTTTAAAGAATTGGATGACAAGTTCTCAGGTTTTTTGCACCACTGCCAAAATTCACAAACTCAAACGGAGGCCGCACTGGTGAATTCATTCAGAAACTTGATACTCCAACTTCATTACATGGGAATGGGCAAAAGTCCAGGTTTTTCTCAGGAGCTGGAACTGCTGTAGAAAAAGAATGGGAAACGATCATAAATCACAATGTTATCACCCAGTTCACTCTAGACTGAAACAGGCTTGAATAAACCTATTACCATGGGTTCAATTATTCTCTTCAATAACAAGGCAATGGTCCAATGTTTAATATTTTCACAGACCTACCTGAGTGAAGAGGGGCAAAGCTTTGAAGAAACACCTAAATAAAGCCCCTGATCAAAGGTACAGGCATGGAAAGAAATCTGCCCCCCCCCCAGAGGATTGAAAACAAAAGATATTACAACTTGAAAACTGAGGTACAGTTCAGCAAGACGCTCCTGAGTATCACAGAAAATCCTGGAAAACTACCACAAGTTAGGCTGCATCAGTGAAGAATGAAATAGCGTTAGTTTCATCAGTTTAAGGTGAGTGAAGGAAAGTTTAAGGGAGAGGTCAAGGTGTTAGGGACTGATACATTAGGAACATTTAAGAAACACTTAGATTGGCATATCAGTGTAGGAAAAGTGGAGGGTTTTGGGCTATATAGGAGGGAAGTGTTAGAATGATTATAGGTTGGCATAACATTGTTGGCTTAAGAACCCATACTGTGCTGTACTGTTCTATCTTTCAATTTCTCTTTCTGTTTTCTATCTTCTACCTTCTATCTCCTATTGTCTTCTATCTGCTACCTTCTATCTTCTAGCTTCTATATTCTACATCCTACTTCCTGCACCTGTCTCGTATCTACCTCCTCCCTCCTGAATCCCATCCATCTAATATCTCCTATGTCAACATTTAAGGTTGAAGACTGTACATTAGGACTGGTGAGGGTGACCATACAATAAAATAAAAGAATTCCAGCAAGAATATGCCAGGTGCTACAATATAGATTATTGTAGGAAAAACATGTTTCTATTATATGAAGAAATTTCTTTATGTGTAGTTCTGAGGAATGGAACCCTTGCTTAACCCAAAGAGACAGCCTGCATATCCCTAATTGCTGAGAGGTAGGGTGAAATTTTGCAATCCTTCCAGAAGTGGGAGATTGTGCTCAAGAATTCTGGAATGGTAAACCCAACCCCACTATCCAAGGAGGCAAGTAGAAGAGATTTTCGGAAACTCAGAAAAGAATTTAGAATACATGTTTATAAATGCAGCAATTGCGATGAGGTTGGTGAGCCACAAATATTATGTGATGATGATAACTGAAGCAAGGTATTTAGGAAATTCTAGAGAGAATAGAGAGGAACTAATATGTGATTACACTGATTTGTGAAAATATGATGGAGGGAGAGAGTGGCATTAAAGAGGTAAAGACATAACCTATTGGGTTCAGCTTAAGAAATAAGGTGGAGGGGTACCAATGCTCGGCTCATTATATAAAACACCAAGAGGTGAACAATGGAGGAATCTTCAGGAAAATCATAAAGAGGTGTAGTACTATGGAATGGCAATAGTGGAAGAATTTGACTCTCATAACATTGATTGGAATATTATTAGCATGAAGGAGAAGTGGCAATTCTGAAGTCCATTCAAGAGAGTTTTCATAATCAGGATGTTCCTGACCCAATGATGGATGGAACTTAATCTAGAGAGAATGAGGTGAGCCAAGATGCCAATGGGGAAAGGACTAAGGGAACAATAATAATGGTACTCAAAAATTTAGATGAATAGCAGAACAATACAAGGAACTGATTTAAATTGTTATTTAGATTATTAGATCTAACCTTTTGCTTAGAGTAGAATCAACTTCAAAGGGATGAACATTGATCGAATTTAAGTAAATGAAGATTAAAGACTTGTAGGTGAAACCATAAGGGCAATGATATGGTAGTCATGGGAGATTCTAACATGCCGGTCAATTGGGAAAATCAGGTTGGTAATGGATTTCAAGAGAGTGAGTTTGTTGAATGCCTAAGAGATGGCTTTTTAGAGCAGTTTGTCGTTGAGCCTTCTAGGGGATCAGCTATACTGGATTGGGTGTTATGTAATGAACTGGAGGTGATTAGGAAGATTAAGGTAAAAGAACCATTAGGAACCAGTGATCGCAATATGATTGAGTTCAACTTGAAATTTGACAGGGGAAAGTAAAGTCTGATGTAGCAGTATTTCAGTGGAGTAAGGGAAATTACAGTGGTGCGAGAGAGGAGTTGGCCAAAGTAATCTGGAACTTGAAGGAGCTGCTAGCAGGGATGTCAGCAGAGCAGCAATGGAGTGCCTTTCTGGGAAGAACAAGGAATGTGCAGGACATACATATCCCAGAAATGAAGAAGTAGTCAAATGGTAAAATAGTACAGCCATAGCTGACAAGGGAAGTCATAGAAAACCATAGAAAAACTACAGCACAGAAACAGGTCTTTTGACCCTTCTTGGCTGTGCCGAACCATTTTCTGCCTAGTCCCACTGACCTGCACACGGATCATATCCCTCCATACACCTCCCATCCATGTATCTGTCCAATTTATTCTTAAATGTTAAAAAAGAACCCGCATTTACCACCTCGTTTGGCAGCTCATTCCATACTTCCACCACTCTCTGTGTGAAGAAGCCCCTCTAATGTTCCCTTTAAACTTTTCCCCCCTCACCCTTAACCCATGTCCTCTGTTTTTTTTCTCCCCTTGCCTCAGTGGAAAAAGCCTGCTTGCATTCACTCTATCTATACCCATCATAATTTTATATACCTCTATCAAATCTCCCCTCATTCTTCTACGCTCCAGGGAATAAAGTCCTAACCTATTCAAACTTTCTCTGTAACTGAGTTTCGCAAGTCCCGGCAACATCCTTGTAAACCTTCTCTGCACTCTTTCAACCTTATTTATATCCTTCCTGTAATTTGGTGACCAAAACTGAACACAATACTCTAGATTCGGCCTCATCAATGCCTTATACAACCTCATGATAACATTCCAGCTCTTATACTCAGTACTTTGATTAATAAAGGCCAATGTACCAAAAGCTCTCTTTATGACCCTATCTACCTGTGACGCCACTTTTAGGGAATTTTGTATCTGTATTCCCAGATCCCTCTGTTCTACTGCACTCCTTAGTGCCTTACCATTAACCCTGTGTGTCCTACCTTGGTTTGTCCTTCCAACGTGCAATACCTCACACTTGTCTGTATTAATCTCCATCTGCCATTTTTCTAGCTGGTCCAAGTCCCCTCTGCAGGCTCTGAAAACCTTCCTCACTGTCTACTACACCTCCAATCTTTGTATCATCAGCAAATTTGCTGATCCAATTTGCCACATTATCATCCAGATCATTGATATAGATGACAAATAACAATGGACCCAGCACTGATCCCTGTGGCACACCACTAGTCACAGGCCTCCACTCGGAGAAACAATTCTCTACTACCACTCTTTGGCTTCTTCCATTGAGCCAATGTCTAATCCAATTTACCACCTCTCCATGTATACCTAGCGACTGAATTTTCCTAACTAACCTCCCATGCGGGACCTTGTCAAAGGCCTTACTGAAGTCCAAGTAGACAATATCCACTGCCTTCCCTTCATCCACTTTCCTGGTAACCTCCTCGAAAAACTTCAATAGATTGGTCAAACATGACCTACCACGCACAAAGCCATGTTGATTCTCCCTAATAAGTCCCTGTCTATCCAAATGCTTGTTGATTACTTTTTGATCCTTTTTTAAATAACAGAACAACATGAGCCACTCTCCAATCCTCTGGCACCTCACCTGTAGACAGCGACATTTTAAGTATTTCTGCCAGGGCCCCTGCAATTTCAACACTAGTCTCCTTCAAGGTCCGGGGGAACACCCTGTCAGGTCCTGGGGATTTATCCACTTTAATTTTCCTCAAGACAGCAAGCATCTCCTCCTTTTCAATCTGTACAGTTTCCATGATCTCACTACTTGTTTCCCTTAATTCCATAGACTTCATGCCAGTTTCCTTAGTAAATACAGACGCAAAAAACCTATTTAAGATCTCCCCCATTTCCTTTGGTTCCGCACATAGCCGACCACTCTGATCTTCAAGAGGACCAATTTTATCCCTTACAATCCTTTTACTCTTCATATACCTGTAAAAGCTCTTTGGATTATCCTTCACGTTGACTGCCAAGGCAACCTCATGTCTTCTTTTAGCCCTCCTGATTTCTTTCTTAAGTATTTTCTTGCACTTCTTATATTCCTCAAGCACCTTATTTACTCCCTGTTTCCTATACATATCATACAACTCCCTCTTCTTCTTTATCAGAGTTGCAATATCCCTTGAGAACCAAGGTTCCTTATTCCTATTCACTTTGCCTTTAATCCTGACAGGAACATAAAAACTCTGCACTCTCAAAATTTCTCCTTTGAAGGCTTCCCACCTACCGATCACATCTTTGCCAGAGAACAAGCCATTGTAAAAACAAAAGAAAGGGCATACAACAAAACAAAAATTAGTGGGAAGATAAAGGATTGGGAAGTTTTTAAAAACCTACAGAGAGCAACTGAAAAAGTCATTAGAAGGGAAAAGATGAAATATGAAAGCAAGCAGGCAAATAATATCAAAGTGGATAGTAAAAGTTTTTTCAAGTATGTTAAAAACAAAAGAGAAATGAGGGTGAGTATAGGACTGCTAGAAAATGAGGCAGGAAAAATAATAACAGGTGACAAAGCAATGGGTGATGAACTAAATGAGTATTTTGTATCAGTGTTCACTATGGAAGACACTAGCAGTATGCCTGATATTATAGTATGTGAAGGAAGAGAAATGGGTGCAGTTACTTGTCCAAGAGAGAAGGTGCTCAAAAATGCTAAAAGACCTAAAGCTACATAAGCCACCCAGACCAGATGAACTGCACCCAAGGGTTCTAAAAGAGGTAGCATTAGAGATGGTGGTGGCATTAAAAATGATCATTGGGCTCTGGCATGGCACCAGAAGACTGGAAATATTGCAAATGTCACTCCACTCTTTAAGAAAGGAGGAAGGTAGCAGAAAGGAAATTATATACCTCTTAGCCTGATATCAGTGGTTGGGAAGATGTTCGAGTCGATTGTTAAGGATGAGGTGATGGAGTACTTGATGATACAGGACAAGGTAGTACAAAGTCAGCATGGTTTCTTTTAGGGAAAATCCTGCCTGACGAACCTGTTGTAATTCTTTGAGTAGATGGCAAGTAGCATAGATAAAGGGGATATTGTGGATGTTGTATATTTGGACTTTCAGAAGGCCTTTGACAAGGTGCCACACATGAGGCTGTTTACCAACTTAAGAGCCCATGGTATTACAGGAAAGTTAGTAACATGGTTAGAGCATTGGCTGATTGGTAGGAGGCAGTGAATGGGAATAAAAGGATCCTTTTCTGGATGGCTGCCAGTGGCTAGTGATTTTCCGCAGTGGTCGGTGTTGGGACTATTACTTTTTATGCTGTATATAAATGACTTAGATAATGGAATAGATGGTTTTGTCGCCAAGTTTGCAGATGATACGGGGATTTGTGGAGGGGCAGGTAGTGTTGAGGAAACAGGTAGGATGCAGGATTTAGACAGATTAGGAGAGCGGGCAAGAAAGTGACAAATGAATAGAATGTTGGAAAATGCATGGTCATACACTTTGGTAGTAGAAATAAATGTGTGGACTATTTTCACAGGGAGAAAATCCAAAACTCTGAGATGCAAAGGGACTTGGGAGTCCTTGTGCAGAACACCCTAAAGGTTAACTTGCAGGTTGAGTCGGTGGTGAGGAAGGCAAATGGCATGTTAGCATTCATTTCAAGCAGTCTAGAATACAAGAGTAAGGATGTGATGGTGAGGCTTTAAAAAGCACTGGTGAGACCTCACCTTGAGTATTGTAAACAGTTTTGGGCCCCTCATCTTAGAAAAGATGTGCTGGCATTGGAGAGGGTCCAGAGGAGGTTCACAAGAATGATTCCAGGAATGAAAGGGTTATTATATGAGGAATGTTTGATGGCTCTGAGTCTGTACTCACTGGAATTCAGAAGGATGAGGGAGGATCTCATTGAAACCTTTTGCATGTTGAAAGGCCTAGACAGAGTAGATATGGAAAGGATGTTTCTCATGGTGGGAGAGTCTAGGACAAGCTAGCCAGCCCCAGGATAGAGGGGTGCCCTTTCAAAATTTCTTTAGCCAAAGGGTGGTGAATCTGTGGAATCTGTTGCCACATGCAGCTGTGGAGGCCAGGTTGTTGGGTGTATTTAAGGCAAAGATTGATAGGTTTTTGATTGGCCACAACATCAAAAGTAACGGGGAGAAGGCTAGGAACTGGGGTTAAGGAGGAAATAAGAAAAAAAGGATCAGCCATGACTGAATGGTGGAGCAGACTTGATAGGCCAAATGGCCTAATTCTGCTCCTATGTCTTAAGGTCTAATATACCAATGGGCAGCTTTTGAGAGGAGTTGGCCTGGATAAAATCCGGATACCATTATGCAAAGGAAGGAGCTAGGTTAATCAAAGTCAAGTTCACTGAACATCAAAAGAGATAGAGGATGAAACAGAAAAAAAATCTGTGTAATTTTATTGACTAAGTATCATTCACTCTGTCATATATTTATTATCTTTGCACATGACAGGGACAAAAGAACCTATTGAATTTATTTAGAATGACACCCTTAAAGCTTCATAGATGGTATTAGCATGTATTTGATGTGACCATGAGTACAGCACATTATTGTCTGTCAGGAGTTCATACAGAATGCTATTTAAAGAAAGACAAGCAACCATCAGTGATGATGAAACATCAATTTATTTAAACCCTCTTTCCTGTTTTTTTTTTGAACCATCGCCCATACAATCTCTCCTGGGCCCATTCTCTGTTTAAGGATGCAGCTGAGTTTTAATAACAAGGTTCACACTGCAGTACTGATGACATTTAATAAATTGGGGCTCACAAAGACACAAGGTCAACTTGCATGAGTTCCTTGGAAAGGTTTGAAGGAAGATAAAGAAAGGAAGAAAATTAGAGGGAAAACCTTAAATGTAAGTAATTGAAGTCTATCGGTTGACTGGAAAGACTTAACACACAGTACACGTCATATAATCAAGCCATTAACTTTACTGCTGGGCTGAAGCAAAGTACTGTTTACTTTCTCAGCAGAGATAAAAGAGAAACAGTAAATGCTGGAAACCTGAAATAAGTAAAGCAGAAAATACACCTCAGGTAAATTCATGAACCAATGGATAGAAAATCACTTTAGGGTGGGGGAACGGTTACACATAAAATTTCCCTGATTAATCTCCTTGCAGTTAAAACTGATCACAGCAAGTCTGACTGCATTGTTAGTTATTCAGATATTAGTGGATCAGTTCTGCATTTGTAGCATGTTTAATTCCAAGAAGTCTGATATCCTTGAAGCACTAATTTTTGAGCAGCAGGATACCTGATTCAGCAAATAATTGTAATAACAAAATATACATCTCAACCATGCTGGAACTTTGCACAAAAATAATAACACAGAAACATTTGACATATAGTAAAAATATAGGCACGGGAATATGAAATGAAAAGAACATTCTGAAATACATAACACATGAATCAGCATCTTAGATAACAGTGGAACCCAGGGATTGATAATTGGGTTCAATATGATCACATTGATGTTTACCCTATATATAACCAAGGCATCTCCATCGCATTTACTCTTGCTTCAGAATGATGTTATCCACATATCCCACAATCTAATTTTGAACGTTGATATATTTTCTCCTGCAGCCTTATTTGTACACCTTAGAAGTGAAGTAAATCTTACAATCCTTTCTGAGCAGCAACTTTCATATTGCTTGGATTTCATGTTGTATCTCTGGCTCCTAACTTGAAACTTGTCAGCTACTGGAATCAAACTCTTTCCATGTTCTTTGCCTCAGATTTTTTAAATAGTTTACTACTTTGGCATATAATCATGAAATCTGGCCTAACCTAACACAGAAATCTAAAAGCCCATTCATTTCCTCTATCATCTCCATTCAGGGCACCAAACAGTCCTTCCAGGTAAGGCAACACTTCACCTGTGAGTATGTCGGGGACATCTACTGTATCCGTTATCCTGGTGTGGCCTCCTTTACATTGGAGACCCAACGTGGATTGGGAGACCACTTTGTCGAGCACCTTTGCTCCATCTGCAACAAGTAGGATTTCCCGGAGCTCAACCATTTTAATCTAATCCTCACTCCCATTCCCCAAATCCGAAGGACTTTCTCTTGGGGCACAATTGAGAGGACCCTGACTGGCTGCATCACTGCCTGATGTGGAAACTGAACTTCCCTCAATCGCAGGATTCTGCAGAGAGTGGTGCAGACAGCCTAGCACATCTGTAGCTGTGAACTTCCCACTATTCAGGACATTTACAAAGACAGGTGTGTAAAAAGGACCCAAAGGATCATTGGGGACCTAAGTCACCCCAACTACAAAATGTTCCAGCTGCTAACATCTGGGAAATGGTACCTCAGCATAAAAGCCAGGACCAACAGGCTCTGGGACAGCTTCTTCCATCTGGCCATCAGACTGCTTAATTCATGCTAACAACTGCATTTCTATGTTAGATTGACTATCCTGTTGTACATACTATTTATTATAGATTACTATTAATTGCACATGGCACATTTAGACAGAGATGTAACCTGAAGTTTTTTAATCGTCATGTATATGAAAGATGTAAGCAATAAAGTCAATTCAATTCAATACATGTCAGTCCATAACCACCTCTACTGAAATGATGAGGCCACTCTCCGGATGGAGAAGCGACACCTCATGTGCTATCTGACAGCATGAAAATCAATTTCTCTAACTTCTGGTAATTAAATATGCCATATTTGATACTTCATATATTTTGATTTATTGTATTAAAATGTAATAAGTACTGTACACAGTTTTTACTCTGTTTGTCAATGTTACACTCCAGCATGATAGGGCAGTCACGTAGAGTGCCTGTTTCATGACACTTTAACATTGACAGAAACACTCAGTCTATAGCAGGAGGTTGAAGACCTGGCATGTACAGAGATTTAAGTATTTTGTGTGGGGATATACCACAAGCTTTTGAAATGTATACGGTATATAATGTAACTTAACACATTTTTGAAAAGATTGATTCCTTTGTAAGAATGATCTCAAATGATCTTATTTTGATATTTTTGAAAGATCTTGGGATCCAAGTTCAGTACTCTTTGAAAGTGGCTACACAGGTCAATAAGGTGTTTAAGAAGGCTTATGTAATGTTTACTTTTATCAGTTGAAGCACTGTGTTTAAAAGTCTAGACATCTTGCAACTTCATAAAACTCTGGTCAGGCCACATCTGGAGTATTGCGAACTATTCTGGCTGCCCTACTCCAGGAAGGATACTGAGGCTTTGGACAAGGTGCAGAAGAGCTTTACCAGGACGCTGACTGGTTTACAGATCGTGTGCTATCACGAGAGCCTAGACAAACTTTGGTTGTTTTCTCTGGAGCACTGGAGGCTGAGGGGAAATCAGGTAGAGGTTTACAAGATTATGAGAGACATAGACAGAATGGACAGAGAGTATCTGTTTTGCAGGGTTGAAATATCTAATGCCAAAGGGCATGCATTGAACGTGAGAGGGGATAGGTTCATGGGGAATATGAGGGTTAAGTTTTTTTACTTAGAGTGTCATACTGTATATGGTGGAGACAAATAACTGGAGACTTTTAAGAGATATACGGATAGGCACATGGATGGAAAGAAGATGGCAGGATACAGATATGGTGTAGGTTGGAGGGATTAGTGTTTGGGTATTTTTGATTTGCTATTTAGCTGGTACAGTACAACATTGTGGGCCACATGGCCTGTTGCTATGCTATACTGTTCTACTTGCGACACTGATGTGACATTGTGCCCAATGTTGCAATAGTCATGCAGGTAGATTGGGGAAATCAGATTGGTGCTGGAAACTAAGAAACAGAATTTGTACAATGCCTATGAGATGGCTTTTTAGAGCAGCTTGTGGTTGAGCTCACTAGGGAAAAGGCAATTATAGATTAGGTTTGTGTCATGAACAAGATTTGATTGAGGAGCTTAAGGTAAAGGAACCCTTAGGAGACAGTGATCATAATATGATAGAATTCATGATACAGTTTGAAAAGGAGACGCTAAAGTCAGATGTATCAATATTACAGTGAAGTAAAGGGGATAATAGAGGCACGAGAAAGGAGCTAGCCAAAACTGATTGGAAGGGAACTCAAGCAGGGATGATAGCAAAACAGCAATGGCTGGAACTTCTGGGAGAAATTCGGAAGGTGTAAGGCAGATACATTCAGAAGAAGTATTCTTAATGGAGGATGAGGCAATTGTGGCTGATGAGGGGAAGTCAGAGAACGTAAAATGCAAAAGAGAGGGTGTATAATACATCAAAAGTTAGTGGGAAGTTAGAAGATTAGAAAGCTTTTAAAAACCAACAGAAGGCAACTGAAAAAACCATAAAGAAAGAAAAGATGAAATGTGAAGGTAAGCAAGCCAAAAATATCAAAGAGGATACCAAAAGCTTTTTGGTAAAAGAATAAAAGAGAGGTGTGAGTGGATATCGGACTGCTGGAAAATAACACTGCAGAGGTAGTAATAGGGAACAAAGAAATGGCAGACAAACTTATTATGTGTTTTATATTTCACAAGAGTGAACTGAATGCATTTGCTATTACTAAAGGAAAAATGCTTGAGAAGATGAAAGATCTGAAGGTAGATAAGTCAACTGGAGCAGATGGACTACACCCGCTGTTCTGGCAGAGGTGTCTGAAAAGATTGTGGAGGTATTAGGAATCATCTTTCAAGAATCACCAGATTCTGGAATGGTTCTGGAAGACTGGAAAATTGCAAATGTCACTCCACTCTTTAAGAAGGGAGGTAGGCAGAAGAAAGGAAATTATCAGTCAGTTAGCTTGACTTCAGTGACTGAGTGGCTTTTGAAGTCTATTATTAAGGATGAGGCAAAGAGTGGGAATAATTTTTAACCAATTTCCCCCGGGATCAATAAAGTATGACTATGACTATGACTATGACTAAAGGGGGCTTTTTTCTGGTGACCAGTGGTGTTCCACAGAGGTCAGTGTTGGTACTGCTTCTTTTCATGTTATGCATCAATAATTAGGATGACAAAATTAATGGCTTTGTAGCCAAGTTTGTGGATGATGTTAGTGGAGGGGCACGTAGTGTTGAGGAAGCAGGGTGTCTGCAGAAGGACTTGGACGGTTAGAAGAATAGGCAAAGAGTGGCAGATGGAATACAGTGTATGGCCGTGTATGGCCGTGCATATTGGTAGAAGGAATAAAGCCATGGACAATTTTCTAAATAGGGAGAAAATACAATAATCAGAGGTGCAAAAGACTTTGGAGTCCTTGTGCAGGACTCCCTAAAGGTTAATTTTCAGGTTGAGTTGGTGGTAAGGAAGCCAATTGCAATCTTACTATTTATTTCAAGAGGACTAGAATATAAAAGTAAAGATGAAATGCTGAGGGTTTATAAGGCATTGGTCACACTGCACTTGGATTATTGTGAGCAGTTTCCCGCCCCTTAACTAAGAAAAGATATGCTGGCATTGGAGAGAATCCAGTGGAGGTTCATGAGAATGATTCTAGGAATGAAATGATTAAGGCATGAAGAGCGTGTGATGATTTGGGGCCTGTATTTCCTGGAGTTTAGAAGAATGAACTGTGATCTTTTTGGATCTTATTAAATATAGAAAATCCTTGACAGAGTGGATGTGGAGAGGGTGTTTCCATCAGTGGGAGAGTCTAGGATCAGAGGGCACAACCTCAGAATAGAGGGCTGTCCATTTAGAACAGAGAAGTAAGGGAATATCTGTAGCCAGAGTGTGCTGACTCCTTACAATTCATTGCCATAGATGGTTGTGGGGTCAAGTCACTGGGTACATTTAAAGCAGATGTTGATAGGTTTGTGATAAGTCAAGGCGTCAAAGTCTACACAGAGAAGGAAGGAGAATGATTTTGAGAGGAATAATAAATCAGCCATGACTGAATGGCCAAGCAGATTCAATGGAGCAAAGGGTCTAAATCTGTTTCTATGCCTTATGGCATTATGGTCTTGTCTTACACAATGTTTTCTTATACTGCTTAGTTTGCCTAAACAGGTATTCCCAACCCTTTTTTTATGCCATGGACCAATACTATTAAGGAAGGAGTCCATGGACCGCAGGTTGGGAAACCCTTGTCCAAAGTGTGTGTATATACCATTGGGAGTGTAAGTAGCGACCCACAGTATCAAATGAAAATGACATTGAATATTACTGAACCATTGCACCCACCAAATTTAGCTGTGTCATCACTGAAGAGAAGTGAAACAGGCTTCCCTCTAAAAGTTATAACTGGAGCCCTGACACGTAAGACAAACATCAAAAACCATTAAGCTTAGACATGTTCCTTAAAACAAGCAACATTGTGAAAATTGGAGAAAAAGGCAATGTTACAGTGCCTATGAAAAGTATGCACCCCCCCCCCTTGGAAATTTTCATGTTTTATTATTTTACAACATTGAATCACAGTGGATTTAATTTGGCGATGTTAACACAATTGAAAACACTCGTGTCAAAGTGAAAGCAAATTTCTACAAATTGGCCTAAATTTATTACAATTATTAAACAAAATAATTGGTTGCATAATTACTCACCCCCTTCAAGTCAGTATTTAGTAGATGCACCTTTGGCAGTAATTACAGCTTTGAGTCTGAGTGGATAGATCTTTATCAGCTTTGCACATCTGGACACTGCCATTTTTCCCCATTCTTCTTTATAAAACTGCTCGATCTCTGTCAGATTGCATGGGGATCATGAGTGAACAGCCCTTTTCAAGTCCAGAAACAAATTCTCAATTGGATTGAGGTCTGGACTCCGACTTGACCACTCCAGGTCATTAAATTTGTTGTTTTTAAGTCATTCCTGTGTAGCTTTGACTTTATGCTTGGGGTCATTGTCTTGCTAGAAAACAATTTTCTCCCAAATTGCAGTTCTCTTGCAGACTGCACCAGGTTTTCCTCCAGGATTTCCCTGTATTTTGCTGCATTTATTTTACCCTCTACCTTCACAAGCCTTCTAGGGACTGCTGCAGTGAAGCATCTCCACTGCATGATACAGCTACCAACATACTTCACAGTAGGGAATTTTTAGTCTGATGGCATAAAAGATCAATTTTGGTTCCATCAGACCATAGAACATTTTCCCATATGCCTTCTGGCAAACTCTAGCTGAGATTTCATGAGAGCTTTTTTCAAAAGTAACTTTCTCTTTGCCACTATCCCATAAAGCTATGACTAGTGAAGCACTTGGGCAACAGTTCTTGTATGTGTAGTCTCTCCCATCTCAGCCACTGAAGCTTGTAACTCCTCCAGAGTTGTCATAGATCTCTTGGTGGCCTCCTTCACTAGTACACTCCTTGCACAGACATTTACTTTTTGAGGGCAGCCTGCTTTAGGCAGATTTACAGCTGTGTCATATTCTTTCCTTTTCTTGATAAGGAACTTAACTATACTCCAAGGAACATTCAATGACTTGGAAATTTTCTTGTATCCATCTCCTGACCTGTGATTTTCAATAACCTCTTTGTGTAGTTGCTTGGAGTTTTCTTTTGTCTTCATGGTGTAATTTTTGCCAGGATACTGACTCACCAGCAGTTAGACCTTCCAGATACAGGTGTATTTTGACTACAATCAATAGAAACACAGGTTTCCAAAATCAAATCTCCATTTAACTAATTATATGACTTCTAAAACCATTTGGCTGCACCAGTGATGATTTGGTGTGTCATATTAAAGGGGGGGGGGTTAATATTTATGCAAACAATTATTTCATGTTTTATATTTGTAATTAATTTAGATCACTTTGTTTTTACTTTGAGCCAAATGAGTCTTTCTGTTGATCAGTTAAAAAAATGCCAAATTAATTCTACTGTGATTTAATGTTGTAAAGTAATAAAACATGAAATCTTCCGGGAGAGGGGGTGGTGAATACTTTTTATAGGCACCATATGAGAACTCAGAACAATCTGATGCATTGTGAGCATAGACAAGATGGCATAACTAATAGAAATTGGACCAAAATATATGGCATGGTCTTGTAGTGCCATGAAAAAGTATTTTTGGCATAAATTGGAAGTTTACTGTAGTTCATTGTTGCTCAAAATAGTCTATAGTAATAAATGAAGGTAAGAAGACAGAAAAAGGTAAGGCAATTATTTTCAAGTTAGAAATTTTCTTCGCATTGTAATTTTGGGACTTTCTTGGATTGTGCCTTTTTGTGGACTGGTAGATGATTGATTGCAGTGAGAATTGCCAAGCATGTATAATCTGACATTGAAACACACAATTGAATCTGCTGTATTGATAGAAATGCTATCGAAGGAAGCTAAAGAATTTCATCTATCACAAGTGACTAATATGCTTGCAGTGTTTAGTTGAGTCAGAGATGGGCTGGTGACACCAATTCAGATGGTAGCTAACATTATCATGGCTGTCACTCACTAGTCTTATGGTGACATCAATTCAGTTGGTAGCTAACATCATCATTCACCATTTTAGATAGCTAAGTAATTCAGTCACCAAACGAAAGGTCAAATCTGCAGATGCAAGTCTGTGCCGCAGGGAATCTGTGCTGGTGTTTATCATCTATATTAATGATTTAGGTGATATATTATAAACTGGATTAGCAAATACGTTGATGACACCAAGATATAGTGGACGCTGAGGCAGGCTATCAAAGCTTGTAAAGTAAACTGGACCAGATGGGAAAATGTGCTGAAAAACAGCAGATAGAATTTAATGCAGAAAAGTGTAAGGTGTTGCATATTGGGAAGACAAACCAGGGTAGGACTTACACATTGAATGGGAGGGACCTGCGGAAGAAGAAGAGGACATGGGAATCCAGGTCCATAATTTATTGAAATTAGCATCAAACGTAGATAGTGTTGTAAAGGGCACTTTGGTTTCACAAATCAGGACTCTGAGTACAGAGCAACACCCAGGAAATACTGGAGGAACTCAGCAGGCCGGGCAGCGTCTACAGAAAAGATTAAACAGTCGATGTCTTGGGCCGAGACATTTCATCAAGACCGCTCGTTCATTTGATTATCGGCATCTGCAGATTTTCTCAACCCTGGGTACAGAAATTTGGATGCTATATTGAAGTTGTATAAAATGCTGTTGAGGCTGAGTTTGGGGCATTCTGTACAATTGCTGTCAACTACGTACAGGAAGGATATGAATAAGCTTGAAATAGTGCAGAGAAAATTGACAAGGATGTTGCCGGGATTTGAGGACTGAATTATAGGGAAAAGGATGAATAGGTTAGGACTTAATTCCCTGGGTGCAGGAGAATGAGGAGAGATCTCACAGAGGTATACAGAAGCAGAGGGGGTCTAAACAGGGTGAGTGCATACAGGCTTTATTTAGGCACATGGAAGAGAGGGGTATGGAGGGTGATGTTCTGGGTGTTAGTAGTTGGGCCTAGGCAGAAGATTAGGCCACATGAACTAGATGGGCGAAAGGACCTGTTTCATTGCTGTTGTACTTTATGACTCTATAGCTCTAAGACAAGGAATAGAAGCAATTTTAGAGACAATTCAAAATGACAAACAAAATGACAAATTATAATTTGGAAGTATATTTAGACAATGAAAAAACTGGATTATTCAGTATCCATGCAACAAGCAGTAATGACAGCAAACGGATAGACATTTAAGTAAAAGTATTAGTTATTAATCAGTACATTGACATGTGAATTGATAAAGTTCTAAACTGTTTGATAATGAGCCAAAACAATTACTCCATTGTACATACACTTGGCTAAAAGCTCTGGAATTCTAAATATAAAACAGAAAATTTTGTGAACACTCGGCAGGTCAGACAGCATCTGAGAACAAGAAACAAAATTATGTTTCAGATGATGAAGGTTCTTCATACTAAAATTATTACTCTGTTTATCTCTCCATCACTAAGTAGCCTCACCATCTAGGGCATGCCCTCTTCTCATTACTGTTATGTTTTATACTGTTACAGTACCGGAGTATTGGAGGGTTGGAAATATTGTTCCCTTGTTTAAGAAAGGGAGTAGAGCTAACCCAGGAAATTATAGACCAGTGAGTCTTACTTCATTGATGGGCAAGTTGTTGGAGAAGATCCTGAGAGTCAAGATCTATGAGCATTTGGAGAGACATAATCTGATTAGGGATAGTCAGCATGGCTTTGCCGAGGGCAGGTTTTACCTTACGAGCCTGGTTGAATTCTTTGAGGAAGTTAAAAAACACATTGATGAAGTTAGAGCAATGGATGTAGTGTATATGGATTTCAGTAAGGCATTTGATAAGATTCCCCATGTAAGGCTCCTTCAGAAAGTAAGGAGGCAAGGGATCCAAGGAGACCTTGCTTTGTGGATCCGGAGTTAGCTTGCCCACAGAAGGCAAAGGGTGATTATAGATGATTCGTATTCTGCATGGATGTCGGTGACCAGTGGTGTTCTACAGGGATCTGTCCTGGGACCCCTCCTCTTGTGATTTTTATAAATGACCTGGATGAAGAAGTAGAAGAGTGAGTTAGTACATTTGCTGATGACACAAAGGTTGGAGGTGTTCTGGAGGGTTGTCAAAGGTTACAGTGGGACATCGATACGATGTAAAACTGGGCTGTGAAGTGGCATATGAATTTCAACCCAGATAAGTGTGAAGTGGTACATCTTGGTAGGTCAAATTTAAAGACAGAATATAATATTAATGGTAAGAATCTTAGCAGTGTGGACAATCTGAGAGATCTTGAGGGTCAGTGTCCATATGACACTCAAAGTTGCTGCGCAGGTTGACAACGTTGTTAAGAAGGCATATGGTGTTTTGGCATTCATCAACCTTGGGATTGAGTTCAAGAGGCATGAGGTAAAGTTACAGCTATATAAAACCTTGGTCAGACCCCACTTGGAGTACTGTGTTCATTTCTGTTCACCTCACTACAGGAAGGATGTGGATACTACAGAGAGAGTGCAGAGGAGATTTACAAGGATGTTGCCAAGATTGGAGGGTGTAACGTATGAGAATAGCTTGAGTGAACTTGGCCTTTTCTTCTTGGAGCGATGGAGGATGAGAGGTGCCCTGATAGAGGTGTATAAGATGATGAGGGGCATTGATTGTGTGGATAGCCAGAGGTTTTTTCCCAGGGTTGAAAAAACTAATACGAGGGGGCATAGATTTAAGGTGCTTGGAAATAGGTACCGAGGGGATGTCAAGGGTAAGTTTTTCATGCAGAGAGTGGTGGGTGTGTGGAATGCACTGCTGGCAGTGATGGTGGAAGGAGATACAACAGGGCCTTTAAGGAACCTCTTAGATAGGTAGATGGAGCTTAGAAAAATAGAAGACTGTGCGCTAGGGAAATTCTAGGCAGTTCCAGAGTAGGTTACATGGTCGGCCAAAGGGCCTGTAATGTTCTGTAGATTTCTATGTTCTATGTTAACAAGAAAAGTTATGGGATATTTCTGGAAATTCAGATTTTTTTTGTTGGCTGACCAATGGTACCATTAGTCTTTGGAAAAACATGGGAGAAAAAGCAAATATGCTCAGCTGAATGCTTATGAACCAATTTCCTAATAATTATTCATTAACCTGGAAATAATCAACAGCATAATTTAAAATGAGTAAGATGACCTTATTGCATAATTTACATGTATTAAGCATGATAAGTCCAATTACTTTGGAAACTGCAAGCTGTTGATGTTGCAAATCTCAAACAAAACTGGGTTATGTATTTAATATTTCAATAATATTTGAGTAATCTTGTATATAGATTGCTTGATTAAGTATTCTTGTTTGTTTTAATAATTAATTACTGGTTACATTAGCTGGCTGGTGGCGTAGTGGCATCAGTGCCGGACTTCGGAGCGAAGGCTCCTGAGTTCGAATCCAGCTCGCTCCCTTGCACACTTTCCATCCGTGCTGGGTTGAGTGTCGAGCATGCAACTTGGCCTTGTAAAAATAAGAGAGCCTGCTAAAAAAACGCCATCATGACGGCGTCCCAGTGACTCCACTTGGAGTTAAGTGCTTTCTTCTTCTTCTTACTGGTTACATGTATAAATGTATTAATTACATATATCATCACGCTACCACATAATACATGCGCACCTTGACAAAGTTGCACCCGTAATTCAGAGTCTCGCATCTTTATTTGAATTAATTTAATATTTAAAGTTACATGACAGAAGTCTTGAGCAGCACACACAAAAGACTCAAATTTGTTTGATGCCATTTCCAGTACAAAAGTGTGAAGGAGAATGAAATAATTGTTACTTCAGATCCAATGCAGCTTAAAAAATCTACAATAAATATAAATACATAAGATAGCTTATATATATATAGATTGATTGTATGTTCAGAAAGTGACGCTAGGCGCAGGAGTGTTTGTTAATAAGGTGACTGACAGGACATAATGAAGTGGTTGTGGACGAGGGTTGTGAACTCTCCATGGGTTCATGGAGGGAGGTGTTGATGAGCCTCACTGCTTGAGAAAAACATTTTTGAATGGGTGTCTGGTCATCCTGGGGTGGATGACAAAGTGAAATGCAGATTGGAGAAGCAATACCTTATATTCAGTGCAGGCATGAACATCATTTTCTATAATTTCCAATAGCCACGTCCTTCTTTCCACCCCCCTACCCCTAAATTTGTTCTCTATCATTTTGGCCATTCTTTTGTCTGCTTCCTTTCCTCTGCTCTGACCTCATGACCTACCCATCACCTCCCTCTTTTCCCTCCCCCACCTCCTTCTCTTTGACACCCTTACTAATCAAGAACCTATGAACCTCTGCCTTCAATATACCCAGTGACGTGGCCTGCACAGCTGTCTGTGGCAATGAATTAAACAGGTTCACCACCAAGTGCAAATGGTAAGCTTGCATGCCTTAACGTGATTGTAAAAATGTCACATTTTTCATCAAACTGCTGTGCTTCGCTAAATTATACTCCAGATATGAAAAACAAAGACTAGTTCAGTGGCCAGCTGGCCATGAGGGTCAGGCAGCAGTGATTTCTCCCACTGCATTTTATCCAATTTAGCAATCATTCATTTGCAATTGGAATAAAAGCAGCAAGGTATCATTACAGAGAGTAACTGAAATTTTATTTTATTCTTTAAACAACAAATTGGGCCATTTGCCTAAATACTGCAAACTGCAAGACGGGAACCACTGTCTCAGAATATACTAGGTGGAAACTCCTTGAAGCAACTTAATTGTCAAAGTTATTTAAATTAGAAATAACATAGATTTTCTTTTATTGCATTTTAACTAGCTCTGCTCAAAGTAATCTTCCTGATAATGGAATGACAACAAACATATGTAGAGTTAATAGACTTCAATACTGGCTGCAATTATCAATTCTTTGCTACTCTCTTACAATCACGATATTTAAAAATTGAAGGGAGAATTGTTCTTTATGTCATTGGGTATTAACAAAATCTGTTCTGAGAATCCTTGGCATTATTTCTATTAGTGACTTAATTGTTATACTGCTAGCTAATCAGAGACATGAATGCATTAGTGCCCAGTTGTAAAAATGATCAATTTAACCAATTATTGAGCATTCAGCTATCTGGTTGCTGTAAAATTAATTATTTCCTTTTGCATATTTGGACAAATTGTATTTATCTTCAGGTGGTTGTGTTATTCTCAGCAGGAGTACCTTTAACAAGAATACCCTTGTTATGCATTTGCAGTGTTTCGAGGTGTGTACGTTTTTGTTAGAAGCTTTTCTTTATTTTTCCTCTAGAAGAAAAATATTGCAGTGAACAAAATGAGCTGCCACACACAGAGATATATTTAGCAGAGAAATATTCAGACAATCACTTTTTTAAATTATTTCTCAGGGTGTGGCATTGCTGTTGCCTTCAGCTGATAGCAGAGGAGAGTTTAGATATGTCACTGGATCACTGACATTAAAACAGAAACTTTTATGTTTAAAGATGGTGAGAAATGGCGTTTGCACAAAGAATGGGTACAATATTATGAAATGTTAAAACCAGTAGCTTGTTCATATGAGTGGTGGAACGCAAGTATTCATTGTCTTAACCTCCTTGGCATGCTGCTTGCCAACTTCTGGAGTTAATGGGCCATTGGATAATGTCTCTGACTTGCACTGAAGTGGACTGACAAAAAGCCAGGATGACATAAGGAGAAAATTCTGGCTGAGGTGCTGACAGAAACTGATGGATAGGCACTCAAATCTTCCTTGGGTGGCGGTTTTCCTGAAGGCACATTCTTGCTCCTCCCGGTGGTGCAAGGACCATAAGACCATAAGCCATAGGAGCAGAATAAGGCCATTTGGCCCTTTGTGGCTGCTCAAGGCTGATTTATTATCCCTCTCAACACCATTCTCCTGCCTTCTCCCTGTAACCTTTGCTACTCTTACTAATCAAAAACCTATCAACCTTCACTTTAAATATGCTCAATATTAGACCTCTACTGCCATCTGTGGCAACGAATTCCACAGATTCACCACTCAATGATGAAAGAAATTCTTCCTCATCTCCTTTCTAAAGGGACATCCTTTTACTCTAAAACTATGTGCTCAGGCCCTTGATTCCACTATATAGGGACATCCTCTCTTTATCCAATCTATCTCGGCTTTTTAACATTCGATAGGTTTCAATAAGGTTGCCTTTATTCATCTAAACCCCAGTGAGTACAGGCCCAGAGCCTTCAAACATGCTTTATGCATTAACCATTTCATTCCTGGGATCATTCTTGTGAACCTCTTCAAGACCCTTTCCAATGCCAGCATATCTTCTCTTAGCTACCAGATCCAGAACTATTTATAATTCTCCAACTGTGGTGTGATCAATGCCTTAGCGTTACATCTTCACTTTTATATTCCAGTCTACTCAAATTGAATGGTAATATTGCCTTTGTCTTCCTTACCACCAACTCAACCTGCTAGTTAACTTTCTCCTGCACCTTCACAACTCAACATCTAGTCCTAGCAGGGATATATCCTTGCTCCCCAAACGTATCTCAGTTAAAATTACAGACTGGAAGCAAGGAAAGCCAATAAGCAGGGGACTGCATTCAGATACTTGTTGTCTGTAATTTATGTGAACAATTTGGAAATGAATCTACAAGGCATGCTTGAGGATGATACCAAAATAGGTGTTGTTGCAGGTAGTGTAGAAGAATATGAAAAATGACAAGGGGATCTTGATCAGTTAGGTATGCAAACTAAGGATTGGCAAATGGCCTTCAATTCAGATAAATGTGAGGAATTGCATTTTGGGAGTTCAAATGAAAGTAGAACTTTTACAGCGAATGGTTTGGCCTTGAGAGTGTTATGGAAAACAGAGACCTGGGAATGCAAGTGCATCATTTGCAGAAATGGTATCACTGGTAGATAAGGTGATGAAGAAGCGCTTCTCGTGGCAGCCTGCATCACTTAGGGCACCAAGTATGGAAGTTATGTTGTAGACGGATAAGGTGCGGGCAAGGCCACACTTGGAGTATTCTGTAAAATTTTGCTCATCCTGTAATGGGAAAGATGTTATTGAACTCAAAATAATGCAGCAGAGATCGTGCAGAATGTTACCTGAGTTACAAGGAGAAGTTTGTGTACGCTGGGTCTTTTTTCGGGAGGACACAGGAGATTGAGAGGTGACCTGATAGAAACCTGTGGGATCATGAGGGGCAAATGGAGGGCAGTGTTGTGACTGACTTAATTGAGCAAAATGGAAACTGTAACTGGGAGTTATAATAGTCTTTATTCAAAATAGCAGATCTCCTGAAGAGAATAGTGAATGAGTGGCTATAGATCCAGAAACCAGATCTTTGACTTCCTGACCAACTGACCACAATCAGTAAGGATAGGCAGCAATAATTCCACAACGATTATCCTCAACACTGGTGCCCTACAAGGCTGCAACATCAGCCCCCGTCTCTATTCCTATACACAGCCAGATTCTGCTCTGACTCCACCTACAGGTTTGGAGATGTTACCTCCATTGCAGGTCTACCTCAAATAACAATGAGCTGGAGTATAGAAAGGAGATAGAGAAAACAGTGTTATGGTGCCCACTTTTTCCTCAGTGTCAGCAAAACAAAAATGCTTGTCACTAACTTTTGGAAAGGGGTTGGTGCACATGCTCCCATTTACATCAATGGTGCTGAGGTCGAGAAGTTTGAGAGTTTCAGGTTCCTAGGAGCGAACACTGATGTTACAGCCAAGAAAGCTCACTAGCTCCTTCACTTCCACAGGCGGCTAATGAAATTTGATACATCCACATTGATCTTCACCAACTTTTAATGATGCTTTATGTAAGTTGGGCGCTGGTAAGCTGCAGAAGATTATTTACAGCAGGGTTCCCAACCTGAAGTACCGGACCCCTCAGTTAATGGTAGGAGTCCATAGCATATAAAGGTTGTGAATCCTTGATTTACAGGAATGTTGCCAGGACTTGAGCTGAGTTATAGGGAGAAGTTGAGCAAGTTAGGGCTTTTTTCCCTGGATCACAGGAGAATGAGGGCAGATCTTATAGAGGCATACAAATTAATGCATACAGGCCTTTTCTCCCTCAGGTTGGGTGAGATTGGAACTGGAGATTTAGGGTGAAAGATGAAATATTTGAGGACTATCTGAGCGGGGAGGCATCTTTACTCAGAGGGTGGTGTGAGTGTGGAGCTAGTTGCCATTAGAAGTGGTAGGTGCCGGTTCAGTTGCAACATCTAAGAGAGGTTTTGATAGGTAAATGGATGAGAGAGGTATGGAGAGCTTTGGTCTGTGTGCAGATAGGTGGGACTAGGCTGAAAACCACGGTGGCTCAGAGTGGTTGAGCCGAACGGTTAAAAGAACTCCAATTAACTGGAGGATCCTTTTTTAAAAATCACTTATATTATCTTTTCTCAACATCTGGAATTGGTCATAAACTGTTTTTTGTAAACTAATATGGCTGATAACAGCACCAAGGAAGCAATTTGGAAAAGAAGTAACGGATGACTGTCAGTGGAGTGGATTGGAATTAACATGAATGGAGAAACAGTCATTGGCTTGGACAATTCTGTGTTCATCACTTGGTATTGACAGGTGACGTTTAGAAATAAAAGTATATGAGGAACATTAACTATTTACTCGGGATTCGACTAGTCAGATATGGTGATCTGTATTCAATAGGTTGAAAATATGTAATATCACTTTTAGAAGCAATAATTGAAGCAGAGATTAAAATGTAGCTGTTTTTGTTTTATCAAATTATACACTAGTTATGCCAATGCCTGAATTTCAAGGCAGTGTCAGGAAATGCAGGGGAAGCTTGACCCAGAAGCAGAGCAGAAAAGATGATTTAATAGTAAATAAGAGCTGCTGGTTGGAGAAATTGGACTGGTCACATTGAGGTTAGGCTGCAATGAACTGATGGAGTCCATGGTAGTCAACGTATGGATGAAGACCCCCATCTTTTTTTTAGACAAAGAAGAATCCTGCACTAGCTGGGGACCGGCATGGCTGAATGAAGCCATGCTGTAGTGCTTTGGCAACGTAGTCATTCATGGCATGTGTCTCAGGACAGAATAAGGGTACAGACAACCTCAGAGAGGCGTGGTGCCTAAGAGGAGGCCAGTCATGCAGTCATGTGGTCTGTAAGATGTCAAGGTGCTGGCTACTCACACAGGTTCCACTTGCAGGGTCTCGGCCTGAATCATCGTCCGTACTCTTTTCCACAGATGCTCCCTGGCCTGCTGAGTTCCTCCAGCATTTTGTGTATGTTGCTTGGATTTCCAGTACCTTCAGAATTTCTCTTGTTGAGGGTGCTGGCTTCCTTTTTACTAAAGACGATGGCAAAGTCATGGTATTCCTGCGGGTGCTCAGTGAGGTTGAGGGTTTTCTGAATCTCCACAGGTTCACCGGATGATGTCAGCTGGGGTTGGGGGCAGGTGGGTCCTCAACTCGGCAGTGAACACAATTACCAGGCAAAGTGAGATTCGTGAGATCCTGAGTGGAGAGCCGGGGTAACCCATGATGAGAGGAGTGTTGGGTGAGTTGAAAAGGGGGAATTGTATGGACACATGGTGCTCTCCAATGCTCATGTACACAGGCTGTGTGCATGCTCTGAACATCCCAGATCCCAAGGAAGTCCAGTGATGGCCGTGATGCAGAAGGGGTGTGAGGTAAGTTCGGTAGGGATTCCAAGCTGCACACCCAGAGCCTGGTCCAGAAAGTTGCCTGCTGCACTGCAATCCACCAGAGCCACCTGTTCATATAGAGCCGTCAGGGTGTAGAGGATGACAGAGAGAGTGAGTTGGGCTATAGTGCCAAAACAAGGGGCTGGGAGAGGCTTACCAGAGAGAAGGCCTCTTGTCTCTACCTGGTTATGTAGTTTTCCCTGACACAGTGGGCATTTGATGTGTGGGAGGTCAGCTTCTCTGCAATAAGTATACAAATTGTTTTCCCACCGATGATCTCACTCTTGAGGGAGTTAAGGGAGCTCTCCTTAGCTGCATGGGTTCTAGAAGCATTGCTGGTTAGGGTCCTGCAGTCTGAAATAGTTCTGGGAATGGAACTAGTGTACTGGCAGGAGATCTGGAGTGTCTTTCCATTGGACGCTTGTCAATACGGAGGGCTAGAACGATAAGGTTTGAGGTTGGTGGGTAGACAGCTCATCTTTGAAGTGCTCCAAGCGGTCGTTATGGTAATGGGCCAGAAGTGCTTCTGCATTTCAGCCACACCCCACCACCAGGGTCCTGAATTCCACCGTGTAATCTGGCACTGAGCGCAAGCCTTGCAGTGGGCTAAGTATCTGATCCTCTGCCTCCCTTCCACTTCCCACAGGGTCAAGAACCCATTCCATCCCAGTGGTGAATTCCTCATATTTTTGAAGATGGTGGTTTTATTGTCCTAGTTGGCAATGGCCCACGTCAGAGCTCGACCAGTCAAGAGAGAGACAACAAATGTAACATACAGGGATGGCTGCAGCTTGAAGTGCAGGACGCACTGGGACGAGAAGTCCAGGCATCATGTTCGGGATCCATTGAAGCATTCGGGCACTGGAATCTGGGGTCTGAAGAAGGAAGTTAACTGGCACAGGGTTGCTGTAACAAAATGGTACATTGGTTGAGGTTGGAGAGTATATGGTTTCCTGCTGTTATTGGATAGTGCACTCATTAAGGAGATGACTTCCTTTTGGTGAGCAAATTCTGTTGGGTCAATTGCTGGTTCACTCATCCTGTCTGGAACTGTGGAGAAGGCTTGACCCATAAGGAGAGAAGCAGAGATGATTTAGCAGTGAACGATATTTTACCAGTAAACTAAAGAACAACATTTCATGAGGGGCCACAAAACAAGAGAGAACAGACACTTTTTAAAAAAGAATGTAGGCAAAAGACGGGCAACTATAGGCCAGTTAGTTTAATATCTGTATTCAGGAAAATGCTTGAAGCTGTCATTAAGGAAGAAATAACAAAACATTTAGAAATGAGTGGTTCCATTAGACAGACACAGCATGGATTCAGAAAGGGCAGGTCCTGTTTGACAAACTTACTGGAGTACTTTGAGGACATAATGAGTGCAGTGGATAGAGGGGAACAGGTGGATGTTGTATACTTGGATTTCCAGAAGGTGTTCGATAAGGTGCCGCACAAGAGACTTATAAATAAGATACGGATGCATGGAGTCGGAGGAAGTGTATTGGCATGGATAGTGGATTGGTTAACCAATAAAAGGCAGAGAGTTGGTATAAATGGGTGTTTCTCCAGTTGGCAGTCAGTGGTGAGTGGGGTGCCACAGTGGTTGATGCTGGGTCCAGGGCTGTTTATCATTTACATTGATGATTTGGAAGAGGGGACTGAGTGTAGCATAGCAAAATTTGCTGATGACACTAAACTGAGTGGAAAAGCAAATTGTACAGAGGATGTGGTGAGTCTGCAGAGGGATATAGATAGGTTAAGCGAGTAGGCCAAGGTCTGGCAGATGGAATACAACATTGGTAAATGTGAGATCATCCACTTTAGAAGGCATAATAGAGGAGCATATTATTATTTAAATGGTGAAAGAGTGCAGCTTGCTGATGTGCAGAGGGACTTGGGAGTGCTTGTTCATGAGTCACAAAAAGTTGGCTTGCAGGTACAACAGGTTATTAAGAAGGCAAATGGACTGTTGGCCTTCATTGCTAGAGGGATTGAATTCAAGAGCAGGAAGGTCATGCTGCAACTATACAGGGTACTGGTGAGGCCGCACCTAGAGTACCATGTGCAGTTCTGGTCCCCATACTTGAGGAAGGCTTTGGAGATAGTGCAGAGGAGGTTCACCAGGTTGATTCCAGAGATGAAGGGGTTAACCTATGAGGAGAGATTGAGTCGCCTGGGACTCTCTGGAATTCAGAAGAATGAGAGGGGATCTTATAGAAACATACAAAATTTTGAAAGGGATAGATAAGATAGAAGTAGGAAAGTTGTTTCCATTGGTAGGTGAGACTAGAACTAGGGGACATTGCCTCAAGATTCACGGGAGAAGATTTAGGATGGAGATGAGGAGAAACTGTTTTTCCCAGTGAGTGGTGAATCTGTGGAATTCTCTGCCCAGGGAAGCAGTTGAGGCTTCTTTATTAAATATATTTAAGAAACAGTTAGATAGGTTTTTACATTGTAAGGGAATTAAGGGTTCTGGGGAAAAGGCAGGTAGATGGAGCTGAGTTTACAGACAGATCAGCCATGATCTTATTGAATGGCAGGGCAGGCTCGATGGGCCAGATAGCCTACTCCTGCTCCTATTTCTTATGTTCTTATGTTATGTTCTTAACACAGCAAGATAACTGAAGGCTAGGAGAAATTGGTTGAGGCTGGCTAGTTCGTATGAGAACTGGGTTGAAATAGGCTGCAAGTGATGTCAGAAATTAGTAGCCGATGACTCCTATTAGCTGGGTGGAGACTAGGAGAAGCCTGCCTGTGCAGGCCTGACAGGGAGACTCTTTACATTCCTTGGCATTAACCTGTAAGAGGTTTTGTCCTGGGAGCAGCACATACATGTCATCATAAAGAATGCGTTTCTGCACCTCTGCTTTCTTTGAAGTGTGCTTAGATTTGACATGGCTGCAAAATTTTTGAGGTATTACTATAGCTGCACTGTGAAGAGTCTTCGAACTGGTTGCATCAAAGACTGGCATGAAAGCACCAATGCCCAGGCTTGAAAAACCCTACAAAAAGTTGTGGATACAGCCTAGTCCCTCATAGTCATTGAGCACACTTACATGGAGCTCTGTCACAAGAAATCAGCATCCATTGTCAAAGACTTCCATCATCATAGCCATGCCCTCTTCTCGGTACTATGATTGGGCAGGAGGCACAGAAGCCTTAGGCCCCAGATAATCAGTTTCAGGAACAGTTATTATTCTACAAATATCAGGCTCCTGAACTCTATTGCATTTCATTTTATAGACAATAGGTGCAGAAGTAGGCCATTCAGCCCTTCGAGCCAGCACCACCATTCACTGTGATCATGGCTGATCATCCACAATCAGTATCCATTTCCTGCCTTATCAACATAAACATAGAAACATAGAAAATAGGTGCAGGAGTAGGCCATTCGGCCCTTCGAGCCTGCACCGCCATTCATTATGATCATGGCTGATCATCCAACTCAGAACCTCACCCCAGCCTTCCCTCCATACCCCCTGACCCCCGTAGCCACAAGGGCCATATCTAACTCCCTCTTAAATATAGCCAATGAACTGGCCTCAACTGTTTCCTGTGGCAGAGAATTCCACAGATTCACCACTCTCTGTGTGAAGAAGTTTTTCCTAATCTCGGTCCTAAAAGGCTTCCCCTCTATCCTCATACTGTGACCCCTCATTCTGGACTTCCCCAACATCGGGAATAATCTTCCTGCATCTAGCCTGTCCAATCCCTTTAGGATCTTATACGTTTCAATCAGATCCCCCCTCAATCTTCTAAATTCCAACGAGTACAAGCCCAGTTCATCCAGTCTCTCTTCATATGAAAGTCCTGCCATCCTAGGAATCAATCTGGTGAACCTTCTTTGTACTCCCTCTATGGGAAGGATGTCTTTCCTCAGATTAGGGGACCAAAACTGCACACAATACTCCAAGTGTGGTCTTACCAAGGCCTTGTACAACTGCAGTAATACCTCCCTGCTCCTGTACTCGAATCCTCTCGCTATAAATGCCAGCATACCATTCGCCTTTTTCACCGCCTGCTGTACCTGCATGCCCACTTTCAATGACTGGTGTATAATGACACCCAGGTCTCGTTGCACCTCCCCTTTTCCTAATCGGCCACCATTCAGATAATAATCTGTTTTCCTATTTTTGCCACCAAAGTGAATAACTTCACATTTATCCACATTAAATTGCATCTGCCATGAACTTGCCCACTCACCCAACCTATCCAAGTCACCCTGCATCCTCTTAGCATCCTCCTCACAGCTAACACTGCCACCCAGCTTCGTGTCATCCGCAAACTTGGAGATGCTGCATTTAATTCCCTCATCCAAGTCATTAATATATATTGTAAACAACTGGGGTCCCAGCACTGAGCCTTGCGGTACCCCACTAGTAACCGCCTGCCATTCTGAAAAGGCCCCGTTTATTCCCAGTCTTTGCTTCCTGTCTGCTAACCAATTCTCCACCCACACCAATACCTTACCCCCAATACCATGTGCTTTAAGTTTGCACACTAATCTCCTGTGTGGGACCTTGTCAAAAGCCTTTTGAAAATCCAAATATACCACATCCACTGGTTCTCCCCTATCCACTCTACTAGTTACATCCTCAAAAAATTCTATGAGATTCGTCAGACATGATTTTCCTTTCACAAATCCATGCTGACTTTGTCCGATCATTTCACCGCTTTCCAAATGTGCTGTTATCACATCTTTGATAACTGACTCCAGCAGTTCCCCCACCACCGACGTTAGACTAACCGGTCTATAATTCCCCGGTTTCTCTTTCCCTCCTTTTTTAAAAAGTGGAGTTACATTAGCCACCCTCCAATCCTCAGGAACTAGTCCAGAATCTAATGAGTTTTGAAAAATTATCATTAATGCATCCACTATTTCTTGGGCTACTTCCTTAAGCACTCTAGGATGCAGACCATCTGGCCCTGGGGATTTATCTGCCTTCAATCCCTTCAATTTACCTAACACCACTTCCCTACTAACATGTATTTCGCTCAGTTCCTCCATCTCACTGGACCCTCTGTCCCCTACTATTTCTAGAAGATTATTTATGTCCTCCTTAGTGAAGACAGAACCAAAGTAATTATTCAATTGGTCTGCCATGTCCTTGCTCCCCATAATCAATTCACCCGTTTCTGTCTGCAGGGGACCTACATTTGTCTTTACCAGTCTTTTCCTTTTTACATATCTATAAAAGCTTTTACAGTCCGTTTTTATGTTCCCTGCCAGTTTTCTCCGGTAATCTTTTTTCCCCTTCCTAATTAAGCCCTTTGTCCTCCTCTGCTGAACTCTGAATTTCTCCCAGTCCTCAGGTGAGCCACTTTCTCTGGCTAATTTGTATGCTTCTTCTTTGGAATTGATACTATCCCTAATTTCTCTTGTCAGCCACAGGTGCACTACCTTCCTTGATTTATTCTTTTGCCAAACTGGGATGAACAATTGTTGTAGTTCATCCATGCAACCTTTAAATGCTTGCCATTGCATATCCACCGTCAATCCTTTAAGTGTCATTTGCCAGTCTATTTTAGCTAACTCACGTCTCATACCTTCTAAGTTACCCCTCTTTAAGTTCAGATCCTTTGTTTCTGAGTTAATTATGTCACTCTCCATCTTAATGAAGAATTCCACCATATTATGGTCACTCTTACCCAAGGGGCCTCTCACGACAAGATTGCTAGTTAACCCTTCCTCATTGCTCAAAACCCAGTCCAGAATAGCCTGCTCTCTAGTTGGTTCCTCCACATGTTGGTTCAAAAAACCATCCTGCATACATTTCAAGAAATCCCCTTCCTCAGCACCTTTACCAATTTGGTTCACCCAATCTGCATGTAGATTGAAGTCACCCATTATAACTGCTGTTCCTTTATTGCACACATTTCTAATTTCCTGTTTAATACCATCTCCGACCTCACTACTACTGTTAGGTGGCCTGTACACAACTCCCACCAGTGTCTTCTGCCCCTTAGTGTTACGTAGCTCTACCCATATCGATTCCACATCTTCCCGGCTTATGTCCTTCCTTTCTATTGCGTTAATATCTTCTTTAACCAGCAACGCCACCTCACCTCCCCTTCCTTCATGTCTATCCCTCCTGAATATTGAATATCCCTGAACATTGAGCTCCCATCCCTGGTCACCCTGGAGCCATGTCTCTGTGATCCCAACTATATCATAATCATTAATAACAATCTGCACTTTCAATTCATCCACCTTATTACGAATGCTCCTTGCATTGACACACAAAGCCTTCAGGCGCTCATTTACAACTCTCTTAGCCCTTATACAATTATGCTGAAAAGTGGCCCTTTTTAATGCTTGCCCTGGATTTGTCGGCCTGCCACTTTTACTTTTCTCCTTAGTACTTGTTGCTTCTACCCTCACTTTACACCCCTCTGTCTCTCTGCACTGGTTCCCATCCCCCTGTTGTGAACTAACCTCCTCACGCCTAGCCTCTTTAATTTGATTCCACCGTTGATTCTGCTATCTTTAAGAGCTCTATCCATCTCTTTCTATAAATGCTGCCAAGAAACTGAATCTCAAGGTAGCACATAGTAACTTAAATGTACTTTTATAATTTTTGTAAATGTACATAATTATTTTTATAAATTTTATAAATGTACATAATTTTTAATAATAAATTTACCTTGAACTTTGAAGTATGATTTTTGAATGACAACTTTCTATCATAGTTTTCCAACCATTAAAATCATTGGCTGATATTTTACTGGCAAGTACAATCATTTACATTTATTTATTTCATTTATTGAGATACAGCGCAGAATAGTCCCTCCTGGCCCTACGAGCCATGCCACCTAGCAACCCATCAGTTTAATCTGAGCTGAATCACGAGAAAATTTACAATAATTCAAGATTGCAAATGTCTCTCCACTCTTTAAGATGAGGCGAAGGCAAAAGACATGAAATTGTAGACCAGTTAGCCTAACCTCAGTTGTTGGGAAAGTGTTGGAGTCTATTATTAAGGATGAGGTTTCAAGGTACTTTGAGATTAATGATAAAATAAGTCAAAGTCAGCATCGTTTCTGTCAAGGGAAATTTTGCCTGGTAAATCTTTTATAGTTCTTTGAGGAAGTAACAAGCAGTTTGGACAAAGGAGAGGCAGTGGATGTCATTTACTTGGATTTTCAGAAGGTATTTGATAAGGTGCCGTACATGAGGCTGCTTAACATGATAAAATCCTGTGGCATTACAGGAGAGATGCTGGCATGGATAGAGGAATAGCTGACAGACAGGAGGCAGCGAGTGGGAATAAAGGGGGCCTCTTCTGGTTGGCTGCCAGTGACTAGTAGTTTTCCTCAGGGGTCTGTATTGGGACTGCTACTTCTCACATTGTTTGTCAATGATTTGTATAATGGAATTGATGGCTTTGTGGCAAAGTTTTCAGATGGTACAAAGAGAGGTGGAGGGGTTATTAGATACCAAGGAAGCAATACGATTGCTGTAGGGCTTAGACAAAATGAAAGAATGGGCAAAAAAGTGGCAGATGGAATACAGTGTTGGGAAATGTATGATAATACATTTTGGTAAAATATAGCGCAGACTATTATCTAAATGGGGAGAAGGTTCAAACATCAGAGGTGCAGAGGGACTTGAGAGTCCTCATGCAAGACTCCCAGAAGGTTAATTTCCAGGTTGAGTTTGTGATAAAGAAGGCAAATACAATATTGGCATTTATTTCAAGGGAAATAGAATGTGAAAGCAAGAAGATAGTTCTGAGGCTTTATAAGACACTTGGCAGGCCACTGTTGGAGTATTGTCAATAGTTTTGGGCCCCATATCTCAGACAAGATGTGTTGTCATTGGAGAGAGTCCAGAGGAGGTTCATGAAGATGATTCTGGGAATGAAGGGGTTAACATATGAGGAGCATTTGGCAACTTTAGGCATATACTCACTGGAATTTAGAAGAATGTGTGGGGATCTCCTTGAAACCAACTGAATATTGAAAGGACTAGATAAGGTGGATGTGGAGAGTTTGTTTCCTATGGTGGAGGTGTCAGAACTAGAGGGCACAACTTCAAATTTGAGGGGCAACCATTGTTGGTGGAACTTTTAGGTGGAACGTTTTTAGCCAAAGAGTGGTGAATATGTGGAATACTCTGCCACAGACTGCGGTGGAGGTAAAGTCCATGGGCAGATTAAACGCAGAAGTGGGTTAGGTTCCTGATTGGTCATGGCGTCAAGGGGTATGGCAAGAAGGCAGGGATATGTGGTTAAGTGGGATCTGGGATCAGCCATGATGGATGGGTGGAGCAGACTCGATGGGCTGAATGGCCTAATTCAGCTCCTATGTCTTATGGTCTAAGATTCAAGTACATTTATTATCAAAGAATGTATAAATTATACAACCTTCAGATTTGTTCACTCACAAGTAGTCACAAATAAGAAACCTGAAAGGAACCATTAAAGAAAAAATAAAAATAAAAGACCAACACCCGATGCGCAACGGAAAGAAAAAAAAACAAATCATGCAAACAACTGAAGTAAAGAATAACACTCAAACCCAAAACTGAGTCCTCAGAACTGAACCATTGTGCAGCCCAGTGTAGGCCCAAAGCCTCGCTTGTCAGTTCATTATATTAGCAGGCACTGAGCACAGCAGCTGGGGCAGTCTTCATAGCCTCAGTACCATGGAAAGAGAAGTGACCATCAGGGAGAACGAGCAAAATCAGATCAGATTCTAACACTTTTCAATCTATCTGGGCCGGCATTTCAATCGACCAAACAACCGAACAGCGAAAGGCTCCAGCACCTTGGAAAGAGGAGTGAAGATCACGGAGAGCAAGTAAAATCAACTCCCGGCTCTGACCTGGTCTGGCATTTAAACTGTCTAAACAGTGAATTGTACCTCACACTAGGATCCAACTGCAAAGAAAGGCTCTGGGCCCAGAATTCGCTACCCAACCCGAAGCTGCTGTCAAGCTCTTCAAATCAGCTTGGTGCCCAGAGCGATTCAACCTTACACCTGGGCTAATTGTATGAACACTGAACCTCCTCTGCCTGCACCCTGACTTCTCCACTCAAAACCCACAGCAAACCAACCTCACACCCAGGCCAGTTGGAACTCGATCTGCAACGGTTCTGCAATACACCGTCTCGGCCCAGCCCCCGAACTCGCCTCCCCATCACTCGCCCCTTCACTGTTTGCAACCAATAAACCTACCAAACGTTACGCCTTTGGACTGTGGGAGGAAATCAAAGCACCTGGAAGAAACCCATGCCATCACGGGGAGTATGCACACACTCCTTACAGGCAGTGGCGGGAATTGAACCCAGGTCACCTGTACTGTATAGTGTAGTGCTAATATGGAGCTGTCAACATTGTTAACAAAAGTTTCAGGACTTGCATATCAGTGTGGAGGCTCATCCAAACAAGGTAAACACCAACAGCCATTTCCCAACTGCATTCCAGTAGTGGGGTGGGTTTTTGGTGACATTCACCAACATCTCCATGTGAGATCTGCTCTCGAGTCCTAGCTGTAGAGTATTAAGTGCCTCCATTTCAATGAGAATGGTAAATCTGCAGAAAGCAAAGAATCAAACTGGCAAATTATTGTATGTTGTTTTTGATTGGTGTAATATGTCTAATTATTTAAAAGTGTTTCTTAATTTTAATTTTTTCCAAATCTATTATTTACTTTAATACTGTTTTTGGCACTACTTTATAAATGAATATCAAAGACATTCTTATCTTCGTCTATAGTTACTTTAGCAGATAGATATGCTAAATTATTCCTCCTCCATTATTCTCCTGATTGACTGACATGTGACTCCATAGCAAGGATTGTGTCAGCACCTTGTCAATTGGTAGTTCTCTACAGGAACGTGAAGTGCAAATGTTGGCATGTGGGTAGAGGACATTACAACTGAAAATAAGTTGGAAAAGTCGCCTTACTCACCAAATTGTGAATTGAAAGAAGAATCATTCATGTGACCCATATAAAATGCTGGAGCAACTCAATAGGCCCGTCTGTGTCTAAGGAAAGACATTGAAGTGGAAAGAGATCAACTCCTTATTCTTTTCCAAAGATGCTGACTGACCTGCTGAGTTCCTCCAGCACTTTGTGTGAGTTGCTCTGGATTGTCAGCATTGGCAGAACCTCTTGTACTTGAGAATTGTTCTGCTGCTGTGCCTGATTCCCTGGCCTGATTGGCAAAACCAGCCTTCTGGTGAGGAATGGAATTTGTAGGTAGTGCATATGGGTTCTGAACCCAAACCAGTAAAATCAAGATCCATTCAATAAGTTTACTTTGATTTCTTTTAAGAATAAACTGAGTTTAGCATTTATTGCACACACATATTGTTCCAGAGAGACTAGTATAGAAATTGCAGGGGCCCTGGCAGAAATATTTAAATTGTCCTTAACCACAGGTGCAGTGCCGGAGGACTGGAGGGTAGTTCATGTTGTTCCGTTGTTTAAAAAAGAGTCCAAAAGTAAACCAGGTAATTACAGGCCTGACATCAGTAGTAGGTAAATTATTGGAAGGTGATCTGAGAGATCGGATATACAAGTATTTGGACAGCCAAGGGCTGATTAAGGATAGTCAGCAAGGCTTTGTGCATGGTAGATCGTGTTTAACGAATCTTGTAGAGTTTTTCGAGGAGTTTACCAAGAAAGTAGAGGAAGGAAAGGCTGTGGATGTTGTCTACATGGACTTTAGTAAGGCCTTTGACAAGGTCCCACATGACAGGTTAGTTCAGAAGATTCAGACACTAGGTATCCATGGAGAGGTTGTAAACTGAATTTGAAACTGGCTGTGTGAGAGAAGACAGAGTGGTAGTAGATGATTGCTTCTCAGACTGGAGGTCTGTGACTAGTGGTGGGCCTCAGGGATCTGTGCTAGAACCATTGTTGTTTGTTGTCTATATCAATGATCTAGGTGATAATGTGGTGAATTGGATCAGCAAGTTTGCTGATGACACCAAGATTGGAGGCATTATGGACAGCGAGGAAGGCTTTCAAAGCTTGCAGAAGGATCTGAATCAACTGGAAAAATGGGCCAGAAAATGGCAGATGGAATTTAATGCAGACAAGTGTGAGGTGTTGCATTTTGGAAGGACAAATCAAGGTAGGACATACACAGTAAATGGTAGGGCACTGAGGAGTGTGGAGGAACAAAGGGATCTGGGAGTTCAGATACATAATTTCCTGAAAGTGGCGTCACAGATAGACAGGGTTGTAAAGAAGGCTTTTGGCATCCTGGCATTCATAAATCAAAGTATTGAGTATAGGATTTGGGATGTTCTGGTGAGGTTGTGTAAGACATTGGTGAGGCCAAATTTGGAGTATTGTGTGAAGTTCTGGTCACCTAACTATAGGAAGGATATCAGTAAGATTGAAAGAGTGCAGAGAAGATTTACTAGGATGTTGCTGGGTCTTCAGGAGTTGAGTTACAGGGAAAGATTGAATAGGTTAGGGCTTTATTTCTTGAAGCATAGAAGAATGAGGGGGGATTTGATAGAGGTTTACAAAATTATAAAGGGTATAGACAGAGTAAATGCGAGTAGACTCTTTCCACTTAGATTAGGAGAGATAAATACGAGAGGACATGGCTTTAGGGTGAAAGGGGAAAGGTTTAGGGGGAACATTAGGGGGAACTTCTTCACTCAGAGAGTGGTGGGAGTGAGGAACGAGCTGCCATCTGACGTGGTAAGTGTAGGCTCACTCTTAAGTTTTAAGAATAAATTGGATAGATACGTGGATGGGAGAGGTCTGGAGGGTTATGGACTGGGTGCAGGTCAATGGGACTAGCGGAATAAAGTTTCGGCATAGACTAGAAGGGCCGAATGGCCTGCTTTCTGTGCTGTAGTGCTCTATGGTTCTATGGTTCTTGGACACTGCTTAGATCACACAAATGATTGTATGTGGCTCTATATAATGTCAGTCTGCTTTGAAAAATGAAGGATGTTAGTTAACAAACACATGGTTTCACAATAAGAGAATGGCCAAGTAATTTGTTTTTATGATATTGTTTGTGGCATAAACTTTGGCAAGGCACTGAGTAAACTCTCTTATTCTTCTTGGGAAAGTACTTTACCTTCAGGCAGCTGGGGTTTTGATTGATACTCTCCGCTACAGCAGTGGCACTTGTTTAATAGAGGACTGAATTGACAGTATAGACTAAGTGTTTTGGTCTTGAGTCAGGTTTAAACTTTCAGTCTGATAGCAGAAGTGCATTCTGTACCTCACCAAACTATTCCTTCTCCGCTGTTCTGACGTGTAGCTCCATACCTAGCTGTCTAGTTGTCCATTGATTGCTCCTCATATGAAAAACTTTGAATGTTGGCCGGTCGAGAGAGGACATCACATGTAAAACCAAAGCTGCAAGCCATTTTGCTCACTACACATGGATTGTCAGTGGGAATCTATTCTTTATGCTGGCCTGCAATGTTCCAAATCTTCTTGTAACTCTGTAGAAAATGGATGCAACCACAAATCTTCCCAATCTGAAAGGCAGCACCCTACTGCTTCTTTACTTTTACTTGGTCTCTGCCGAAGAGAACACTAACTCGTTGAGCTTAATACAGCAATATTATCAACAAAGGAAGAGAATTTGTCAAAAATTATTAAGGTTGTTTGCCTTTTTTGAAAGTTGATTTTTCAAAATGTCAAGACAGAAAATGAGTCACTTTAATCATGTGAAATCTGAAATAAAGAATACTTGAAATTTATACTACTATAACCCACTTCCATCCTTCCAACTTTTAGTATTAGAATGTAAAAATACATCAAGTTTATCATCTGTTCCAGACTAGGAAATTTAGTCTATACTATCCAAAGTCTACAGCATACTTGGAGAAGAAAATTTATATTTCTTCTTCATTATTTTACAATACCAAGACTCTATAACACCTTTCTTCAGATTTGTGAACCACATTACTTCACCTCCACCTTAGAATCCTAGAAAAGATGGCCAAGATCTTAGACATCATGATTGAATATAGACTTCAAGTTCACCGAAGTCTAGTGGCCAAATCTTAATTTAGAAATAGCCAAGGTACATTCTGAAGTCATAAAGTTTATTATTCAGTTGGATATGAAAAAATGTTGACTTCAGAATTTTATTAATTGTGTCTTTATTAAACATGAATGAAGATTTTTGCCTTTCAATGCCAACATAATTTTTCCTGCATGGGTTATACATGTTTTAAATGGGGGAAAAAAACATAGAATCAACTATAAGGATTTTAGCTGATCTCTACAGAGACTTGTTACTCCGGTTGCTAATCTAAATTATATCAACTGGAGAGTTTGTCTTCTATTGGGAAATTGACGCAAAATGGTCACCACAACAGTGCCACATGTCCATAATCTACAAAGAATTGAAAAGTTACTGACACCAATCAGCTATGTTCAAGCAGTTAATTCATTGATCCCTCAGAAATCTGGTAAATGGGTGAATCTAAGGGGAATCTTGAAGAGGTGTGGAGAGATGGTAAGAGCTATTGTAGGAGAAGGAACAGAAAGAAGCTCCACGTGAGAATAGGACTTTCACAGTGAACAGTAGTGGTGAGTTTTGGAAAATAGAGAGATGCATGGGTGCGAGTACATGGCTCCTGGCAAGTGTCATTACAGGGAGAAAGTAGGATTTTAGCATGCTGGCCTTCATCAGGCAGGACTTTGAGTAAAGAAGTTGACATGTTTTGTTGCTGTTGTATAAGATGAGGCTTTTAGAATATTGTATTTAACTTTGGTCACTTTGCCATAGGAAAGATGTCATTAAGGTGGAAGGAGTGCAAAGGAGATTTACGAGGATGTTGCCACAACTCGATGGACTGAGGGATGAACAGAAGTTTAGCAGATTAGGACTTTATTTATTGGAGTGTAAGAGAACATGGGGTGATCTTGTAGAGGTGTATACAATCCTGAGGGGCATAGATACAGTGAATGCACACAGTCTTTTTCTGAGGGTTGGGGAATCAAGAACAAGCTATACTTCATTCGGAGTTTGAGGAGATTTGGTATGTCATGGCATAGCCCTGTGGATTTAATTTCTCACCAGTGTCAGCAACTGAAGTGCCGCAGGAGATCGGAACATCGAGGCAGTGGGTGCGGCTGCTGGAGGCCTCTGCACTCGGAGGTTGCTCTCTCTCTCTCTCGGCGGTGAGACAGGGAGAGTTTGCTGCCAATTCTTGAGTCAGGAAAACAGAATAAAAGCGATGCTGCAGCCTGTAACTTTGAAACAGCGAGCCGTCTTTTGGTCTCCCCTCTCGCTGAGGAAAGGGTGCCACCTCCCTCCCTTGTTAGTGAGAGAGAGAGAGCAGGTCAAAGTGCTGGGTTATGCACTGCAGTTTTTGATAGGCCTAGATCATAGTCCCTTTGGGGGCTTTGCTATTTAAGGGTTTTCTTGTTTTGTGGATGTCTGCAAAGGGGAAGGATTTCAGGTTTATACTGTGTAAATTCTCTGATATTAAATGAACCATTGAACCGAAGACGATTGCAAATTTCTACCGATGTACCGCGGAGAGCATTCCAACTGTCTGTGTCACCGACTGGTATGGTGGGGGGGGGGGTGGTGGTGGCACTGCACAGGATCAAGATAAGCCACAGAAAATTGTAAAATCAGTCAGCTCCATCATGGGCACTAGCCTCTCAGGCATCTCGGAAATCTTCAAGGAGCAATGCCTCAAACAGACAGAATCCATCATTAACGACCCCCATCACCCAGAGCATACCCTCTTCTCATTGATACCATCAAGGAAGAAGTACAGGAGCCTGAAGGCACACACTCGGTAATTCAGGAACAGCTTCTTCCCCTTCGCCATCAGATTTCTGAATGGACAAGGAACCCATGAATACTACCTCACTACTTTGTTCTTCTCTCTTTGCACCTCTGATTTAATTTAACTTTTTAATATATATGTGTGTGTGTATATATATATATATATATATATATATATATATATATATATATATACACACACACACAATTACCATAATTCATATTTTTGTTATTATCTATTGCATTGTACTACTGTCGCATAACAACAAATTTCATGACATGTTCTGGTGATATTAAACCTGATTCTGATTCTGATCAATGCACACAAAATGCTGGAGGAACTCAGCAGGCCAGGCAGCATCTATGGAAAATCAACGTTTCAGTCAAAGCTGAAACCCTTTGGCAGGACTGGAGTAAAAAAAAGCTGAGGAGTAGATTTGAAACATGGAGGGAAGGGAGAGAGAAACACCAGGGGATAGGTGAAACTTTGAGGGGGAGGTGAAGTACCTTCAATTACTCCAAAAGACTGAGGTTTGGTAAAATACTGAAAGGCTTTTATTCGCTGTACAATACGACCTCCACAGTAAGTGTCTGCCCCCGGACTGAGGGAGAGGGGCAAGGCGAACACCTTTATACAGGATTCTGTGGGAGGAGCCACAGGGACAGTCAGCAGAGGGGTGTGTCCAGACAGGTAACCGAGTTACAACATATATACATGGTTTACCACAGGAGGGATGAAGCAAAGAGATAGGAAATGATTGGTGAAAGACACAGAAGGCCATGGAAGAAAGAAAAAGGGGCAGGGTGGGGGGAAGGAGCACCAGAGGGTGGTGATGTGTGGGCAAGAAGTTAACATGAGAGAGGGAAAAGGGAATGGGAAATGGTGAAGGGTGGGGAGATATCACTGGAAGTTTGAGAAACCAATGTTCACGCCATCAAGTTATCAGCTACCTAAAAGGAATCTAAGGTGTTGTTCCTCCAACTTAAGTGTGGCCTTATCATAACAGTGGAAGAGGCCATGGATGGACATATCGGAATGGGAATAGGAATTAAAATGGGTGGCCACTGGGAGATCCCGCTTGTTCTGAATGACGGAGTGTAGACTCCCGGTGAAGCAGTCTCCCAATCTATGTCGGGTGTCACTGATACTGATTCTAAGGACATAGATTTAGGGGGAGAGGGGATAACTTTCTTACCCAGAGGGTGGTCAGAAATATGGAAGGAGCTACCAGAGAAAATGGCTAAGGGAGATCCATGAAAAGCAATTAAAAGGCTATGGGACAGATACATGGATAAGAACGGTTGCGAGGAATATAGCCTAAAAACAGACAAGTGGGACTAGCTGATGGAATTATGGTACTGCGCAGAAGTTTTAGTCACATATATATACAGCTATAGCTGGGGTGCCTAAGACTTTTGCACAGTACTGTATTTGTTAATTGTGGAGTGCAGAGCGAGTTTGTAAATCTGGCAGGAGAAAAGCATGTTGGGAATGGTGAGGATGGAGTGTGGTACAGGTGGCAGAGAAGGAGTGCTACTCATGGGGGATGGTGCTGGTGCCACATATGAGGCTGCTTACCAAGTTAAGGGACCATGGTATTACAGGAAAGTTACTAACATGATTAGAGCATTGGCTGATTGGTAGGAGGCAGCGAGTGGGAATGAAAGGATCCTATTCTGGTTAGCTCCAGTGATTAGTGGTGTTCCACAGGGGTCGGTGTTGGGACAACTGATTTTTATTCTGTATATAAATGATTTAGATGATGGAAACATTTAGATGTGTTGCGCTTCACCAGGTAGTTAAGGTGTTGGTCTAGTGATCTGAAGGTCCCTAGTTCGAGCCTCAGCTGAGGCAGCATGTTGTGTCATTGAGCAAGGTGCTTAACCACACATTGCTCTACGATGACACTGGTGCCAAGCTGTATTTGCCCCAATGCCCTTCCCTTGGACAACATCGGTGGCGTGGAGAGGGGAGACTTGCAGCATGGGCAACTGCCGGTCTTCCATTCAACCTCGCCAGACTTGCGTCCTGGAAACCTTCCAAGGCGCAAGTCCATGGTCTCACGAGACTAACGGATGCCTATATAAAAAGATGATGGAATAGATGGCTTTGTTGCCAAGTTTACAGATGATATGAAGATTGGTGGAGGGGCAGGTAGTGTTGAGGAGACAGATAGGGTGCAGAAGGACTTAGACAGATTAGGAGAAGGGGAAGGAAGTGGCAAGTGAAATACAATGTTGGAAAATGCATGGTCATGCATTAGTAAAAACAAATGTGCAGGCTATTTTCTTAACAGGGAGAAAATCCAGGAATCTGAGATGCAGAAGGACTTGAGAGTCCTTGGGCAGAACACCCTGATGGTTAAATTGCAGGTTGAGCTGGTGGTGAGTAAAACAAATGCCATATTAGCATTCATTTCAGGAAGTCTAGAATACAAGAGCAGGGATGTGATGCTGAGGCTTTATAAGGCATTGATGAGGCCTCACCTTGAGTATTGTGAACAGTTTTGGGCTCCTCATCTTAGAAAAGATGTGCTGGCATTGGAGAGGGTCCAGAGGAGATTCACAAGGATGATTCCAGGAATGAAAGGGTTATCATACGAGGAACGTTTGATGGCTATGGGTCTGTACTCACTGCAATTCAGAAGGATGAGGGTGGATCTCATTGAAACCTTTTGAATGTTGAATGCCTAGACAGTGTAGATGTGGAAAGGATGTTTTGCAGGATGGGAGAATCTAGGACAAGAGGGCACAACCTCAGGACGGAGGGGCACCCTTTCAAAACAGTGATGTGGAGAAATTTCTTTTGCCAAAGGGTGGTGAATTTGTGGAACTTGTTGCCACATGCAGCTGTGGAGGCCAGGTCATTGGGTATATTTAAGGCAGGTTGATAGGTTCTTGATGGACATGGCATCAAATGTTACGGGGAGAAGGCCGGGAACTGGGGTTGAGGAGCAGATTGAAAAAAGGAATCAGCCATGATTGAATGGTGGAGTAGACTCGATGGGCCAGATGGACTAATTCTGCTCCTATGTTTTATGGTCTTATGGGTGCAGAAAAACCCACGCCTGTGACACCAGGTAAGATCAGTTGATTTCAAACAATTTGTTTGTGGATCATTACTGAATGTCCCTCTGGTGCTTCCTGCTGCCATCCCCTTTTCCCAGCCATGATTCCCCTTTTCTGTCCCCATCCCACTCTCAGTCCACAATAGAGGCCCATATCAGGATCATGTTCATCATCATTCACATATGTCACAAAATTTGTGTTTGTGGTAGCAGTGCAGTGCAATACATCAAATTACTACAGCACTGTGCGAAATCCTTAAGCACCCTAGCTATATATATGTGGCTATGACTTCTGTGCAGTACTGTAAGTGCTTAATATAAAATCAGCTCAAAATACAGGATCATAGAGCGATACCAAACAAACACAGGGCCTTTGGCCCACTGTGTCAATGTCAACCATTCAAACTCATTCTACATTTATCCCATTATGTTACTCTTCCTAGGTCCTAGCTCAGAATAACTCAGTTTCTCTGTATGAATAAGTACAGTACCCTGATCTTCTCTTTAGCCTGTACTATGGTGAGATCATATAATTCCATCACTCCTCTACCTCGTTATGTCAGTGCTGGGCTTGATGCTTCTCATTCTGACCAATAAAAGAAGAAAATAAAACACAAAAAACATCTTGTGTTTTTTTTAGCCAATAGTGAAACTCTGTGTTGGCAGTAAACATTAACCATGCAGAAATTTACATTTTCCTGCATTTTAATAAAGAATTCAGTTTCAAAATGCTTAAATTGATTTCTGACTGGTCCCATATGTTTGTGGAATGTACTGGTCACTGGTGTCAGTGCAGTGAACTGGTAAATGTTATTAAATTTTAATGCTAACATAAATTTGAATTATCCTGTTATTATTGATATCGCTTTATGGAGCAATGTAGAGACTGAAAGATAAATATCTCTTTATCAAAATTCTTGTAATAATGGAAAATACCTGATACTATCAAGCATGATAAGATAGCGAAGAAAACTAAAACTAAATGAGATTCGATATAAAAATCAAAAATATCACTCTTTATTTTATATAATGTCCACCCTGTTCCTCTTGCAGCTCTCACTCACAGTGTAGTCACACATAAGTAGCTGCAGAACCTCTGAAGTCACTTGTATCTGTGTGCCTCTCCCCTGGGATTTACACCTCAAGTGATTTAATGTCAGGATAAAGCATCTTGACTGTTGGATCAGCATGTTAAGCAAATATAGCTTTAATTTGGCTGCATGAAGATGCTGCAGTTCAGAAAAGTCACAAGTACCATAATTGAGAGAAACGTGTCATTGGCAATATTCACAATGTTTCAGAACATGGTTACAGCAGAAATGTCATAACCCTTATATGGTGTGCCAACTATAATTCACAACAGATGTAGTGATTCAACAGTTATTATATTTTTAAAAAAGTGTTTTAGTCTGAATTAAAGTGCGAGGGAACCAAATTTAAATTATCATTCCAAAAGACATATGAATCTAGCCGGCTGCTTTAAAGAGGACTTAAAAATGAGATGTTATTTAAAAAAATATCAAAATCTATCTTTTTGTCGCCTTAGGAATGCTTTCAAAGGATCAGTTATCAACGTAATATAATATTGCTGACATAACCATGATATATCGAGAGCTGAAGGCAACAATGTATTTTGCATTAATAAACTGTCGCGAAGTGGGCTTTTAAAAAAAAGGAATGCATGTCTTTATATCAGAGGAAGCCAGCTATGAAACATGGGCATGGTGGTCTTTCCATCACTACTGGCTATGGCCTATTTGTAGTCATGACATTTATCAGTGTGGCAGGAAGTATTAAACTACTGAAAGACAATCATTAACTCCTCTAAACTAGATGCCCACATACCTTAGGCTCACAAAGCCATGGGAAAAATTCACTTGGCGTTTTGTCTCCTTCAACAGTACTGCTGTTCATAATTTGATGGAAAATTGATTAATCGCACATTTAACTCAATGCAAGATTCTCTGCACTGTAATAAATTATGGCCATTAATCAATAAGTACAGAGTAATTCCAGGAGTCTGGAGACATGCTGGTTTCTAATAGAAAAACTTGTGCTAAGGCCTCTCTGCCAATGACCACTTCGTCTAAAGTATTTTGCACCTGCCTCAATCCAATTAGATGACATAATTAATGAACCTCGATGAAGTTGATAATTTGTTATCTGAAAGAGGGCTGTTTCAATACATCCATTACATTTTGACATGCAACACCTTGGGATAAAATCGGCGAAAAATAAAAATGTGATTGGAAAAAACTTGGAAACCAGTAGTTTAGTGAAGAGAATTGTGAAAGCAAAAGGCTCAGGATGAGGCATAATTGTTGAGGGTGATTTATTGTTGAATATTTGCCCTAATAATAAAATAGTTTAGGCTAATGTCAGGATATGATTTGACAATAATCTTTGTATTTTGCCTTTGCTTTTCTTCATTTTCTGAAGTAGTTTAGAATCTAGATATTGTCAATTCATTTGAAGTTATAATTCTGAAATTTTCTGGCAGTATTTTTAGCATTCCTAAGGTGGATTTCCAGCCAACAAGAAGAAAGTAAAAAAATGTTTCTCTTCTCGCTGGTCAATGACTTGTTGGAAGTAGTGTCTCTCAAATGTCTGATTTCTGAATTTAATATGAATCTGTAATTATGGCAAGTGTGTGTCTCTTCTTTTTGAAAAGAGGGATGTGTTCACTTTTTGGTGCAATCAGAATGAAGAGCAAAAGAACAGCAAGCTTTCAGGAGTGACGGTGCAGAGGTCAACCCTTTGTGATCTGTGAGTAAGCGTTTTGTTCTCTCCGTTTTGCAGTTGCTGTTTGATTTAGGAAGGGTGTCAGAGGTTATGCAGAGAAGGCGGGAGAATAGAGTTGGGGGATAATAAATCGGCCATTATAGAATAGTAGAGCAGACTCAATGGGGTGAGTGACCTAATTTTGCTCCTATGTCTTATGGTCATGCGATCTGTCTTTAGGTTACAGTACTGTGCACATATCTATAGCTAGGGCTTTTGCACAGTACTGCGTTTGTCAACGTGGAGTAGGGAACAAGCTTGTAAATCTGGCGGGAGTGAAGGATGTTGGGAATGGTGAGAGTGGTGCTTGTGGGAAGGGTGTGGGACAGGCGGCAGAGAAGGAGTGCAGACATGGTCGGTGGGTGGTGCAGGTGCACACACACCCAGACCTGAGACACCAGACAAGATTATTTGATTCCAAACAATTGGTTTGTTCATTATTACAGTATGTCACTCTGGTGCTTCCTGCTCCCTTCCCCTTTTCACAAGCATGATTTCCCCTCTCCCTGCCCCCCTTCAGAGGATTGACCTCTGCACTGTCACTCCTGAAAGCTTGCAGTTCCTTTGCTCTTCATTCTGATTGCAGTAAAAACTGAACACATCCCTCTTTTCAAAAAAAGGAGACACACACTTACTATAATTACAGATTCATATTAAATTCAGAAATCGTACATTTGAGAGTCCATAAAAGAGACCCATATCAGAATCAGGTTTATCGTCACTCCCATATGTCATGAAATTTGTTTTTTTTTTCTTTTGTGACAGCAGTACAGTGCAATACATAAAATTACTACAGTACTGTGCAAAACTCTAGCTATATATACAGTATGTGCCTAAGACTTTTGCACGGTACTGTATATGACTTGTACGCCTTTAGTGATGTGGGATGGGAATCCATATTTTCTGAGGTTCTCCATCGCCTGTTCTGGGAAAAATCACAATGTAACATAAGCTGGTTTCCTTTTCCAATTTTTCCTTCCTTCCTCTGCTAAATACTGCCCTAGAAATCCAGATGAATTCTCCATGGATACAATATAATGACATTCAATGGCAAGTTATTGAGCCTGTTGTGACAATAAAGATATTTGTTCATCAGAGATTTTTGGTGGAATATTTGAGTTTAATGTCTGTAGAGATGGGGAAAGGTATACTAACAAAAATACGGACTGGAGAACAGAAATATCACCAATACTCTAAATTACAATGCTGAGTAATGCAAAAAGCACTATTTTGACAATAGTAGATTCCCTATTTCACAAGACCATAAGATATCGGAGCAGAATTAGGCCATTTGGCCCATTGAGTCTACTTCATCATTTCATCATAACTGATCTATTTTCCCTCTCAGCCCCAGTCTTCAGCCTTTTCTCTGTATCCCTTCTTGCCCTGACAAATCAGGGATCTATCAGCTTCTGACTTAAGTATACCCAATGACTTGATCTCCACAGCCACCTGTGGCCACCAATTCTACTGATTCACCACGCTGGCTAAAGAAATTACTCCTGATCTCTGTTCTAAATGAACACCCCTCTATTCTGAGGTTGTGTCCTCTGTTTTAGACTGCCCCAACATAGGAAACATCCTCTCCATGTCCACTCAATTGAGACGTATCATTGAGGTTACCCCTCTTTGCAGGTGTGTGAAATGACATTCATGGTGCATGTTTAAACCTGTTTCACAACAATAAAGTTTTAGTAAATCATCGGGGAATTAAACATCCTGCCTAATAACACCAGCACCCAGTTCATTATCCAAAAGCAAAGTACTGTAGATGTTGGAAGTAGAAAATGCAGACAGCAAAGAGGTAAGGTAGCATCTGTGGAGAAAGAAACAGATTTGATCTTTCAGGTCAATGATCTTCCATCAGAACCCTGCCTGAGCTGAAACATCAACACCATTCCCCCTCCCCCCACAAATACTTCTAGCATCTTCTGTTTCGATTTGTCTCAACCTCATCGGAGGAGCTGCGGAAGGTGATGTCACATCACAATGGCAGTGAAGACAGAGGAAATCTGTAGCAGTGAAAGGTTCCCAGTCTTCTTGCATTCAACAGGTTTCAGTAGGCACATTTCATGTCAGAGAAATGTATACAATATAAATTCCATGCCAATGCACTGAGCCTGATCTGTCAGACTGTTGGTGGTTGCCCATGCATTAGTCTCCCCATGCTAAACTAAGTCATGCACGGTTATTCTCCATTATGGGAGAACATCATACTTGGTGTGAATGATCACACCACTACTATTGATCACTGCTTCACAAGCTTTTGTTTGGCAATAACACCATCCTGTCATCTCTCATTACACTGGTGGCCAAAAGCATAAAATTATGTATGTAGTTTTTGAACAGCCACAAAAATATATCTGCGTGCAAAATTTGTTTCTCAGCACAGAATGCTCGTGTCAAGAGTTGTGTGGGAATATTCATGGACAAGTGAGAACTGAATGCTGGAATGGGAGTTGCCATGCCATAATAATCACCGATGAGTCTGAAGAACATCTATGTTTTTGGAAAGAACCCAGTGTACTTCATGGGAATGCGCCAAGTAGATCAGGCATTGGTATAGTCATCAGGAATTCCTGTGACCTTTGAGGAAAGGAGATTTGGGTAGTTACATCATCAACTAGAACTTCCTGTATTGTGGCTCTGAGAAAATAAAATTTCTAATTATCTCATCGGTGATGCTTATGATATCAGTCATAGCAATCCTGGCTAAAAATCTTAAAAAGAGGACTAGAAATTCCAAAGGAATTGCTACATGGATCAGTTTTGGAAGGTCTATAGATAAAGATAAGCATATACATACAGGTAAAGATTAGCTTTGCATGTTGCGTGAACACCAAAACACACAGTGAAATGCATCATTAGTGTCAATGACCAAAATAGTCAGAGGATGTGCAGGGGGCAGCAGCAAGTGTTACTATGCTTCCAATGCCAACAGAGCATGCCCACAGCTTACTAACCCTTACTAACCCATATGCATTTTGAATGTGGGAACCCACAGTAAAAATGTACAAACAAAATAGGGAGCAGTGGGAACATATTTTTATTCTATTTTGTGAGAAACTCACCCATTCTCAGGCTGGATAATATTGTAATATTTTCTTTTTTTTGTCAGATGCTCAGCAGAGGTATAAACCCCATAAAGATAATCTTCATCATTATAAAAGTGTGATAACTTCCCCTTGGCCCTGCACGTGAAGCCGGAATAGACAGACATTTTATAGGGAATCGAAGATTGTGAGGATCAGACAGTAAAACAAAGCTGAGACCAAATCACATCATAATCTTACTGAATGACAGAGGAGGCTTGTGCAGTTGTATGGCCTTTCATGTTCCCATCGGATTGAATGGTGAAAGCTACTAAGGGACTCAATCCCACTTTTATAGCTTGTAATTCCGAATCCTTTATTTTCAGGGTCAATATGCTGAACTGTATAGTATTTCTAATCACCAGAATGTTCAACAGTACAACATAACCAGGCACTCATCTGTCCAATGCGACCAGATGCGAATAAATTCAATAATACATCATGTAAAACAATAACATGGTCAAAGGTACAACGGATCCAATAATATATTCAAAAATCAACATAACTCGACCTAATTGGCTTAACAGTACAATATATTCAGGCATGAAGTGTTTCATGTCCTTGAAATTGCCATCATCTGATAAGCTAATAGCAATTCATTAGAGATTAAATCGGGCAATGTACAAATTTTAAACTATTTTGGATCACAGTAGGTTCAGAGGCCATGGTCGATTCTGCCACTCCTAATCTTATTTATGATACTGTCAATTTTTTTTCTTTCTTATGGGCCTATGAGTCATTAGACACCATTTAAGCTTTAAATTTTGACTAATGCAAGTTGGATTCAATTTAGTCTTTGGTGGAAATGGGAGAAAGGAAGATAAGGTCAAGTCAGGTCAGAAAGAAACCAAGGGGTCACCTCAGAGCCATCATTTCATTATCACTAATTTGGCATTCTCTCAGCTGAATGATTTTGTTTCCCTACTGATTCTTAATCCTCCAGTCAGCAATTTCTCTGCTCAGTCACGTAGACTGACTAAATATCATGATGTCACCTCCTTATAAAGCTGCTATAGAGATTCTTTGCAAACATCAAGGGAGGAAAAATATGACAATAATGTAATCATTCTTTCATGAGTTGTTTTCTTTAACTCATTTCAATCTTGACACTTAATGTTCTTCTGTAAATACATCCATAAAGACATTATGTAATGTGATGCCTTTCCTTTGCTCTCTTCGTAATGCTTCTGAATTAAATAGGAAAGAATCTGGAATGACGTTCTTTACCCATGTAAAACTTGGCAGTCCAGGTAGTTTGAATAAGTAAGCACAGCGTGCTTTTACTAATGAATCAAGAATCGATTGAGAAACGTTGACGGTAATTAAATGGAGAGATCAGTGTGTAATGTAAAGGGTTTGACCTTAGCACGAAGGCTTAGTTAATTCTCCTTTAACTCAGATTTGGAAAAGCTTCAGTCGAGGATCATGTGCTGGAAACCAATGCTGATCGTACCTGTAAAATACTTTGCTCATTCAGTGCTGTCACTGTATGGCTGAACTTCAGTCCTGGTGATTAATGAAAGGCTGTGGGGCACAGCTAGAAGCTAAGGGCTCAATTATGAAAAAGCAGCAACTAGTTCAATGTGCTGATGCCTTCATAGTTAAACTGACAGCTGTGAAAAATAACGATATTTCCAATCATGCTTTAATAATTTAACATTAATTTATCGGCATGTTCCACATACTTTACTTCTTCTGTTCTTTGTCTTCTTTTCAGCAGCGCTGACATTTTGACCTGCAGGGATCAGGATAAAACTAAAACTGTCACAAGCTGAAATATAGTGTCCTGCACACTAAATAAGACTTGGCAAAGTGTCGCCATTATACTTCATGAGCCTTCTCAGCAATTAGATATTAACTCACACCACTGGCCCTCTTTACAGAGTTCCTTCCTGAATACTGGCTGTGGCAGACTTTTCAGGGTTTTATCTATATAATTTCATTGCCTTCCAGAAGGATTTGGCTCTCTTTTTGGTTCTTATTAAAAACTCACACCAAATGCAGTGATATTCCCGGTTTACCATCATAAAAGCATAAGATATAGGAGCAGAAGCAGGCCATTCGGCCCATCGAGTCTGCTCCACCATTCAATCATGGGCTAATCCAATTCGTCCAGTCATCCCCACTGCCCTGCCTTCTCCCCATACCCTTTGATGTAAAGTAAATTTCAAAGTAAATTTATTAATAGAGTACATATATGTATATCACCATAAACAACCCTAAGATTCATTTTCTTGTGGTGATTCTCAGAAGAACAAAGAAATACAATAATTTCAATGAAACACTAAATACAAACACTGACAATTAATCAACATGCAAAACAAGACAATCTGTGCAAATACAAAAAAACAAATAATAATAATTAATAATAAGTAAATAAAATAATATTAACACCATGGGTTTTTGAGTCCTTGAGAGTGACTCCATAGTTAGTGCAATCACTTTGGAGATGAGGTGAGTGAAGTTATCCACGCGGTTGGGATGTGATGTTGAGGCTCTATAAGGCGCTGGTGAGACCTCACTTGGAGTACTGTGGGCAGTTTTGGTCTCCTTATTTAAGAAAGGATGTGCTGACGTTGGAGAGGGTACAGAGGAGATTCAATAGAATGGTTCCGGGAATGAGAGGGTTAACATATGAGGAAGGTTTGTCCGCTCTTGGACTGTATTCCTTGGAGTTTAGAAGAATGAGGGGAGGCCTCATAGAAACATTTTGAATGTTAAAAGGCATGGACAGAGTGGATGTGGCAAAGTTGTTTCCCATGATGGGGGAGTCTAGTACGAGAGGGCATGACTTCAGGATTGAAGGGCGCCCTTTCAGAACAGAAATGCGAAGAAATTTTTTTAGTCAGAGGGTGGTGAATCTATGGAATTTGTTGCCACGGGCAGCAGTGGAGGCCAAGTCATTGAGTGTATTTAAGGCAGAGATTGATAGGTATCTGAGTAGCCAGGGCATCAAAGGTTATGGTGAGAAGGCAGGGGAGTGGGACTAAATAGGAGAAAATGGATCAGCTCATGATAAAATGGCGGAGCAGACTCGATGGGCCGAATGGCCGACTTCTGCTCCTTTGTCTTATGGTCTTATGGTTTAGGAGACTGATGGATGGGTAATAACTGTACCTGAACCTGGTAGTGTGGGAACTAATGTTTCTGAATCTCCTTCCAGATGGCAGAAGTGAGAAGAGAGCATGGCTTTAATGGGTGGGGATGAGTCCCTGATGATGGATGCTGCTTTCTTGTGGCAGTGTTCCTTGTAGATGAGCTCTTTGGTGGGGAGGACTTTGCCTGTGATGGAACATACCACATTTTGTAGTCTTTTGCAATCTTGGCCTTTGTTTTTTTTTCACACCAGCTGTGATGCAACTAGTTAGGATAGTCTCCACTGTGCATCAATAGAAGTCTGTCACAGTTCAGTGAAAGTCCTTGTATCTGAATGCATAAACACATGATCTACAGAAATTATCGATTCTGGTGCTTTCAGTTCTTGGGATTGTTCCATTTTATTTCCAAAGGTTATCAAGATGACTGAAGCAGGGAGACAGTTGCAAAAGTAAGAAATTAGAATGGACCTGAACGGTGTGGCCATTCATATGTGCTTTCACTGTTTCTTTTCTGGAGTCATTTACATTTAGTTTGTGTTTCTGGTATGTTCTGTCATTAACTTGCAAATTTAGACAGGAGTTAAATGCTTTCAAGGTATATTAAAATGATTTACCATTTTAAAACTATATAAATAAATGTTATTTTCATACTTTCTATGGACATGATGGTAATTTTTTGAATATGTTTTGGACGTTCCACAAAGTAATACCTTCATCAAGACGGGAGAAAAAAAAATGAGGAGTCAGAAGGTGGGGGGAGGGGAGGAAGAAACACAAGGTGATAGGTGAAACCGGGAGTGGCGGGGGGGGGGGGTGTGAAGGGGTGAGGTAAAGATTTGGGAAGTTGATTGGTGTAAGAGATAGAGGGCTGGAGAAGGGGTAATCTGATAGGAGATGATAGAAGGCAATGGAAGAAAGAAAGTGGGGAGGAGCACCAGAGAGAGGAGATGGGCAGGAAAGGAGATAAGGTGAGAGAGGGACTGGAACGGGGAATGGTGAAGAAGGGGGAGGGGTATTACCAGAAGTTCAAGAAATCGATGTTCATTCCATCAGTTTGGAGGATACCCAGACGGGATAAAAGGTGTTGCTCCTCCAACTTGAGTGAGGCCTCATCGAGACAGTAGAATATTCCATGGACTGGCATGTCATAATGGGAATGGGATGTGGAATTAAAATGGGTAGCCACTGGGAGATCCCACTCTCTGGCAGATGGAGTGTAGTTGCTTAGTGAAGGGGCACCAATATACAGAAGACCATACTGGCAGCACCGGATACAGTAGAAGACCACAACAGACTCACAGGTGTGAAGTCACCTCGCTTTGAAGGACTCTTTGAAGCCCTGAACGGTAGTGAGGAAGTAGGTGCATGGGCAGGGGTAGCTCTTGTACCGCTTGCAAGAATAAGTGCCAGAAGAGAGATCAGTGAGAGGGATGAGTAGACAAGGGAGCATCCCTACGGAAAGCAGAAAGTGGGAGGAGGGAAAGATGTGCTCGGTGGGGTCCAGTTGGAGGTGGCGGAGGTTATGGAGAATTATTTGCTGGACGCAGAGGCTGTTGGGGTGGTAGGTGAGGACAAGAGGAACCCTCTCCCCGGTGGGATGACGAGAGGATGGAGTGAGGGCAGACATATGTGAAATGAAAGAGATGCGGTTGTCGGCAGTGTTGATGGTGGAGGAAGGGAAGCCCCTTTCTTTCGAGAAGGAGGACATCTCCTTAGTTCTGGAATGAAAAGCCTCATCCTGAGAGCAGATGTGATGGAGATTGAGGAATTTCTAGGCACTTGAGAAGCTGTAGGCTGTCATAATAAAATAATTACTAGTATTAATTCTTCAGGTTGTCACACAGACAGTTGATCCAATTTACACTATTTATCCTCAGCTTCTGTATGATGATAAATATTCATCTCTCTGTGGTGACTGTGGACTTCAGGAAGGGTGAGATGAGGGAAAATGAACCAATCCTCATAGAGGGATCAGAACTGAAGATAGTGAGCAATTTTAAGTTCCTGTGTGCCAAGATCTCTTAGGATCTAACATGGTCCCAGCATGTTGATGTAGCTATAAAGAAGGCAAGACAGTGGCTACATTTCACTCGGAGTTTGAAGAGACTAAAACACTTGAAAGCTTTTATAGTTTACCGTGGAGAGCATTCTGACACGTTGCATCACTGTCTGGTATGGGGTGTTGGGGGCGGCAGTGGGGGGAGTGCTACAGCATATGACTAAAAGAAGCAACAGAAGTTCATAGCCTCTGTGGTACCCAAGATATCTTCAAGGAACGATGCCTCAGAAAGGCAGCAACCATTATTAAGGAGCCCCATCACCCAGGGCATGCCCTCTTCTCATTGTTACAATCAGGAAGGAAGCACAGAATTCTGAAGGCACATACTCAGCGATTCAGGAACAGCTCCTTCCCCTCTGCCATTCGATTCCTAAATGGACATTGAACCCATGAACACTACCTCACTTTTTAAAAAAAATATTATTTCTATTCCTGCATTATTTTGGTCCATTCAATATACATATATATACTTACCATAAATGATTTATTTATTTTGTTCTTTCTACATTAACATGTTTTGCATTGTACTGCTGCTGCTAAGTTAGTAAATTTCCCAACACATGCCAGTGACAATAAACTTAATTCTGATTACAACAGTGATGTGCAGAAGAGCATCTCTGAATCACAGCAGTATGAACCGTGAAGTGGATGGGCTACAGCAGGAGCAACCACAAACATGGGAGCTCCCTAATAAAGTGGTCACTGTACATTTAAAAAGTTACAAGATGGTCCAACATATCGTCTGGTAATTCTTTAAACTTGGGTTTATGACTAGAATGATCTACTCAGCATTATTTTGTGCTTCTTTTGAAAATATAAACCACCATTGCTTCCTCTACCACTTGTATTGAATGGCCAAAGCATTCAGACTCTCTGTTCATAGAACATAAACATATTTGCTCGTGTTATATTCACTAACTGGGAAGCTCAGTGGAGTATGCTTTATTCTACAGTATCAGTAATTTTTCTGCCTGCTGTAAAAACATTCTTAATGCAAATTGAATGCTTCAAAGAAAGTAGTTTTGTCTTAATTTCCTGAATATTGTTTCTGTATTGTGTAAAGAAGTCACACTGTGTAAGCAGATGAAAATGAATCTTTGGAATTATTATTGCCTTTATACCAGATCCTGATGACTGAGCAGTTTCTTTTCCCAGAAACTGCGGGAAGATTTATATTTTTCAGAGAAATCATGTTTTAAGTTTAATATGGGTCAAAGCGACAGTGGCGTAAAACAATGTTAACCATTTCATTTGGACATTCCACTCCCTTCATCCACCCTTTCCATTCCTTTACAATTTAATTAATAAGGATATTTGGAAGGTATTCTGGAGTATGTTTCTCAAAAACAAATAAATGCCCTGCAAGTGGTAGTAATGCATTGTGGGACATCATATGGCAACATCTTGATTTAACTTTTGATTCAAGATCATTTTATTGTCATTCAACCGTGAACATGTATACCACCAAACAAAACAAAGTTTCTCCAGACCAAGTTGCACAACACAGTACATATAACTCAAAAATAACAACATATAAAGTAATATTACCACAAATAAATTAACAAATGATAAGGTACAGTTATGCCACAAGTTAACAAGCAAACAATATACCGATTTTGTAAACAGTATGTGATGAGACCTGGATGGTGGCAGGGAGTCCCATAGTCCTACATCCTGGGGTAAGACACTGTTTCCTATCGAAGCTGTTCTTGTTCTAATGCTTTGGTACCTTATGCTTGATGGTACAGGGGTCAAAGAGATTGTTGGATGGATGGCAGGCTTCATTGACAATAGTGAGGGCCCTGCGCATGCAGGCTCCTGAAAAGTATTTCTGATGGGTGGAAAAAAAAAACCCTGATGATCCCCTCAACATTCCTTAGAATCCTTTGCAGGGATTTGTATTCAATTGCTGTACTAGACGGTGATGCAGCTGGCCAGAACACACTCCATGGTGCTTAATCTCCTTAGGAAGTGGAGTTGCTGCTGTGCTTTCTTGTCCAGAGTGGTGGTATTGAGGGAACAGATGAGATCGGCCCTTTTGTGCACTCTCAGAAACTTGGTGCTGAGTGCATTCACTGAAAATTAATCCTTAAAGGGGACCATTGTCACTAATGGAGATACAAAGTATTTTTACTACTTGGAAGGTTAGAAGATCGTCATCATGAATTCTTGACTGTAGAACCAGACATGCAATCTCCAACCCCTAAATCAATGAGTTTGACTGTGCCTTTTTCTTTTTTCATGTATACACTCTCTACAGGCTTGTGATTCTAATTATTTGATTTTGAATTATTAACGTCAGCTTTATACTCATCAAGGTAAGTGCTTTTGATGTTTGAAAGTGAAATCAACCATTTCAGATCTCTGCAAAGTTAAGCCACTTCTGCTTTGGCTCCAGTTATAGGAAATCCCCTTTTACGCATTTCTGTAGCCTTTCCAATTCCCACAGTAACCTGTCTGTGTAACATTATACATTCATCATGTTACAGCATTCAACGTATCAATGGGATACTTTTTCTCTGAGGATCGACACCTTGTCACGGTGGACAGCCTCGTGGGATCCTGAGATCCCAAGGACGATGCTGTCTGACATTTAGCTCCTGGAAGCATCACCCATGGTGGTAACGTCAAGGGAAGGTTCCGGACAAACAGCGATCCAACTAAGACCGGAACAAGCGGAAGATGATGACACATTACCACAGTAGTGAAGGCAGAGGAAGAATGCAGCAGTAAAGGGTCCCCAGTCATCCTGCATTCCATGCCACTGACCCTGATGTGTCAAGGTCCATGTGGTGGCTACCTATGCATCAGCCTCCCCACATTAAACAAAGTCTCTCATAAGTGTTATTGATTAAGCTAACCTCCCCTAACATCCCAGTTATGTGGATTCCAGATCATCCTCTACAACCACCCGAGGACTGACCAATGGATGGCCCCTTAGGAGAACATCACACTCGACTTGAGTGATTGATCCTACTATTACCAATACCACACTCATCAATCATGAACCGCTAACTATGGGGAAACTTCGGACAGAAGCCAAGAATAATATTTCTTCATTTTTTAAAAAATTATACCAATTCTTTTAAAATGACTATGAGAAAATCTTCAAAATCTTCATGACAACATAGGAAAAAAGAAGTTTATTATTGCTTGCTGTATTCTCTAGACTGTGAACACTTGTGTGTATACTGGACAGTTATTAGAACATAGACACAAACGGTCAATTTGTATTAGATCCTAGGGAAATGATATCATGTTCTTTAGCTCCCCACACTAACCTTTCTTCTTGTTCCAAGGAGGCCAAACGGTAAAATTCATAATAGGCTAGGACTTGCCAACAAGTGCCTGCATGGAAGTATGGGACTTTTGAACTTGCCAATTGGGCTCCACCTGCAATTCCCCTGTCACACTCCACTCCTGGCTCCATGTGGGGTCCAGTGCAGGAACATGAACCTGCTTGAATTTCCCAGCATACGTAAGTAGGCAATGAACCTGGTCAGGTGACAGATCTCTCAGTGGGTGAGTATTTCGGAGATCATGACCACAACCCTCTTACATTTAGCATAGCCTTGGACATGATGATTTGGGCGAGTATATAACTGGGGGAAGCCTAATTATGATGCTATTAGGCAGGAGCTCAGGATAGTAAATTGGGAACTGACGTTCTCAGGGAAATGAGCAACAGAAATGTGGAGGTTGTTGCGTGAGCACTTGAATTGAGTTCTGCATAGGCTTGCCCCATTGAGGCAAGAAAATAATGGCAGGATGATGGAACCAGAGCTTGATCTCTAGGGAACGTGAGAAGACATTGATGAGTAGGAAAACCCAAAAGAATTCCACATGTATGTAAGGAACAAAAGGGTGAATAGCGTGAGAGTAGGGTGGGTCAGAGATAAAAGAGCAAACCTGTCCCTGGAGTTGGATGACACCGAGGAGGTACTTATTGAATACTTTGCTTCATGAAATATTCTCCTGTGAGAAGGATGTTCATAAATGTCTAGGCAGCCTAAGATAGGCTAATGTGCTGGAACATATTGTGGATAAGAAAGAGGCATGGAACTTCCGAAAGACATTAGGATAGGAATGTTCATGGAGCCAAACGGTACATACTCCAGATTACTACAGGAAAGGAGAGAAGAGATTGCTGCACTACTGGTGATGACCTGTGCATCCTCACTGCCTGCAAGAGTAGTACAGAAAACGTAGGACGGCAAATGTTACTCCTTTGTTCAAGGAGGATAATAGCGATAATCCTAGGAATTATAGACCAGTGAGTTTTCCATCAGTGTGGGCAAATTAATGGAGAGGATTCTTTGAGACGTGATTCATGAGCATTTGGAGAAGCATAGTCTAATTAGTGATCTTCGGCATGGCTTTGTAAGGGGGCAGGTTGTGTGTCATGAACGTGATTAACTTTTCCAAGGATGTGACAAAATAAATTGATGAAAGTAGAGCAAGATAGACAGATCTTAGTAAGGTGTTCAACAAGTGCAAAAGGATCTAGAGCTTTCCCGGTATATGTGATGAATAATCTCTTCTCAAGCTTCCAACTGGGTACAGGCATCAATTTTAACTGAAGTTTCAATGACCTACTCTCCCATCTTCATCAGGGATGATGCCTGGGCGTGTCTTGACTGATGGCATTTATACTCCCATCATCCATCTCTCTTGATTGGTTAGTCCTCATTCAATCAGGTTTCCACTGTCCTACTTCGTTTACACTTGAATTCCAGTTCTTACTTAGAGTAAAAAGTTTGTCTTTGTTAAAATTCTTTTCCTCCAGTTTAATTTCAACAACTTCCTTCACCACGTGGTTCCAAAAGTCATTGCCGTGGCACAGTAGTTTTGATCGGTTGAAGTCAATCCTATGGCCATTGTGGATGCAATGATCAGCTAATGCCAATTTCTCCAGGTACGCCAAATGTACACACCTCCTGTGCTGCTAGATGTGGGTTTCCACCATGTGTCCCGTCTGGTTGATGTATGCTGCTCTGTATTCACAGGGACTCCTGTAAACCCCCAGCTCTCCTGAGTCCCAGGTTTATGGAATTTTAACAAAGACAAAGGTCTCACTCCAAGTAAGAGCTGGAATTCAATTGTAAACAAGGTGGAACAGTGGAAACCTGTTTGGAGGAGGACTAACCAATCAGAAGGAGTGGATGATGGGGGTATAAATATCACCAGACTAGACACATCCAAGCATTAAACCTGATGAAGATGGCGGAGTGTGTCAATGAAATGCTGGTTAAAATCGATACCTGTACCTGCCTAGAAGCCTGACAAGAGTTATTTCGTGTTCATCAAGGTTCCCTATTGTAGACTTACTCAGAAAGTTATGAAACGTTTTATCCAAAGAAATTCACTGCACAAATTCAGAATTGGCTTGGTTCTTGGTTCTTGATCCTCCAAAATATTCCGCATGGAATTTAAACTGGAGGTGGCGGAGGGTGGGCTTAAGAAGGACATTTTTGAAGAAGAAAAGCTGCCTTAAATTTAATTGGGTTTGGTTGTGTGACTGTGTTAGGATTAAGATTATTCCATGCTTTAATTGTGCAGGGGGGGGGAAATGAATTGTTGTAAACATCTGACTTGGTAGTTTGTATTTCAAATTGAGTTGAGTGCCCACATCTGCTCCTAATAGGTTTAGGTTTGATGTGGGATTGGTAGTCCATGTATAGCTGACCAAAAACATGTCAGGCAGTGTGCTTCATGTCTATCTTTGAGAGAGTTCCACTTTAATGAATTTAAAAGTTGTCTAACACTCGTTTCTCTTTCATAGGTATTTGTGACAAATCGGGCTGCCTGTCGATGGAAGTAGTGTTTTTGTTTGTGTATGGGTCCCATGCAGCAACTGCATATTCCAAATGTGGCCTAACAATGGTGAGGTACAACTTCTCCTTGACTGAAGCTGAACAATGATGAAAATTGTGTCTCAAAAAATCTAGGACTCCTGTTGCATTCACTGTTGCATGATGCGTCTGACTATTCCAGCGTAGATCATTCTGGATTTTGATACCAAGGTACTTGCTATGTTTGGTTTCTTCAAGGGTGACACCTAGGATTTTATATGATGTTTTACCTGATTTTCTCTTCCTGGTTGCATGCATGGTTTCATATTTGGAAGGACTGAACTGCATGCCCCATTGTTGAGACCACTCAACCATACCATCAAGATCTTTTTGGAGAGCATCTTCATCATCAGTTGATTTAATCGGCCAGTATATCAAACAATCATCAGCAAAAAGTCTGGTGGTGCTTGTGACTTTTTCGTGGATGTCATTAATGTAAAGTAAAAACAAATGTGGGCCCAGCACTGTACCCTGGGGTGTACCACTTAACACTGGACACCATTTAGAACTTTTTCCATTCATGCACACGTGTTGAAGATGTTTTGTCAAGAAACTGGAAATCCATCTTTTAGTATTGGAGCGAACACTGTAGAAGTCGAGCTTCCTAAGTAATCTTTGGTTGGGAATAACATCAGATGCTTTGGAGAAGCATTGTTATCAAAGTTCTTGGCCAGGTCATTTATTGTCAGGATAAACTGAGACTTCCATGATCTATACTTCCTAAAAGCATGCTGATTGTCAGCAAGAATATTGTTGACATAAAGGCCTATGGTGTATTGTTCTTCATCAATCAGGGAACTGAGTTAAGAGTTGCAAGGTAATGTTGCAGCCCTATAAAGTTCTGGTTAGACCACACTTGAAGTATTGTTTTTAAAAACGCAAACAAAAGGAGATCTGCAGGTGCTGGAATTTCAAGCAACACACACAAAAAATGCTGGTGAATGCAGCAGTCCAGTCCTGACAAAGGGTCTCGGCCCAAAACGTCAACTGTACCTCTTCCTATAGATGCTGCCTGGCCTCCTGTGTTCACCAGCATTTTTTGTGTGTGTTGCTTGAAGTATTGTGTTCAGTTCTGGTCACCTCATTATTGGAAAGATGTGGAAGCTTTAGAAGGAGTGCAGAGGAAATTTACCAGATGCTGCCTGGATTAGAAAACTTGTATATTGAGGAAAGACTGAATGTGCTGGGGCTTTTATCTTTGAAGCAAAGGACAATGAGAAGAGACTTGATAGACCTATATAAGATGATAAGAGGCATGGATAGAGTCAACAGCCAGCAGCTTTTTCCTAGTGTGGAGATGGTGGTCAAGAATGTGCCAGTGAACAACGATTCCTCGGGCGACATCTTCAAAATAGTCAATCATTTCAATTTTTCTATGTTTTCTACTTATTCTTCTTATCTTAATTTTGTTTTTGAAACTGTTGGTGCCTGGGGTTTACGTTTGTAGTTTGATCAAGTGAGTTAGTGTTCTGCTGTTCCTAAGAAAAGTCCAGGAGAGCAATTCAAGCACAAGCTACCACGAGGAGACGTGCAGAGATGAGATAAGGAGACATGATCGACTATATTTCTCACCGATTAAAGCGTTGAGGAAGATTGAAACATTCGAGGCAAATGTGGAGGAGAGCGAGCGGCTCTTTCAGTTCTTCTTTTCGTGTTCTCACCCATTCTTTCTTGTTGCCAATTGGCACGCTGGGGTTTGGAATTTGATCTTCTTGCTGTCGTTTCTCCATGTGGGTGTTCTGTTAGTTTTTGTGCGAGGGAGAGCTTGGGAGGGTTTGGGTTTGTGAGTTTTTGTTTCTTTTTTCTTTTCATGCAGAGGGAGATTGCAACTAAAGGACGACAGAGTGGATTGATGTCTTTCTTTCTGCTACTTCTGTGGTTTTCTGTGTTCCATGGCTATCTTGAGAAGACAAATCTCAGTATGCATACATAGTTTGCTAATAAAAAGAATCTCTGAACCTTTGGAATGGTGAATACAATACTTTTATGGTGATTGGAGGAAAGTAGAGTATAATCTTTTATTCAGGGAGTGGTAAGTACAGGGAATACACAGCTGGGTTTGATGGTGGAGGCACGTACTTAGAATATAGAACAGTACAACAGAGTACAGGCCTTTCAGCCCACAAAGTTGTGCTGACCCTTTAACATACTGTAAGATCTATCTAACCTTTCCCTTCCAAATAGCTTTCTTCCATTTACCTGAATACATTAGGGACATTTAATAGCCACTAATAGCTACATGGATGAAAGAAAAAAAAAAGGATATGTAGGAGGGAAAGGTTAGATTGCTCTTTGTGTAGGTTAAAAGGTTATAGCCTCAAGATTTGTGGGAGTTGATTTAGGATGGAGATGACGAAGAACTCCTTTTCCCAGAGAATGGTAAATCTGTGGAAATCTCTGCTCAATGAAGCAGTGGAGACTACCTCAGTAAATATATTTTTACACAGCAGGGGAATTAAAGGTTTTGGGGAAAAGGCAGGTAGGTGGCAAGATCATGGCCAGATCAACCATGATCTTATTGAATGGCGGAGCAGGCTTGATGGGCCAGATGGCCTAATCCTGCTTCTATTTCTTATGTTCTAATATTTTTATGTCAGCACAACATCAAGGGCCAAAGGGCCTGTACTGCGCTGTAATGTTCTATAAATGTTGAGGAAGTTGTTTGATCTGCTGAGGAAGCCGATCCCTTCCTCCGAACTTCTAACTCTGACTTCTCATCTTATTTCCAGTCCTGATGAAGTGTCTTGGCCTGAAACATCAACTGTTTATTCCTTTCTGTGGATGCTGTCTGACCTGCTGGGTTCCTCCAGCATTTTGTGTGTGTTGCCTTGGATTTCCAGCACCTGCAGATTTTTCATGTTTCTGGTATTGGGTTCTTCACCTGGTTCGACTCATCTGGTTCGCACTGCTCCATAGAACCCTCTCTCCCTTCCAGCAACATCTTAGAAAATCATGACCACATTGGAAAGCTCTCAAAACACCTTTGAGTGCTGGTATCATGAACTTGCCATTTTCATACATTACTGTACCTGGGACTTCCAATTCTGGGGGACAAGAACCACATAAATCCCTGCTCAGCTGGTGTTAGTGGTGCTAATTATACTCCATACATTTCTTCAGAAGGGACAGAAGTATTTTTGTGAGTTCAGTGCAATGTATTTGGGTGATGTGCTTACCATGGGTTGAAAGTCTTGCGCTCATCGTGAGAGGTGTGGACATAGAGTTTGGATCGATGGTTACTGTGTGAGGGTTTGGTTGGGCATTTGAATTTTAGATAGAAGTAAGCCAGAAAGAAAATGTTGGTGAGTGACTGATATAGGACCATTAGCTCAACCGACTGGTAGCGCATTGGTGAGTAATAATGACTGTGGAGGCCAAGTCACTGGGTATATCTCAGGCAGAGGTTTATAGGTTCTTGATTAGTAAAGGCGTCAAAGGTTCACTGGAAAGGCAGGAGAATGGGGTTTAGAGGGATAACAAATCTGCCAAGAGTGGCAGAACAGACCTAATTCTGCTCCTATGTCATATGATGTTATGGTCTTTTGGCAATGAGATATAATGATGTATTCACTGACCCTGAGGTAGTTAAATTTCTTGTGACACCGGATCCCACTTTCTGGAATTGATTCCAGTCCACTTTAGTTGCTGTTCTCACAAATGACTCACAACATACCCTTGGGGTTTTCTTGCGGCTTTCATCTTTCTGGCTATCTCCCACCAAGACCTTAATAGCCATGCTGGAAAATCAGTTTATCTCGCCCATATTGGGACATGACTTCCAGCAACTTGCTGGCACTTGAAATACAATGAATCATTAGCTGAAGTCACGTGGTGCTTCCTACAAAGCTGTTTGATATCATTATGTTAATGACATTGCAGCATGGATTTATTGAGCATCCTACAATGAGTCAATTGGTTAAGTTCAAAGTTCGAAGTAAATTTATTATGAAAATACATATATCTCCCTATATCCAACCCTGAGATTCATCCTCTTGCTGGTATTAACAGTAAATACAAGAAATACAATAGAAAGACAAGCAAACGAGCAAAAGACATCAACAAACTGCAAATACAGAACAAAAGAGAAAAAACAAGAAAAAACAATAAACATTTTGAGGACATGAGATGAGAGTGAGTCCATAGGTTGTGGGAACAGTTCAGTGATGGGGTGAGTGAGGTTTAAGAATGTTGAGGGGTAATAACTGTTCCTGAACCTGGTGGTGTGAGTCCTGAGGTGCCTGTACTTTCTCCCTAATGGCAGCTGTGAGAAGAGAGCATGACCTGGGTAGAGGGCCCATGATGATGGATGTTGCTTTCCTGAAAAGACTCTCTGTGTAGATATGCTCAATGGTGGGGAGAGCTTTACCTGTGATAGACTAGGCCATATCCATTACTTTTTGTAGGCTTTTCCGTATGAGGACATTGGTGTTTCCATAAAAAGTCATAATGCAACCAGTTTATATAATTTCCACCACACAGCTATAGAAATGAGTCAAAGTTTTAGATGACATGCTGAATCTTTGCAAACTTTGAAGAAAGTAGAAGTGCTTCCGTGCTTTTCTCATAATGGCACTTAAGTGCTGGACCCAGAGCAGATCCTCTAAAATGATAACGCCAAGGAGTTTAAAGTTGTTGACTCTTTCCACCTCTAGTACCTTGATCAGCACTGGCTCATAGACCTCTAGTTTCCTCCTCCTGAAGTCAATAATCATCTCCATGGCTTTGCTAACAGTGAGTGAGAGGTTGTTGTTGTTCCACCATTGAGCCATTGCATGTCCTCGCTCCTAAGCTGGTTTTAAAAAAAATGCCAGAAGTACTCAGCAGCCAAGCAGCATTTGTGGAAAGAGAAACAAGTCCCTACTGACCATTCCTGAAGAGGAATTCAGGTCGTAAGAGGAGAAGATGAAACAGAAGCTAATCTAAACAGATAATGATCAACATATGTAAAATGCTGGAGGAACTCAGCAAGTAATGAGTTGATTGATGTGTACAAGGTAATAAGAGGCTATGGGGAGGGAAGGAGTAAATTGATCTTTGAGTAGGTTAAAGTACCGCACAACATCATGGGCCAAAGTGCCTTACTGTGGTGTACTGTTCTATGTGCTAAGTCAGGCTGCATCTGTGGAGATGAATAAGTACTCAGTGTTTCAGACCTAGAGCCATCAGTCCTGATGAAGGGTCTCGATCTGAAATGTCAACTGTTCATTTGCCTCCATATTGCTGCCTGACTTGTCCTGTTCCTCCAGCATCTAATATCAGTTGCTCAAATTATTGCAGCATCTGCAGAATTGCTTGTGTCTATTCAGATTATGAAGAGTTGTAAGAATATCATCGTTTATATAGAAGCTGAGATTAAAGAACGAAGAGTCCTAGACATAAAATGATAACTGTAACTGTAAGAGATTCTGCAGATGTTGGAAATCTTGAACACAAACAAAATGCTGGAGTAACGTAGAAGGTCACGCAGCATGTATGGAGAGGAATAAATAGTCGATGGTTCAGGACAAGAGCCTTCATTGAGTCTGGTGAGCAAGGGGGAAGAAGCTGGACTAGGAAGGTGGGGGGGAAGTAAAGGAGTACAAACTCGCAGGTGTTAGGTGAAAACAAGTGATGGGAAGCTGACACACCATCAGGTTTTGGGTCCTCGCAGGCTCCATTTTCCTCCCAACCCACTTTCCCTGAAAACCCCAACCCTCCCCTCTCCTCCAACACTACCCACCCTCTTGCCCCCTCTGATCCCATTTCTCATCATTGCCAGGTCTTCACAATTCCCTTAAATCTTCCTCTTTCTGTCCTCAATAAAGGCCTCACCTTTGTCCTCCTGCGCCCACACACCAGTGAGTTCTGCGTCCGCCATGATGCTGAGCTCTTCTTCCATCACAACCATCTCCACGCCTACTTCTTTGGCAAGGACCCTCCAGCCTGCACCAATGACCCCTTCTCCGATCTTCAACCGTCCTCCTCTTCCTGGACACCCCGCTCTGGTGTTCTGTCTGTTCTGGATCTTGTCATTGCTAACCTCCAACAGGACATCAACATGTTGACTTTACTACTCCGCTCTCCAATTCTAACCTCACTCCTTCCAATCAAACTGCTCTCCACTCTCTCTGCATTAATCCTAACCTCACCATCAAACCCACAGAGAAGGAGGATGCTGTAGTAGTCTGGTGGACCTCTACCTTGCTGAGCCCAGGTGACAACTGTCTGACACCTCCTCTTATTTACCCCTCGAACAGGACCACATTAAGGAGTACCAGACTCAGACACTTGTCATACACACCGTCACTGACCTTATTAACTCTGGGGATCTCCCATCCATGAGATGGACCCATTGTTTCTGATGGATCCTACCCCACCAAACTTATATTTGTATACCTTAACTCTGTTTTATCCCCCTTAGTTCAGTCCCTTCCTACCTACATCTGTGACAATTCACACGCTATGGATCTTTTCAATGACTTCAAGTTCCCCGGCCCCGATCATCTCATTTTCACTATGGACATCCAGTCCCTTTACACCATCAGGAGGGCCATTATGCCATTTGCTTCTTTCTAGACCCAACCCGTTTCCCTCCACCACCACCTCCTCCTTCTGGAAATCACTCTCAATAGTTTCTCCTTCAGCACCTCCCACTTTCTTCAAACCAAAGGTGTAGCCATGGGCACTCACATGTGTGTCCCAGTTTGCCTTTTTGTCAACTACATGGAACAGACTATGTTCCAAGCCTACACTGGTATCACTCCCTAACTCTTACTACACTACATCAATGACTACATTGGTGCTGTTTTCTGCACCCATGCAGAACTCATCAACTTCATGCACTTTGCCTCCAACTTCCACACTGCCCTGAAATTTACCTGGTCCATTTCCAAAACCTCCCACCCCTTTCTCGATCTCTCTGCTGCATGTGGATGAGGGTTGTCATTCCAGAACTAAAGAGATACCCTCCTTCTTCAAAGAAGGGGGCTTTCCTTCCTCCACCATTAACACTGCCCTCTCACTAATCTCTTCCATTTCGTGCACGTCTGCCCTCACCCCATCCTCCAGCCACACCATCAGCGATAGGTTTCCTCTTGTCCTCACCTACCACCACACTGAACTCCACATCCAGCACATAATTCTCCATAACTTCTGCCATCTCCAATAAGATCCCACCACCAAGCACATCTTTCCCTCCCCCTCCCCCAACTTCCTGCTTTCCACAGGGATTGCTTCCTACATGACTACGTTTTCCATTCATCCCTCCCCACTGATCTCCCTCCTGGTACTTATCTTTGAAAAACAGAACAAGTGCCATACCTGTCCCTATACCTCCTCCATCTCTATCATTCCGAGCCCCAAACAGTCCTTCCAGGTGAGAGACGCTTCACCTGTGAGTCTGTTGGGGTCATCTACTGTATCCGGTGTTCCCAGTGTGGTCTCCTCTACATCAGCGAGACCCGACATGGATTGGAAAACTGCTACGCTCTGGCCACTGGAAAAAGCAGATCTCTCAGTGGCCACTCATTTCAATTCTACTTCCCATTCCCATTCCCATTCCAACATGTCAGTTTATGCCTCCCTGTACTGCCGGGATAAGGCCATACTCAGGCTGGAGGAGCAACACCTTATATTCCTTCTGGGAAGCCTCCAACCTGTTAGCATGAACATTAATTTCTCAAACTTCTGGTAATTACTGCTCCCCCCTCCGCCCATTCCTCTATTCCCATTTCCCTCGCTTATCTTATCTTCTTACCTGCCCAACACATTCCTGTGGTGCTCCTTCCTCTTCCCTTTCTTCCATGGTCTTCTAACTTCTCCTAACAGATTCCCCCCTTCTCCAATGCTTTATCTCTTTCACGAACCAGCTTTCTAGCTCTTTACTTCACCCCTCCCTCTCCTGGTTTCACCTGTCACCTACCACCTTGTACTCCTTCCTCCCCTCTCCCCACCTTCTTGCCTTCATGATACATTTATTTTTCCAGACTTGATGAAGAGTCTCGGCCTGAAATGTCAACTGTACTCTTTTCCGTAGCCTGGCCTGCTTAGTTCCTCTAGCATTTTGTGTGTGTTGCTTGGATTTCCAGCACCTACAGAATCTCCTGTGTTCATGGTGGGGGAGAGGGGATGAAGTAGAAGCTGGCCAGTGATTTGTGTGAAGAGAGAAAGGCTGAAAAATGAGTTGACAGTGCACCAAAGGGAAGGAGGAAGGGACCAAAGGGAGATGATGTGCAAGTGAGGAGAAGAGGAGTAAGAGGGGGTCCAAGATGGAGAATGAAAAAAGAGATCAGGAAGTCGGGGGGGGGGTGGTATACTGGAAATTAGGGAATAAGCAATTTCTCTTTCCTCAGATGCTGCGTGATCTGCTGGGAGTTTCAGTATTTTCCATTTATACTTTATATTTCGAGGATCTGTGGTTTTCTGATTTCCAGAAATTTAGCATAACAGGCACAAAAGCAAGCAGAGGAGACTTTTTAAGACATTTATGTATTGCCATTTGGAATGGACTGCCAGAATAGGTAAAAATCACAACCAAAGTGCAAAAAAAGATGGGATAGATCATTGAAGTGGAATTGGTTGCTTTGCCTAATGGAAAGAGCTAAAACGTTAAAACCAGTTGGATAGTTCTTTTAAAGGCATGACAAAGAAATGAAGGACAGATTGGATTCATCCGATGAAGCACAGAACAATAAAATTTAACTTTAATCTGCTTAGTAGAATGTAACAGATTGACTGAGGAGAACAAGTAACTGTTTATATTTGCAGAGACAGTGAGAGTTTTATTATTCTATACATAAATTATCAATAAGGTATTGGATTATAGAGTAAACTAGGGAGTAATTTTTAATAAGGTTTTTTATGACACACTGTTGGAGCAAAGTTAATGAACAGGTAGTTCTTGTTATTTTCAGTTGTTAATGATGCTTTTCGCGTCAGTGAATAAAAGTGATCGAAATTACATATTAACAGCTTCTGACGGTACAAAGTTATCACTCATTTTTCATAACACTCACCAGAAGCAATACCAACAAAATCTAGTTATTTTAGTGGGCGTGCAATGCAGAAAGTTATTATAACTGACTCGGAAGCTTCTGAAAATGACTTATGACAGAAAAACAGCCTTCAGTCAGTGTTACTGTAAATATCTTTTGCTGAATTTAAGGAGAGGTTGAATGATTTGACCTAATGCGGGAAGACGAGGAGCGGATCTGAAACATGCATAATCAGCAGGGTGGAAAGATATAATTACCAGAATAAAGAGACGAGGTAAAAGACTGTCAAAAAAATTCATGGAAATTTTCACTTGACAAATTGTGTAAATTCAGAACAGTCTGAACCTTTAGTGCTTAAATGAAGCAACAGTACAGTGTAAATGAAGATTTGCAACAGCCCATCCATTATTCCAGCACTGTAGGACTGAAGGACAATCGGATATCTGATGCAATAAATCAGCATTTGGCCAATTCTGACTTAAGTACTGCCCCACACTGGCAACTTTCTTGCCAGCATTCTTATGTTACACTGGAGTTAGAGGAGATTGGGTATATCACCAAAAACACTCACAATTTGATATAGATGTACCACGGAGAGCATTCTAACTGGCTGCATCACCGTCTGGTTTTGGGGTGGGGAGCTACTGCTCTGGATTGAAGTATGTTGCAGAGAGTTGTAAAATTAGTTAACTCCATTACGAGCATGAGAGTCCATGGTATCCAAAACACCTTCAAGGAGCATTGCCTCTAAAAAATGGTGTCCACCATTAAGGACCCCAACCACCTATTGTTCATTGGTACCATCAAGAAGGAGGTACAGAATCCTAATGCACTCAATAATTCAGGAACAGCTTCTTTCCCTCCGCCACCCGATTTTTGAGTGGTCATTGAACCCAGGAACACTACCTCACTACTTTTTTATTTCCTGTTTTTTGTGCTAATTTAATGTATAGGCATCCGTCAGTCTCGTGACACCATGGATTTGCGCCTTGGAAGGTTTCCAGGGCGCAGACCTGGGCAAGGTTGTATGGAAGACCAACAGTTGCCCATGCTGCAAGTCTTCGCTCTCCACACCACCGGTGTTGTCCAAGGGACCCATACAGTTTGGCATCGGTGTCATCACAGAGCAATGTGTGGTTAAGTGCCTTGCTCAAGGATACACACGCTGCCTCAGCTGAGGCTCGAACTAGCAACCTTCAAATTGCTAGACAAACGCCTTAATCACTTGGCCACGCACCAACACAATTTAATGTAATTGTTATACTGTAATTCACCATTTTCCCTCTAATATCATATAGTACATTGCACTGTTGCCACAAAGTTAACAAATTTCACGATGTATATTAAACCTGATTCTGATGACAGTTCACAGGAGAAATACTACGTCATCTAACAGTTTCAATTTCTTATATTTAGCATTGCTCTCTCACTCTCCCATTTTCCATCACAAGTTTTCTGTTTCCCGATTTAACTTCTAACTTCTCAATCTCTAGTCAAAAAGCTTATTGTTTCAAAGGTAAGTTTTGAATGTGCTAATTACTTCACTCCTTCCTTTTGTTCTCACTAACTTCTGATCAGAAATATCACAACCTTAGGATATCCCACAACACGCTTTACAGCCAACTATATTTAAAATGTTGTCATTGTTGATAATGTAGGAAATGCATTAGCAAAGTTTCACACATCAAAATCTTACAAATAGTTACATAATAGCAAGAAGAAAATCTATATTTTTAGTGGTGCTAATTGAGGGATAAATATTTACCAGGATGCTAGTGTTCATTTTCTCTTCAGAATAGTACCACAGTTTTTTCCATGTCCAACAGCGAGCTCAGATGGTTCTCAAGCCTCACATCACACTCAAAAAAAAAACAACACACCATGTTTCACCATTGAAGTGCCAGGATGGATTCTGTGTTCAAATCTCTGCAGTGGATCTTGAACCCCCCACACTCTGAGTTCAGTGCAGACATTTCTGAAACTCAGGCTTAGACCTACTTCGTCAAAGCGTCTCGATTTACCTCGATTGGCTTTCTCCTTGTGTATATCGTGGTAGTCACAACGTGTCTTGTTTTCAGGGGAAAAAACAATCCCATGTTTTGAAGCAAAGTGTCTCCATTTGTTTTGTTGGATCAGAGGTCATAGAGTCAAAGGGAAACAGATCAATTAGCACATGCTGGCCATTGATTATCCATTTATACCTATTCCACATTATTCCCCCCACATTTGTATTAACTAATCTTTAATTTTATTGCTTATTTACATGCGCATGTAGATAAGCATGCACATATTTATCTTCCAACCAGCGTACTTTTGGGATGTGGGAGGAACCTGGTGCATCCAAGTGAAACCCAGGACCATTTTCCTGGGTCATAGGGAGAATGTATAAACACTGCATTGCACTGTACCTCAGGGTCAAACTAGAGCTGTGAGGAAGCAATTTGCCTCACTGTGCATCTCAGCTGCCCTGTTGGATGTCTTCAGTAAATTTGAAAATAGGCTGAAAATTGTGGGCCCAATATTCCTTGCAGAAATCCTTTAGATAGCATTAGTCAGCAAATATAGAAGGGAGCAGACAGCTGATGTTTTGGGCCAAGGCCCTTCATCAGGAATATTATTACACCACCTGTTCTGATAAAGAGTCTTTGCCTGAAACAATGACTATTTAGTCCCCTTCATGGATGCCGCCTGACCTGTTGAGTTCTTCCAGCATTTTGTGTATGTAACGCAGGTTTCGCAGCTAATATAATGGCCTCTCTGTAATGTTTTACTCCTAATGTAATGGTTTCTCCGTAGCAGCAGTGTTTGGGTTATGACTAGAGATAACGGGGGCTTTGGAGTGTGTGCCATCCAGTGAGAGGCACGTTGTTTCTCTCTTGTGGGTCTGAGAGAAGGGATTTGCAGACTTCTGTTTGGTGGAAGATGGAGAGAGAAGATGCCAGAGCGGGGATGTCATAAACTGCAGGACAGAGTGGGCTTGGAATGGGATCAAGAGTCAACGCCTGGGGAGAAAATCGAGGAAGGTCGAACTGACGGGAATATCGTGAGCTCCAACATTGCGAAATAGACTGTTTCATGATAATAGACACTTTTTCCTTTTTTTTTGTTTCTTTACTAACCCTATAGCCAAATTAAGAATTATAAAGCTCCATCATTTAATTGCATATTGTGTACAGTTTGTTATTTCATGGTACTGATTTGTAACAGGGGAACACATCAGGCAGCATCCTCCCGAACAAGATTTGTCAAGTTTGGCTGGGCCGGAGGCTGTCTCCCCCTAGAGTGAGCGGCTAGACAAACCTGAGGGTTACATGCATTTTTCTGGATTTCTAGCATCTGCAGAATCTCTTGTCCATAGATAGCTTTATTTTTTTTTTGGCAATCAAACACAAGGCAGAGAACAGGTGGGGCCTGTGCTGTGATTCTAATCTAAACTGCACATGGTCAATGTTCCTCCATTACTTCCTTCTGCATGTGATTGTCTAAGTGTCTCTTAAGTGATCTTATCATGTCTGCTGACAGTGCACTCTTGCACCTACTGCTCTTTATATTGAAAAAAATGAGGAATTCCGTAGATGTGGGAAATCCAAAACAACCCACATAAAATGTGAGAGGAACTCAGCAGGTCAAGTAGCATCTATGAAAATTAATAAACAGTCAATGTTTCAGTTCAAAACCCTTCTTCAGCACTGAAAAACCTGCCTCCTTATTCTCCTTTCAATTTTCCCCCTTTTATCTTAAGCTATGCACACTGTTACGATTTCATAACGTACCAGCAGCAAGAGATGACAAATTAGTTGGGTTTTACTATTAAAACCACTATATTTATTTACATCTACTCAAAAATACAGAAAATTAAATAAACTACTTTCTTAAACATAAGTTAACAGTGTTATGTGTCTATAGCTCCCTTACAGTCAAACTTAGAACCCGTTCTTAACAAACCTGACTCAAGCACAGTCTTAAAGTGGCAGTTCAGGGAGTCCCAGTAATTCACGAATAGGTGAGTGGAGAGAATTGTGGATTCACAATGCAGTGACAAGGCGACCATGATGAATTCCAAAGATTCCACGGCTAGCAAAGAGACGGTTACCGGAGATCCCAGCTGATGGATACTGTTCCGAAGTCCACGAAGAGCGATTTCACAGAGTGATTGTCACAAAATCCACACCCATGGATCATATGAAGGACAGACACGTCTCCACAATGCACAGTGTGCCGCTAATTAACCCAATCCTTTGGGTATGGGTAAGCATTAGACCTTACCCTTCTCGATAGTGAGCTGTTCCCGAATAGCTCGAAGCCTGCGATCTTCACTCTCTCTCTCTTTCCTTCGACTCTTTCTCTGCACTTATGTCCACATTTCTTTTATACCATCAATGAAACTGCGGACATGTAACAACACTGGTATTTGACATCTCCACTCTGAGAAAAAGACACTCACTGGCTACCCTGTCTGTGCCTCACAAAATTTTATATGCTTTTGACAGATCATCACTCGGCCTTTGATGCCTCCAGAATGATCAATCCAAATTTGTCTATCCTCTACTTTAGATAATACTCTTGAATCAAGGCATCATCTTAGTGAAGCTCCTTGGCACCTTATTGAAAGCCTACACTTCCTTCCTATCATTGGCGATCAGAACTGCATGTAGTACTCCAAATGTGGCCTAACCAAATGCTATGTAGATTCAACCTGACTTCCAGTCCTTTGAACTTAACACCTGGGCTGATGTAGGTAAGTACCAAACACATTCTTTATTGATGTACCTACTTGTGCTACACTTTCAGCAAGCTTTGGACTTGCACCCCAAGGTCCCTCCGTGCCCTACCATTTACTATATGCTTTCCTCTTACATTTGACCTCCCAAAGTGCAAAGTTTTTTGGTTATTTTTGATGTTTGGATTATGGTTCTAATACAGGCTGCATCACTGTCTGGTATGGAGGGTCTACTGCACAGGACCGAAAGAAGCTGCAGAAGGTTGTAAATCTAGTCGGCTCCATCTTGGGTACAAGGTACCCAGGACATCTTCAGGGAGCGGTGTCTCAGAAAGGCAGCGTCCATTATCAAGGACCTCCAGCACCCAGGGCATGCCCTTTTCTCACTGTTACCATCAGGTAGGAGATACAGAAGGCTGAAGGCACACACTCAGTGATTCAGGAACAGCTTCGTCCCCTCTGTCATGTGATTTCTAATTGGACATTGAAGCTTTGGACACTACCTCACTTTTTTTAATATACAGTATTTCTGTTTTTTGCACATTTTAAAAAATCTATTCAATATATATAATTGATTTACTTGTTTACTTATTATGTTTTATTTTTTGACTCTCTGCTAGATTATGTATTGCATTGAACTGCTGCTGCTAAGGTAACAAATTTCACGTCACATGCCAGTGATCATAAACCTGATTCTCATTCTGATTCTGATAATATCTTCACCTTTTCACTTACTCTTAGTAGAGATTGTTTTCAGTCAATTATTAACATTTAAGACACATTTGTCGGAACATATAAATGCAGTTGTTACTGGTTTAGACCGGTCAATTGAGAGTCAATTTCTTGGAGAGGAGTTGAGAAACGTTTAAGGCAGGATGAAGATTCCTCTTGACTCACCCGAAATTTCAGCGATCAGCAGAAGATGAATGTAATGCCGAGGAGCCTACTTCAGGAAAGTCAATCAGAAGTCTCATAGCAGTTTTAGAGGATAACTTGCAGGAAGTTTAAGTATCTTTTATGTTGCTTTTGATGATTTGATTAACTCCTATTTAAAAGTTCCAGTCTTTAGTAGTGCTGGGCTATCAATTGACTGGATGCTTTGATTGATCTGACTTTGCCTTGTATATATAAGAATATTGTGCTAGGAGGAGCAGGGAGGAGAGGGGGTGCATAAGGGATTTGCGTGTGTGTGTGCACGCGGGATTATTGACACTTGTCTATCAACAGGTTTCTATGCTTTTTTCCTCCATTTTGCTTTGATCAGCAGTACAGCAATTAGATTAGGTGGCATCTAGATATTGGTAGCATTACAGTATAAAGCAATGCTAGAAGACATAAAGGATGACCACTTTAGGCTATATATAATCAATCTGCAGTGGTAATGATCTTGAATAATTAGTAACAATTCTTCAGACACAATATTGAGTCAGTGGTGGAGGCAGATACACTAGGGAAGTTTAAGAGACTACTAGACAGGTATATGTAGGAATTTAAGGTGGTGGGGCTTACATGGGAGGCAGGGTTTGAGCATCGGCACAGCATTGTGGGTCGAAGGGCCTGTACTGTAGTGTGCTGTACTGTACTATTGTATGTTCTGTAACTCTCCTACAATCAGAGTGTTTTTTTCTGCTGTCAGGATAAATCCTTAGATGACAAATTCTTCACCATACTGAGCAAGATCTTGTAAGAAAGAAACTATTAAAGTTTAATTACTTAGGAAGCTGTTGACATCACATGGATTCTGATGTCATTACCTGACTCTGGGAAAACTTTTGGTGCACTAATGTAGATCACAATGAAAAGTGACCAATCCAGTTCTGTGATTAGTGTGTGTTCACCTGGAAGCGATATCTAACTCCAGGAAAATTGGAGAATTTAAAACTTTGTTGGACAATTTTTAGGCTCTTATTTTAACTTTCAGAGAAAATGTTCAAAGTTCAAAATTCAAAGAAAATTTCTTGTAGATCAATCATTTTCTTGCAGGCATGCTCAATAAATCCATAATAGAATAATAACCATAATAGGATCAGTGAAAGACTGCATCAACTTGAGCGTTCACCAGAGTACAAAAGACACAAACCTGCAAGTACAAAAAGAAAGAAATAACAATAATAAATAAATAAGCAATATTAAGAACATAAGATGAAGAGCCCTTGAAAGTGAGTCCACAGGTTGTGGGAATATTTCAGTGATGGGGCAAGTGAAGTGGAGTGAAGTTATCCCCTTTGGCTCAAGAGCTTGATGGTTGAGAAGTAATAACTATTCCTGACCCTGGTAGTGTGAGTCCTGAAGCCTCTGTACCTTCTTCCTGACTGCAACAGATAGAAGAGAGCATGTCCAGAGTAGTGGGGGTGCCTGATGATGGATGCTGCTTTCCTGCAACAATGTTTCATACTGATGTGCTCAATGGTGGGGAGGGCTTTACCCATGATGGACTGGGCCATATCCACTACTTTTCAAAGGATTTTTCATTCAAGGGCATTGGTGTTTCCATACCAGGCTGTGATTCAGCCTGTCAACATACTCTCCACTACGTATCTATAGAACTTGGTCGATGCTTTAGATCAACTTCTGAATGTTCACAAACTCCTGAGGAAGTAGAGGCACTACCATGTCTTCTTCATAATTGTACATGTGCTGGGCCCAGGACAACTCCTCCAAAATAATAATACTGAGGAATTTAAAGTTGCTGACCCTCTCCACTCTGATCCTCTGATGAAGACTGGCTCATCGACCTCTGGTTTCCACTAAGCTCCTTGGTCTTGCTGACATTGACTAAGAGGTTGTTGTTATGGCACCACTCAGCCAGATGTTTCATTTCTTGTAATCTTTCAGGAGAAATAGGCAAATGTTCAATTATTTTAAAGACATCATTAAGTTGCACTAGTAAGTCGCCTTTTGAAAGAACAAAAATCCTTTTGTAAAAGGTAGTATCTGTCACTAAGGTATGATTTTGACATAGTCTGATTGTTGGAGTTTAATTTGGTTGAAGCTCATGAGAATTATATTTTTTAGAGAAGGTTGCCTGACACATGCAAAATCAAGAAACAATACATTTGTGGAACAACATGATTGAATATATTCTAATTCAAAACCAGAGACAGTTTTCCTTACTTAGCCCCCTTAGTCCACTTCTACTCACTTTACACCCATAACTGTGTGGCTTAGTACACCTTTATTTACTTTACACCCATAACTGTGTGGCTAAGTACGTACATCTCCAACACCACAGTTGTGCGCTGTATCAAAGGTGGTGATGAATCAGCATACAGGAGGGAGACTGAAAATTTGGCTGAGTGGTGCAATAACAACAACCTCTCACTCAATGTCAATAAGACCAAGGAACTGATTGTAGCCGTCAGGAGAGGGAAACCAGAGGTCCATGAGCCAGTTATCATCAGAGGATCAGAGGGGGAGAGGGTCAGTAACTTTAAATTCCTGGATGTCACAATCTCAGAGGACCTGTCCTGGACACATCATATAAATATATTTGTGAAATATATTCTACTTCCTCAGGAGTCTCTGGAGATTCAGCATGTCATCAAAAACCTTGGCAAACTTCCACAGGTGTATGGTGAAAAGCATGCATTACAACCTGCTATGTCCTTGAGTGGAAAATCCTACAAAAGGTAGTGGATTAGGCCCAGTACATCATGTGTAAAGCCCTCCCGACCACTGAGCACATTTACATGAAACGTTACTGTGGAAAAGCAGCATCAATCATCAAAGATCCTCACCACCCAGGCCACGTTCTTTTCTCGCTGCTGCCATTTGGTAGAAGGGACTCGAACCACCAGGTTCACAAACAGTTACTACCCCTCAACCATCAGGCTTTTGAACAAAAGGGAATAGTTACACTCATTTAAGGACTTTGTTATATTGTTATTCCATGCTTATTATTTATTGCTATTTATTTATATCTGCATTTGCATATTTTGTTTACAGTTAACAGTTCCTAATGTTTACAATTTACAGTTACTGTTCTATAGATTTGCTAAGAACCTCGTATGCCCGCAGAAAAAAAAATCTCAGGGTTGTATGTGGTGACGTATATACTCTGATAATAAATCTTACTTTGAACTTTGAACTTTCTTTTAGTTGTATGTTATCTTTCTCTTAAACCCATGAAAGAACCCTATGGGTTTGATGACAGAAACAGTCGATTCTAAATATTTTTCAACGCTGCCATAAGGCAATAATAATAAGTCATAAATCCTCTTTTCTTTGGCGGTATTGCTGTAAGGCTGGTGAAGTAGTGCACGAGGAAAGGATCCGTATACACATGTACAGCAGGCAGGGTTTGCACCCAGAGCAGCCCTCCCACTGCGTATTGTACTTTTCCCCTTCCCTCTTACACTTCATTGAATGGGCATGGGGCCAAAGGGCCTTCTCTTGGCACTGTTTCTGATTCTAATAAGATGGTACACAATCAGTCTAGGGTTACATCTTCTATTTTTATCTCATGCAGTCACATTTCCTACAGTAACTGGTTTTCCCTTGCATTTTCCTTTTCTCGAGATAATAGCTCAAGTTATGGATGTCGCATTTTTATTTTCCTGTTCAGTCCTTAGTAGTTAAAGGTACTTTTAAGTATTACTTTATCCATGTTGGTTGTCAGGCTTAAGTCTTTTATACTTCCTAACTTTGAATATGAAGCCCTGACTGAGTTATTTTCCCACTTCTTCAATCAGCATCAGGTTTAATATCAACAAGTATATGTCATGAAATTTGGTGTCTTTATGGCAGCAGTACGATGCAATACATAATAGAATATATATATATCTGCTGACTGGTTGGGTGAATGTATTGATGGTTCTGATCTTGTTCTTCACATTCAATGTATTCATCCTACCAGTCATCAGATTCCCAGCCACAATAATGAGCTGGCCAAGGAGCAAACTGGAAGCCGCTGACATCAAGACCGGGAAACTACCAACAACACATGGAGGATTCCATCCAAAGTCCAATGTCCGGAATAGGGAGGACTCTTCCGTCAAGGACACAGTCCTGAAAGAAATGTGAAACATCCATGAAAAGAGTACCTCAGACAGCAGGCGGGGGTTATGAAAATGGAGGTGAGTCAGTCAGAGCCAGAGGACCAGAGGCCATGGCAGAACAAGCCACTGCACAAGATGTATCATTGCCAGATATCAGAGGTGGCTGACATAAGAAAGTCCTACGAATGGCTGGAAATGGCAGGACTGATGGATAGCACAGGGGTGCTGCACAAGAGCAGACGCTGAGCACAAGAGCAATAGAAGCAGGGGTCTGTCACACCAGTCAAGACCCAAGGTGCAGACTGTGAAAGGAATCCACTGAAATCCTCCAGAAAATAGTAGCAGGGTGCAAGATGCAGGCAGGGACAGCATACACTGAACGGCACAACCAAGTTACAGGAATTGCGCACAGGAACATCTGCGGAGTATAGGTTAGATACTCCCAAGTCCAAATGGGAAACACCCGACGAGGTAGTGCAGAATGACAGAGCCAAGATCCTGTGGAGCTTCCAAATACAGACTGAAAAGCAGGTACTGACCAACCAACCAGACATAGTAATACTGGACGAGCAACAGTAATAAATGAGGCAATCCTGAATGGCAGTAACGTCAGGAAGAAAGAATATGAGAAATACCAGGGCTTGAAAGTGCAGATAGAAAGGATGTGGAATGTTAAAGCCAGAGTAATCCCGGTGGTGATAGGAGCACTTGGAGCTGTGACACCTGGACTGGGAGAGTGGCTCCAACAAATCCCGGGAACAACACCTGAGATCTCAGCCCAGAAGAGCCCACTGCTGGGAACAGCGAGGATAATGCACCGACCCCTGAAGCTCCCAGACCTCTGGTAGAGGACCCGAGACTGGGGGGAAAATACACATGTACACCAATCGTAACCGATGAGAAAGAAAATATATGAAATAGTTAAATTAAATAAGTAGTGCTAAAAATAGAAACTGAAAAGTAGTGAGTAAATGTTCATGGGTTCAATGTCCTTTCACAAATTGGGTGGCAGAGGAGAAGAAACTGTTCCTGAAACACCGAGTGTGTGCCGTCAGGCTCCTGTACCTCCATTCTGATAGTAGCAATGAGAATAAGGGGTGAGCTGGGTGACAGGGTCCTTAATGATGGACAATGTCTTTTTGAGGCATTACACTTTGAAGATTAGATTATGAGGACAGTCAGTCCTTGTTTATTGTCATTTAGAAATGCATGCATTAAAAAATGACACAATGTTCCTCCAGAATGATATCACAAGAAATGCAGAACAAACCAAGACTAAGACTTACAAAACCACATAATTATAACATATAGTTACAACAGTGCAAAGCAATACCATAATTTGATAAAGAGCAGACCGTGGGTATGGTAAAAAAAAGTCTCAAAGTCCCAATAGCCTCATCATCTCACGCAGATGGCGGAAGGGAGAAACTCTCCCTGCCATGAACCTCCAAGCGCCGCAAACTTGCCGATGCAGCACCATTAGAAGCACCTGACCACAGCGGACTCTGAGTCCATCCAAAAACTTCAAGCCTCTGACCAGTCCCTCCGACACAGCCTCTCCGGGCACCATCCTCTGCCGAGTGCTTCGACCCCACCCTGGTCGCCGAGCAACAAGCAAAGCCGAGGACTCGGGGCCTTCCCCTCCGGAGATTCTGGACCACACAGTAGCAGCAGCAGAAAAGCAGGCATTTCGGAAGTTCTGTTCAATCTAAGGGATATATTGTATTCTGTATAATATCTTTTCATCTTAATTTAATTTTTATTCTTCTAGGACCTGCAATAGACTCAACAGTATTTGGTGACCTTAAAATGGATGAATATATATTACTAATTTCTTCTTCCATTGCTTTACTAGTAATCTTGAATCTCTCCATTTTTGTTTTGTTAATGTAGACCAACTCAAATAGACTACATAAATAAATGATAAAAATGCATGGGTGTCACTGACACGGCTGAAATTTGATTCACTTGAAGATAGTGGTGGAACTCTCCTTTCACAACAAATATAGGGCAACTTCTCTCTGGAGCTGTCATTGCAGTTTTGAGATCTACATTTCAAAAATATTCTTCTTCAGTTTCTTCAAAGCCTCTGCATCAAATTCCTTTTAAATTGAAGATATCCTAAGCTCAAGCAGTATTTCAAATAATGATCTGGAATTTGTTTTGACTGATAGTCAATTGTCACCAAGATGCATCCTGGTATTTAATTAGCTTGGTTGATAGAAACTGCACTTGACTAGAAATCTTCAGTGAACTCTCAATAATAACAGCCAAATCACTGTATTATCATAAACACAAATACTCTGCAGATGCTGGGGTCAAAGCAACATGCATAACACGCTGGAGAAACTCAGCAGGTTGGGTAGCATCTGTGGAAACAAACGGTAAACATTTCAGCCCGAGACCCTTTGTCAGGACTGAAGAGGGAGGGGACTGGGGCCCTATAAAGAAGGTGGGGGGAGGGTGGGAAGGAGAAGGCTGGTAGGTGCCAGGTGAAAACCAGTAAAGGGAAAGATCAAGGGGTGGGGGAGGGGAAGCAGGGAGGGGATAGGCAGGAAAGGTGAAGAAGAAATAGGGGAAAGCAAAATGGGTAGCAGAAGGAGGCGGAACCATGAGGGAGGTGATAGGCAGCTGGAAGAGGGGGCACAGTGAAACTGGGGTGGGGGAAGGGAGGGGGAGGGAATTACTGGAAGTTGGAGAATTCAGTGCTCGTGCCAAGGGTCTGGAAACTACCCAGACGGTATATGAGATGTTGCTCCTCCAACTTGAGTTTGGCCTCATCATGGCAGTAGAAGAGGCCATGTATGGACATATCCAAATGGAAACGTGAAGTAGAGTTGAAATGGGTGACAACCGAGAGATCCTGTCTGTTGTAGCAGATGGAGCAGAGGTGCTCGACGAAGTGGTCCCCCAATCTGCGTCGGGTCTCACTGATGTAGATGAGACTGCACCTGGAGCAGGCATAGCTGGGACCCATGCGAGTGTCCATGGCTACACCCTTGATCTGAAGAAAGTGGGAAGAGCCAAAACAGAAGTTACTAAGTGTGAGTACCAGTTCCGCCAACCGGAGGAGGGTGGTGGTGGTGGGGAACTGGTGAGGTTTATTGTCTAGAAAGTAGCGGAGGGCTGTGAGGCCTTCTTGGTGGGGAATGGAAGTGTATAAGAATTGGACATCCAATTTTGTCGCTCATAGTTCAGTCACTCCCCACTTACATCCAGGATACATCCCATGCCCTCCACCTCTTCAATAACTTACAGTTTCCCGGTCCCGTCCACTTCATTTTCACTATGGATGTTCAATTCGTTGGTTATGTGGAACAGTCTGTGCTCCAAACCTATACTCGTATTGCTCCCCAACTTTTCCTTTGCTACATTGATGACTACATTGGTGCTGCTTCCTGCACCCATGCTGAGCTCGTCAATTTCATCGACTTTGCTTCTAACTTCCACCCAGCCCTCAAATTCACTTGGTCCATCTCGGACACTTCTCTCCCCTTGCTCGATCTCTCGGTCTCCATCTCTGGAGACAGACTGTCCACTGACACCTTCTATAAGACCACTGACTCTCATAACTATCTCAACTATACCTCTTCCCACCCTGCCACATGCAAAAATTCCGTTCCCTATTCCCAGTTCCTCCGTCTCCGCCGCATCTGCTCCCAGGATGAGGCTTTCCATTCCGGGACATCTCAAATGCCCTCTTTCTTTAAGGATTGTGGTTTCCCTTCTGCCGTCATCAATGATGCCCTCACCCGCATCTCCTCCATTTCCTGCACTTCGGCCCTCACCCCATCCTCCCACAACCACAACAGGAACAGAGTTCCCCTTGTCCTTACCTACCACCCCCCCAGCCTCCGGATCCAGCACATTATCTTCCGCAACTTCTGCCACCTTCAACAGAACCCCACCACTAAGCACATCTTTCCCTCTCTACACCTCTCCGCTTTCCCCAGGGATCGTTCCCTCTGCGACTCCCTGGTCCACATGGCCATCCACACGGATCTCCCACACGGCACTTATCCCTGCAAGCTTAAGTGCTACACTTGTCCCTACACCTCCTCTCTCACCACCATTCAGGGCCCCAAACAGTCCTTGCAGGTGAGGCAACACTTCACTTGTGAGTCTGTTGGGGTCATCTATTGCATCCGGTGCTCCCGGTGCGGCCTCCTTTACATTGGTGAGACCCGAAGCAGGTTGGGGGACAGCTTCGTTGAGCACCTCTGCTCCGTCCACCACAACAGACAACATCTCCCGGTTGCCACCCACTTCGACTCTGCTTCACATTCCCATTGAGATATGTCCATACATGGCCTCCTCTACTGCCATGATGAGGCTAAACTCAGGTTGAAGGAGCAACACATCATATACCGTCTGGATAGTCTCCAGCCCTTAGCATGAACATTGAATTCTCCAACTTCCGGTAATTCCCTCCCTATCCCTTCCCCCATCCCAGTTTCACTCTGCCCCCTCCTCCAGCTGCCTATCACCTCCCTCATGGTTCTGCCTCCTTCTACTACCCATTGTGTTTTCCCCTATTCCTTCTTCACCTTTCCTGCCTATCCCTTCCCTGCATCCTCTTCCCCACCCCTTGATCTTTCCCCTTACTGGTTTTTCACCTGGCACCTACCAGCCTTCTCCTTCCCACCCTCCCCCTACAGTCCTCTCCAGTCCTGACAAAGGGTCTCGGCCCAAAACGTTGATTGTTCATTTCCATGGATGCTGCCCGACCTGCTGAGTTCCTCCAGCGTGTTGTGCACGTTACGCTGCATTATCCTCCTTTTCCAATGAAGTAGAAATGTGTTTCCCATGACTATTTAATTCACAACAAGCAGGCATCCACAGGGAAGCAGCAAAACTGAAAATAACAGCTGAGGAGAAATTATTCCTCTATGAGGTGTCCTGAACTTGTGATGAAATATTGGTTTCAGTGAATGATGAAGGATCTTGATCAAAAATGTAGGCTTCATTTCCTTCCATTGGATGCTGCTTTACTTACTGAGTTCCTCCAACATTTTGTGCGATGCTCCAAATTTCCAGCTTTGGCAGAATCTCTTGTCCCTCCACTTCTGCACTACAGAATTGTGTATCTATTGTATAATGCAGGGAATTCTTTTCTTATATTTAAGCATTAGCTATTTTTATTTGTCACATGTACATCAATAAATACAGTGAAATACATCATTTATGTCAGATCAAATCAAATCAGTGGGTATTGTGCTGGGCAGCCCACGAGTGCCACCATGTGCACTGCTCACCAACCCTAACCCATTATTTTAGAATGAGGTAGGAGATCAGAGCAGCTGGAGGAAATCCGAGGAGAACGCATGAACTCCTTATTGACAGCGATGGGAATCGACCTCGATCTTACAGCTGGTGTTATACACCATTACAGTAACCAGTATGCTACCACCCTGCCCCAATTGTAACCAGAGTCTACTGACTGGAAAATCTTAATGGAACAATAAACACAAGAAATTCTGCAGATGCTGGAAATCTTGATCAAAACACGCAAAATGCTGGGGGAACTCGGCAAAGTTGATCCACTTTGAGCATTTTAGTTAATTTAACAATGTAATTTTAATCTAATAAGAAATCCCAAGTACTTCAAGGACATCACTAAGTAAAACTGAAGAGCACCACAAGAAATGTTAAGAAACCTAATGCTGCAGTCGTCAAATGACACAATGCTAAATTGAACTGAAATGAGCTAGCAACATTCTTTGGCTGTTTCAATGAGTTTGTGATGTTTTATATTCTGTGTTTCTCATTCAATTTTTGTCATTTGCATGGTTTGTTCTTTAGTTGCATGTTGGGTGTTTGATGTTTTCTTTGAACGGTTTCCATGGTGTTTCTTTGTTTCGTGGCTGTCTGCGGGAAGACAAATCTCAGGGTTGTATACTGCATACGTAGATTGATAATAAATGTACCTTGGATCTTTGAAGGTTGAGACCAATGGTGCCAGCCATCACGTAGTGTTTAACTCTTTAGTGCCCACTGTTATAGTTGCCTTTTGTGACCAATATCCTCCCTATATTCTTGCTACTGCATCTATTTCAAAAGATGAAGTAGTGCATGAGTGACAGGTGACAGCATCCAAGTACTACACGCACAACACCCTGATGTTTCTTTGAAAGTGCCAAAACTTTCCCACTGTTTCTTAATGTCTTTGAACTTTAAATAAAATAGTTGAAGTGTTAAAACATTGAGTTAATTTGAAATCATGTTCTATCTGGTTATTAAGATTAATTAGAATAAAGCAAATCAAAGATTCAGAAGATTCAAGGTACATTTATAATCAAAGTATGTATGCAGTATATAACCCTGAGATTTGTCTTCCCACAGACAGCCATGACACAAAGAAAACCATGGAACCTGTTCAAAGAAAAACATCGAACACCCAACGCGCAAAAAAAGAGTAAATCAAAAATGAGCAAAAAACACAGAATGTAAAACATCAAACCACAGAGTTATGGAAAAGGTTTAGGAGTGTTCAGTTTCATTCAGCTCAGTTTAAGCCTGCCTGAATCTTGCAGCATGAAGGTACTGATCTTAATGACATGTAGACAGCAGCCAGTTAACCCTTCCTCTGGGAGCTATGATGAGATGCAAGGTAATCATGTTAATGAGGATAGATGATAGAATATTGTACAAAGAGGTAGGCTTTAAGGACATCATCTAAGAGCTGGAAATATTATGAATCAAATTCTAGACCTTGAAACTTTGGCACCTTAAGGTTATGTAGGATGGCATGGCAGTGATGCAGTTAGTACAATGTTTTGCAGCACCAACGACTAGAAGAGCAGAGTTCAAATCCCACTGTGATTTATGAGGAGATTTTATATTCATCCCATTACTGCGAGGATTCCTCTGGGTGCTCTGATTTCCTCCCAATTTCCAAAGACTTGCAGGTTAGGGCCAGTAAGTTGTGGACATGCTATCTTGGTGCCAGAAACATGGTGACTTTTGTGGGCTGCCCCCAGCACAATTTCCAGGCTGTGTTGGTCATTGACGCAAATGGAGCATTTCCCTATATGTTTCAATGTTGATGTGACAAATAAAGCTATCTTATCTAACCTATTTACAAAAGTATCCTTGGAAAATAAAACAGTTGTTTCAACCTGCAAAATTCAAGGTGCAATTGCTCATTTCAAAGTAAATTTTATTATCAAATTACATATATGTCACCATAAACAACCCAAAGATTCACTTTCCTGTGGGCTTACTCAGCAAATCAATAGAGTAGTAACTGTAACAGAATCAGCAAAAGATCAACTAGAGTACAGAAGACAACAAACTATGCAAATGTAAAGAAATAGCAATAAATAACATGGGATAACAATATAAAGAGTCCTTTAAAGAGATCATTCATTATGGGAACATCTCAATTGGATGGTCAAGTGAGTGTAGTTTATCCCTTTGTTGAAGAGCCTGATGGTTGAGGGGTGCTAATTCTTCTTCAACTTGATGGTGCAAGCCTTAAGGCTCTTGTATCTTCTACTTGATGGCAGCAGAGAGCAAGCAGTATTTAATGTTTCTTTCTCGTCTTCAAAAGAACCCAAATCCCAGATCCATCCTGTTCACAGGACGCTCATACAAACTCCTTACAGACAATGGCGGGAAAGTGCATTTAAACTACACTTGCACATCTTCATAAATTTATCAATTAAAATCTTCCTGTTAAAAGTGCACTTAATTTCACTAGAATTTCTCCATCATAGATAGGTGTGTCCTCTACTTTAATTTAAGCACCACCATCAGAAACCATACTACTATAGTGACATTTCCCGCAATGAATGGGAATTTTTAACTTCAAAATGAAAAGTTCTGTTCAGTCATTATTTTTTCCCTTCGTATTCTAGTCTATGGAGGCTGTCAGTCAAGGGATTCCCTTCAGAGAATATGCTAAAAAGAATGGAGATATTTCACCAAGTAATGAGCTGTGAAAGATAAAAGGACACCTTAGATGCAGCCAGGAATTTGAACTTCAAGAACAATGCCTGAAGTGCTTACTTAATTAAAGATAGATTAAGTAAATCAAACATAATTTGCCTTTAACAAATCGATGCTGACTTCCAAATTAATTTTTGTCCTAGATTATTGTCGCTAAAAGTTTCTCCTCCACTCCTTATAATCTAACTGGCCTGCAGTTGCTAGGTTTATTCTAGAGCCTGAAGACAAGCACTCAACGTTTCAGGAACAGCTTCCTCCCTCTCTGCCATCAGATTTCTGAATGGACAATGAACCCATAGCACTTCCTCAGTGCTTCTTCCCTTTCTTTTTTGCTCTACTCATTTAGCTTATTTTTTTATTCCTTTTGTAATTTACAGTTTTTATTATTATATATTGCATGTACTGCTTCTGCAAAATAACAAATTCTGTGACATACGTCCATGATATTAAACCTGATTCTGATATAAACCCTTTGAAACAAAGGTTAACATTTGTGGTCCTCCAGTATTCTGGCATCCTTAACATATCCAAGGAGAAATAGAAGATCATGACCAGAGCCCTCCATTCACTTGGTGTCTTAAGATACCATCTGTCATGACACAATGACTTTAATTATCCTGTTTAGCATTGCAACAGCCTCTATAACCACTTTCCTGGTGAAGATACATACAAATACTTACTTTGTGCCTTTTCTCTGTGCCTCCCTGCACAAAAGTACCTTGTTCATTTTTACAGCAGTTCTAGCCTTCGCAAACTTTCTTCCAGCCTTTCGTGCTGTAAGCTTTTATATTTCTGGGACATCACAGCTAGTGGAACTGCTGCTTCACTGCTCCAATGACACAGGTATAATCCTGAACTCGGGTGCTGATTGTGTGGACTTCTCCTGTGATCACGTTGCTTTCCACTGGGTGTTCTAATTGTAAATTACACTGTAATCTACACTGTAAATTGCCCACAGTGTGCAAGGTGAGTGGTAAGCCACTGAACTTCCCCCTCACCTGGCTTCACCTATCACCTTCTATCTTGTACTCTTTTCCCTCACCCTACCTTCTTATTTTGACTTCTTCCTCCTTTCTTTCCAGTCCCGATGAAGGGACTTGGGCTGAAATGTGGACTCTTTCAACCTTATTGACTTTTGTAGGATGAAACCTGGAAGTTCATGAGCTAGTACTTATTGGAGGATCAGAGGTGGAGGGGTCAGCAACTTTAAATTCCTTAGTGTTGTTATTTTAGAGGATGTGTCCTGGGTCAAGCAGTAAGTGCCATTACAAAGAAAGCCCGGCAGCACCTCTACTTTCTTAGAAGTTTGCCAGGACTCGTAATGTCGACCAAAACTTTGATAAACTTCTATAGATGTGTGGTGGAGAGTATATTGACTTGTTGCATCATGGCCTGGTATGCAAACACCAGTACCTTGAATGGAAGCGCCTACAAAAAAAAAAAGAAAGTTAATGCCCTGGAGTGGCCAAGTCAAAGTCCAGACCTCAATCCAATTGTGAATTTGTGGCTGGCCTTGAAAAGGGCTGTTCACTCACAATCCCCATGCAATCTGACAGAGCTTGAGCAGTTATGTAAAGAAGAGTGGGGAAGAATTGCCATGTCCAGATGTGCAAAGCTGATGGAGACCTATCCACACAGACTCAAGGCTATAATTGCTGCCAAAGATGTATCTACTAAATACTGACTTGAGGGGGATGAATTCTTATTCAATCAATTATTTTGTGTTTTATATTTGTAATTAATTTAGATCATTTTGTAAAGATCTGTATTCACTTTGACATGAAAGAGTCTTTTTTCTGTTGATTAGTGTCAAATAAAAACCACTGTGATTCAATGCTGTGAAGCAATAAAACATGAAAACCTCCAAGGGGAGTGAATACTTCTTATAGGCACAGTATATAGACTGCTTGTAGGTACATAAAGTGACACTAGCTGCAAGTGTGTCTTTACAGGAAATGATAAAACTGCTGATGGAGATATGGTTAAATGGGTGATGTGGTGGTGGTCAGGTTTTTGAATGGGTGATGTAGTGGTGGTGTTTTTGTTTGAATAGGTAATGTAGTGGTTGTGGGGGTGGTGGAGTGTTGGAATGGGTGATGTGGTGGTGGGAAGGGGTTGGGTGGTTGAATGGATGATGTAGTGGTTGTTGGGCCTGTGGGGTGTTTAAATGGGTGATATAGTGGCAGTTCAGTGGTGGGTTGAGTTAATGGATGCTGTGAATACGTTGCATCACCATACACGCTTTACCCATTCTTGAAGCTGTGTGGTGGGCATTCACCAGAAACTACAATTTTCCAAGGATGTTTTCGCCACCTATTTTAAGCTTGACAATGTTCAACAAAGCATGATTGAAACATCATTAAATGTGTAAATATTTTGCTTTTGAAGTGACATGACATTCAATATGATAATGATTCCTTTGAGGTACCTTCTTGAAGTTAATTCTGAGAGCAGCATTCTAATTCCCATCTCAGTCGAGCCTTGTTGACCTCTGAATCGTAAGATATTTAGTTTACGCCATAGTGGAATTGCCTGCAAAATGAACAGAGTAACTTCTGGCAGGCTGAAAGTTTATTTAGGCTGAAACGCAGATTGTTCCATATTTTAGAGCATAATTGCTCTTGAGTTTATTCAGCAGAGTTGGTGGAGTTCAGGAAGAACACCGTGATTGATTTATACAGACACGTAATATTTGTAATTTGTATGTAGAACCAAGCTCTCAGGTGGCTCTGCTCCATAAGGGCCAAGGAAGTGCCTGACCATTCAATTTCATAGATTCATGCAAATGTCAATGCTTGATGTAAACTTTTAATCCAAGTCAGAATTATTCAAGCTTCAGTATCTGTCTACCCTCATTTTGAAATAGTTGCAAATGCAAGTCCCGTTCTTGAGACCTAAGGGCTTGGCATAACTATGCTGACACCACTATAGAACGAGATGATCTGTGATTACACAACATTTCAAAAGTACATATATCATTGGTTTTATAGCACTGTCAATGGGAACACCCTTAAAGATATATATATATAAAATCTCCCTCTCCCTCTCCCTCTCCCTCTCCCTCTCCCTCTGGTCATGGGTTAAAGGTGAAAGGGGAACATGGGTGGAAACTGCTTTACCCAGAGGGCTGTGAGAGTGTGGAACTAGCTGGCAGCACAAGTCATGCATGTGAGCTCAATTTCAATGTTAAGCAAAATTTGGACAGGTACATGGTTGATCAGGGTGTAAATAGCAATGGCACTTTTGCAGGTCATTGGGAGTAGACAGAATAAATGTTTTGGGCCAAGGGGCCTGTTCCTGTGCTGTCTCCACCTCCTCTATCCTGAAGTATTCAAAACTCCCTCAATATCACCACTTTATTAATTGGAACTGGTATTGCTTTATTATTATCACATATGCCAAGATATAATGGAAAAACTCGTCTGTACACTGTTCAGACAGATCCAATCATTACACAGTGCATTGAAGTTGAACAAGGCAAAACAATAACAATGCGGTATAAAGTGTACAAGCTCCAGAGAAAGTTCAATGCAGGTAAACAATAAAGTGCAAGATGATAACAAGACAGATTGTGAAGTCAAAAGTCCATCTTATTGTACTAGAAAACCATTTAATTCGTCTTAATACAGTGGGATAGAAGCTGTCCTTGAGCCTGGTGTTACATGCTTTTGGAGTCTTGTATCTTCTGCCCAATGGAAGAGGGGCGAAGAGAGAATGTCCGAGGTCGGTGGGGTCTTTGATTCTGCTGGTTGCTATACTGAGGCAGTGAGAATTGGAGAGAGTCCATAGAAACCATCACAGCTGGTATCTGTGATGTGATGAGCTATGTCCACAAGGCAGTGTCTCGTGGTTATGGGCAGAGCAGTTGCCTGAATATTTGCACCATTTTGTTTGGATATCTAAAGTTGTATGTCGGAGGCCGAACGCTGGTTTTATTGTAAATGTTTTCAAGATAAACCTGACCTTGCTTCTTAATTATTTGAAAATCACTAGTCTGTTTAATAAATATATCATTTTTGACTGTCTCCTGTTTGTCAGTACTCTGTAAAAGCAATCATTTCAGAATTTGTGGGGTCTGCAAGCAGCAGCTTACCTTCAGCCACCCTCCCCTCATTCATCCTTCACTGGGGTGTAGAGCTAACCTTAAGACTATTAAGGCCTTAGTAGTTCATATTGGTTTACTCACTGGTACACTGAGGCTGTGTCCATTATGTCCTTTCACTCTCTGAAGATGTAGATATTAGTGGCATTGTGTGGAGATTTTTGTTCTTTGGCTCTGTTGTATTTATATCAGTGATGAGCTTGAAGGGGTAGTGGAGGTATAATTTGTCCATCTGTGCTGATCATCCCATCCTTGACTAGGCTGTTCTACAGTGAACATGATCTGTTATGAGTCAACGTGATGCTTTCATATCGGGTCATGCATAGCTCATTGTGCCTATTATCGCCGAGCAGCAGTGAACCGTCTGATTGGACTATCAGAGTTCTCTTTGGGAACAAGTTGACTTGATCAGCATTTCTGATCTGGCTATTGCTCACGATTGCACTTAATAAAAAAAAAGTCTTAAAGCATATGAGGTACCTGCAGATGCTGGAATCCAGAGCAGACATCAAACTGCTGGAAGAACTTGCGGAACTCTGACAGGTAGGCATCTCCCAGTCTCGACCCAGCTACCAGGACTCACCTGCAGCCTACTAATACCCAGCTCTCATCCAGAATCATTGTTCATCTATTGGAAATGCAGCCTCAACCAATTGATCCTAGCCTTCAGTTACCTGGTTGCCTGTGGAATTTAGTATTTATTCTCTGTTTTGTGACGCCTCGTAGCTTGTTGTTTTGCAGTTTATTATTAAAGTTATGGTCCACTGCTGAATCATCTCCGCTGCTCTGCTTTTGAGTCAAGCCTCCTCTACATTTCCCGACACACTGCAAAGTCAAAGGAATGTACAATCTTCTGGGTCGAGACCCAGTATTGGTATGGAGAGTGTTGATGGAAGATGGATAGCATATAGAAGAGGAAGGAATGGCTGTGACAGAAGCTGGTAGATGATTGGTGGAGCTACAGAATTTGAGGAAAATCTTTAAAGGAAATCTTGGGTTGTGTGGGTGGTGGTTGGGGGGTCATAATCAGAGGTTGGAAGTATGGAGAACAAGCTCCCAGAGGAAACAATAGAGGCAGATAATAAACATTTAGATAGGAAAAGGATAGGAAGAATGATATGGGCCTCATGAGGGCAAACAGAATTAGCATAGATAAGCACCCATTGTCAGCATGGACAAATCGGACTGAAGGACTCGTTTCGGTACTATACAATTCTATGACTAAAGGCTATTCCTTTTTTAACTCTACTCACGTGAATAACTTTATTAGTTTCTTGCATCCAACAGGAGAAGGAATACTCTGATCTCAAACCTCAGCTCCCTTGCAGCCATACCCATTTATGAGGAAAGCTTCAGGCATTATCCCTGAGGAAAAAACCTGAAGCTGGTGTCCCTCAGGCTAACTTCAACACTGACTGGCACTTCCTCCATTGCCAGTGCCACCAAATTGCATTAGTCTCTGCCCTTCCTTTAGATTCATCAGCTGTGTGGAGGGGGTAGCTTGCTGCATGGGCAACAGCTTGCTCTCCATATTGTACCTCCCTAACTTGTGTAGACAGCTAGGACACAACACCCAGGGTTAAACCATTCCAAACATAGGGCTTCATTTCCAACAGTGACAGCAAAGCTGCTGTTGATTCCCTATCTCAAAGGCATTTCACTGGCTGTAAAACATTTTGCTACATCCTAAGTTCATGAAAAGTGCTGTATAAATGCAGGTTGTGTTTATTTTTCTATATCCACTGACAACGGATAGAAGCTCAAATACTCTTTGATTCTTATCATTGTGCAGGTGAAACGATAAAAATTAGTGTGAAATTTGATTTAAATTTGCATCTAAGCATTTCTCTTTAAGCTTTTGAATATTTTTTATTTTTGTTGCCCTACATACTGAGGTACTATGGAAAAACTGCCTTTCTGTTCAAACAGAGCGACTCATTACAACAGTGCATTGAGGTCACAGAGAAAGGTTAGTGAAGGCAGATAGCAAAGTGCAAGGTGATAACAGCATTGATTATCAGCTTGAGTCCATCTTATTATTCTAAAGAACAATTAATAGTCCATAAGACCATAAGACATAGGAGAAGCATTAGACCAATTGGCCCATTGAGTCTGCTCCGCCCTTTCATCTTGACTGATCCATTTCCCTCTCAACGCCACTCTCTTGCCTTCTCCCCACAACCTTTCACACCCTGACTAATCAAGAGCCTATCAACCCTCGCCTTAAATGCACCCAGAGACCTGGCTTTCACCGCCCTCAGTGGCAATGAACTCCATGGATTCACCACCCTCTAGCTTAAGAAATTGCTCCTTATCTCTGATCTAAATTACTCTTCATCTCTGTTCCTCTATTTTGAGACTGGGCCCACTGGTCCTAGTCTCCACACCAAAGAAAGCATCCTCTTCACACCCACTCTATCTAGGCCTTTCAACATACGAAGGGTTTCAGTGAGATCCCCCCTCATTCTTCTAAATGCAGGCCCCTCATCTTCAATCACTGGTCATATGATAACATTTTTGTTGTAATGTGAGCATTATTAAAAGTAACTTAATACTAATTAGGATAATGGGGGGGGTTTTACTTCCGTTCCTTTTTGCTTCAGGTGGGCTTTGTATATAGTGTGCCTGCCATGCCATATGGGTTGTGAAAGCCTCTGTATATACTAATCCTGACAAAGGGTCTTGGCCTGAAACGTCGACTGTACCTCTTCCTAGAGATGCTGTCTGGCCTGCTGCGTTCACCAGCAACTTTGATGTGGATCTGTATATACATAACAGTTTTGAAGTTCGCCATCAAGTTGTTTCTTTGGCATGAAGTTGTCAAGTGTGCCTTTTTCAAGGTAGAAGCTACCACATATTTTTGGCGACGAGGTGAACTGGTTTTGTGAACATATCAGCACGTTTTTCGAACGGGGGCTTTGCGTTTCAGAGGGCTACATTTGGAAATATCGGTGAATTTCTGGAAGGAAACGAGGACTAGCTGGAGTACGAGGAAAGATTGGGACACTTTTTCTGTGCTAATGGAATTACCAAGGAGGCTAAGAAGTGCTCTATTCTCCTGAGTGCGTGTGGGGCAAAGACTCACAAGCTAATAAGGAATTTAGCCACACCACGGAAACTGGGAGACATTCCATATGACGAACTGGTCAAGCTCGTGGGGAACCACTACAATCCGAAACCTTCTGTGATAGTCCAATGGTGTAAGTTTCACAGCCGTTTCAGGAAGCCAGGTCAGTCTGTGGCTAATTTTGTGTCCGAGCTTCGGCAGCTGTCGGAGCATTGTGATTTCAGAGTGGTGTTGGAAGACATGCTCCGTGACAGATTGGTATGCAGCATTAATAATGATGGCATACAACACCGCCTGTTAGGGGAAACCCCACCACTGACTTTCAAGAAAGCCTTAGAGATTGCCCAAGGCATGGAGATGGCTGCTAATAATGTCAAGGATATCCAGAAAGGACATGGGGGGGTTGCAGTTGGCGGCAGTGCACCAAGTCTGGAGGGAGACTGGTAAACAGGCAAAACGGGTGGAATGTTTCTGGTGTGGAGGGACGCACTACGCAAATGATTGCAAATTCAAAGACATTGTCTGCCATGCTAGTAGCAAAAAGGGACATTTAGCTAAAAAGTGCAGAAGTTCAAAGGGTAAGATTAAACCTGGGCAGGGGAAAGCTCAACAGGCTCAGGCAGCCACACACCATCTAGAAGAAGCAGATGAAGAGGCAGCATGTGCCTACAACATGTTTGCAGTGGAAATAGATGAGGAACCACCTGAACCATATTATGCCACAGTCACTGTCAGGGGAAAGGACATTAAGTTTGAGATTGATTCAGGGGCTACTGCATCGGTCATTAGTGAGGAGATCTAAAGGAAGACCATAAGACAAAGGAGCAGAAGTTGGCCATTTGGCTCATCGAATCTGCTCCACCATTTTATCATGAGCTGATCCATTCTCCCATTTAGTCACACTCCCCCGCCTTCTCACCATCACCTTTGATGCCCTGGCTACTCAAATACCTATCAATCTCTGCCTTAAATACACCCAATGACTTGCCCTCCACTCCTGCCCGTGGCAACAAATTCCAGAGATTCACCACCCTCTGGCTAAAAAAATTTCTTCGCATCTCTGTTCTGAATGGGCACCCTTCAATCCTGAAGTCATGCCCTCTCGTACTAGACTCCCCCACCATGGGAAACAATTTTGCCACATCCACTCTGTCCATGCCTTTCAACATTCGAAATGTTTCTATGAGGACCCCCTCATTCTTCTAAACTCCAAGGAATACAGTCCAAGAGCAAACAAACGTTCCTCATATGCTAACCCTCTCATTCCCAGAATCATTCTAGTGAATCTTTTCTGAACCCTCTCCAACATCAGCACATCCTTTCTTAAATAAGGAGCCCAAAGCTGCCGCAGTACTCCAAGTGAGGTCTCACCAGCGCCATATAGAGCCTCAACATCACATCCCTGCTCCTATACTCTATTCCTCTAGAAATGAATGCCAACATTGCATTTGCCTTCTTCAGCACCGACTCAACCTGCAGGTTAACCTTAAGGGTATCCTGCACGAGGACTCCCAAGTCCCGTTGCATCTCAGAACTTTGAATTCTCTCCCTATATTCTGCCAAAGTGCATAAACATACACTTTCCAACATTGTATTTCATTTGCTACTTCTCTGTCCATTCTTCCAATCTATCCAAGTCTCTCTGCAGACTCTGTTTCCTCAGCACTACCGGCCCCTCCACCTATATTTGTATCATCAACAAAGTTAGCCACAAAGCCAACAATCCATAATACAAATCGTTGATGTACAACGTGAAAAGAAGCGGTCCCAACACTGATCCCTGTGGAACACCACTGATAACGGGCAGCCAACCAGAATTGGATCCCTTTATTCCCACTCTCTGTTTCCTGCCAATCAGCCAATGCTCTATCCACGTATGTAACTTTCCCATAATTCCATGGGCTCTTATCTTGTTTAGCAGCCTCATGTGTGGCAGCTTGTCAAAGGCCTTCTGAAAATCCAAATACACAACATCCACTGCATCTCCCTTGTCTAGCTTACTTGTAATTTCCTCAAAAAATTGCAATAGGTTTGTCAGGCAGGATTTTCCTTTAAGGAAACCATGCTGAGTTCTGCCTATCTTGTCATGTGCCTCCAGGTACTCCATAACCTCATCCTTGACAATCGACTCCAACAACTTCCCAACCACCAATGTCAAGCTAACAGGTCTATAATTTCCTTCTTGCTTCTGTGCCCCCTTCTTAAATAGCAGAGTGACATTTGCAATCTTCCAGTCCTCCGGAACCATGCCAGAACCTATTGACTTTTGAAAGGTTATCACTAATGCCTCCGCAATCTCCACAGCTACTTCCTTCAGAACACGAGGGTGCATTCCATCTGGTCCAAGAGATTTATCGACCTTTAGCTTATTCAGCTTCCTGAGTACTTTCTCTGTCGTAATTGTGACTGCGCACACTTCTCTTCCCTGCCACCCTTGAGTGTCCGATATACTGCTGATGTCTTCCTCAGTGAAGACTGATGCAAAATACTTGTTTAGTTCCTCCGCCCATTATCTCCCGTTACAATTTCTCCAGCATCATTTTCTATCAGTCCTATATCTACTCTCACCTGTCTTTTACTCTTTAAATACTTGAAAAAGCTTTTAGTATCCTCTTTGATATTATTTGCCAGCTTCCTTTCGTAGTTCATCATTTCTCTCTTAATAACCTTTTTAGTTTCCTTTTGTAAGCTTTTAAAAACTTCCCAATCCTCTGTCTTAGCAATAATTTTTGCTTCCCTGTATGCCCTCTCCTTTGCTTTAACTTTGGCTTTGACTTCGCTTGTCAGTCACAGTTGCATCCTTTTTCCATTCAAAAATTTCTTCTTTTTTGGAATATATCTGTCTTGCACCTTCCTCACTTCTCGCATAAACTCCAGCCACTGCTGCTCTGCCGTCCTTCCCGCTAGTGTCCCTTTCCAGTCAACTTTGGCCAGTTCCTCTCTCATGCCACTGTAATTTCCTTTACTCCACTGAAATACTGACACATTGGATTTCGGCTTCTCTTTTTCAAATTTCACAGTGAACTCAATCATGTTATGATCACTGTCTCCTAAAGGTTCCTTCACCTCAATCTCTCTAATCACCTCTGGTTCATTACACAATACCCAATCCAGTACAGCCGATCCCCTAGTGGGCTCAACAACAAGCTGTTCTAAGAAGCCATCTCACAGACATTCTACAAATTCTCTCTCTTGAGATCCAGTGCCGACCTGATTTTCCCAATCCACTCGCATGTTAAAATACCCCACAATTATCAGAACGCTGCCCTTCTGAGAAGCCTTTTCTATTTTCTGTTGTAATTTGTAGTCCACATCCCTGCAGCCGTTAGGAAGCCTGTACGTAACTGCCATCAGGGTCCTTTCACCCCTGCGATTTCTCAGCTCAACCCATAAAGATTCTGCACCTTCTGATCCTATGTCACCTCTTTCTAATAATTTAATATCATTTCTTACCAATAAAGCCACACCACCCCCTCTGCCTACCTTCCTATCCTTCCGATACACCCTGTATCTTTGGACGTTCAGCTCCCAGAGACATGCATGCTTTAGCCAGGTCTCAGTGATGGCCACAATATCATACCTGCCAATCTGCTCTATCATTCCAGTTCCCATCCCCCTGCCAAATTAGTTTAAACCCTCCCTAACAGCTCTATTAAACCTTCCCGCCAGGATACTGGTCCCCTTCGGGTTCAGGTGTAACCCGTCCTTTTTGAACAGGTCATACTTCCCCCAGAAGAGATCCCAATGATCCAAGAATCTGAAGCCTTGCCCCCCGCACCAGTCTCTCAGCCACGCATTCATCTGCCTGATCCTACTATTCTTGCCCTCACTAGCATGTGGCACAGGTAGCAATCCTGAGATTACTACCCGGGAGGTCCTGCTTCTCAGCTTCCTTCCTAACTCCCGGAAATCTCCCTTCAGGACCTCCTGCCTTTTCCTATCTATGTCATTGATACCAACGTGTACCAAGACAACTGGCTGCTCACCCTCCCCCTTCAGAATATTTTGGACCCGATCCGAGACATCCCGTACCCTGGCACCTGGGAGGCAACATACCATGTGGATATCTCTATCAGGCTCACAGAATCTCCTGTCTGTTCCCCTGACTATGGAATCCCCTATGACTACTGCATTCCTCTTCTCCTTCCTTCGCTCCTGCACAACAGCGCCAGGCTCAGTGCCAGAGACCCAATCACCATGGCCGTCCCCTGTCAGGTCATCCCCCTCAACAGCATCCAAAATGAGATACTTGTCGCTGAGGGGTAGCCACAGGGGTGCTCTCCACTATCCGGGCATTTCTCTTCCCTCTCCTGACAGTCACTCAGTTTTCTGACCCCTGTAGCCTAGGGATGACTACCTCCCTGTAGCTCCTGTTTATCACCTCTTCACTTTCCCTAATAAGCTGTAGGTCATCAAGCTGCAGCTCCAGATCCCTAATACGGTCTCTGAGGAGCTGCATCTCAGTGCACCTGGTACAGATGTGGCCATCAGGGAGGCTGGAGGTCTCCCAGGATTCCCACATCTGACACCCTGAACAAAGTACTAACCCTGCTGGCATGCTACCTAATTCTACAGGAATGAAACAGAAAAAATAAGTCTACTCACCCACTTACCTCGCCAAACACACGAACATTTTAAACCATTAGCTTGTACCGTTAGCTGTGTGAGCCCTGCTGTTCCTCTGTCTGTCTGGGCCAATTTGCCAAGGGGAAAAAAGATTTGGTGCCTCGCTCACGCCTCTTCCCGTTACCGTCTAAGCCCATTGAGCCAAAGCCCTACACTCTGCTACTATTGACTCTGCTGACATGGGGGCCCAACCTGCCTCCTATTAGACCGCCAAAGCTCAAACTTAGGACCTATATGGGGCAGCCCATACCTCATTTAGGGGTGTTATATGTAGACATTTCAGCTGGGGGTTAGAAGGCTGAAGCCAGGCTAGCGATAGTTAGGGGCAGGGGGCCCAGTCTTTTGGGTTGCGATTGGCTTCGCAAAATCTGACTCAACTGGCACGAAATTAAGTATGCACACACGACGGAGGACATTCTGCTGCTCCCGGACATGAAGGCAAAAGTGGAGAGAAAGCAGGAAAAGCAGAAGGAGGGACATGATCAACATGTGCAAGAGAGGCAGTTAAAATCGGTTGATAATGTCTGTGCGAGAAACAATCAGCAATAGCTGCCTGGGGTTATCCTTAAGAAGAGTGGTCCCGTCTCCTATGTTGTTAAGCTGACAAATGGGCGTGTTTTCTGCAGACATCAGGACCATGTACGCCTGCGTCTTGATACCAGCTCAGAGGCGGACAGTTCCATGGAGTTTCCATTTGTGAGACAGACTACATTGGAAGCATGTCCACCAGTGACTCTGCCAGAGGGCAAGACATTGGCAGAGGGGTCGGGGTCCCCTGAGGAGGATGGACATTCTCACACAGACACACAAGCTGCTCTTATGCCCCCAACACCAGACCCAACCAAAACACAAAACACCCTCACCAGTGGTGCCTGCTGGGTCACCGGGGGTAGTGCGCAGATCACAGCACACTCATAAACCTCCTTACAGACTGAATCTTTGACGGGACAGTTCTTTTTTGTTGTTGTTAGATTGAATGTTGAATCTGTCATGTTTTCCAGATGTTTTGTATTGATAAACTATTGCTGAGATACTAGTATAAGTTTTCAGGAGTACGCAAGTTAATAACACCACTGTTTTTATTTCATAGTTTTTTTACATTTGAGGATGTTGGAATTTAAAGGGGGAGAAGTGTTGTAATGTGAGCATTATTAAAAGTAAGTTAATACTAATTAGGATAACGGGGGGTTTTACTTCCATTCCTTTTCGCTTCCAGTGGGCTTCGTATATAGTGTGCCTGCCATGCTGTACAGGTTGTGAAAGCCTCTGTATATACATAACGGTTTTGAAGTTCGACATAAAGTTGTTTCTTTGGCATGAAGTTGTTGAGTGTGCCTTTTTCAAGGTACAAGTTACCACAACTTTCATTCCTGGAGTCGTTCTTGGAACCCCCTCTGTAACCTATCCAATGTCAGCACATCTTTTCTTCAGTAAGAGGTCTAAAACTGTTCATAAAACACCAACTGAGGCCTCACCTTGCTTTTTATAATCTAGTTCTCTTGAAAATAATCCTTACATTGTATTTGCCTTCCCCAACACTGATTCAACTGCAAATTAACCTTTAGGGAATCCTGCACAAGGATTCCCAAATCCCTTTGCACCTTAGATTTTTCAATTTTCTCCCCATTTAGAAAATAGTCAATGCTTTTATTCTTTCTATCAAAGTGCATGACCATACACTTCCTGGCACTGTATTTCATCCGCCACCTCTTTGTACATTCTTCCAATCAATCTAAGTCCTTCTGCAGTCTCTCTGCTTCCTCAGCACTGTCTCTCCCTCCACCTATCCTGGTATCATCTGCAAACCTGACCACAAAAGCAACAATTTCACCATTAAAATCATTGACATAGAAGGTAAAAAGAAGCAGTCCCAACATTGACCCCCACAGAACACTATGAGTCACCAGCAGCCAATCCGAAAAGGATCACTCTATTCTCACTCTTCACCTCCTGCCAATCAGCCAATCCTCTATCCATACTAGTATCTTTCCAGTAATACCCTAAGCTCTTATCTCGTTTAACAACGTTGTGTGTGGTACCTTGTCAAAGGCTTTCTGAAAATCCAGCTACACAACATCCACCAATTCTCCTTTGTCTATCCAGCTTTCTTCAAACAATTCCAGCAAGATTTTCCCTTTTGAAAATAATGCTGACTTAGGCATATTTTGTCACAAGCCTCCCAGTACCCGGAAACCATGCCCTTCACAACCGGCTCCAATAATAGGATAGGAGTTGTCCTCAAGGATGCTGTTAGTTTTCTGGATTTTGAATTTTCTGCCTGATGGGGGGGTTTGGTATAGGAGAGAATGTGTAAATTTGTCTTTGTGAGCAATATCAGTTTTATTGTGACTTCATTCCCAAACTGAGGAGTTCTGGTTCCACTTCAATATTATAATCAGTGTAAGACAGTAAATACAGTGTTCAGTATCTTTATACAATGTATTACAAGAGAGAAAAATCGAGGGCTATGGGTAATCCTAGGTAATCTCTACATGTTCAGCACAGCATTGTGGGCCGAAGGGCCTGTATTCTGCTGTAGGTTTTCGATATATCTATGTTTAGAAATGGACTGACCCAGCTGGCATTTTCATATTTGACATCTACCTGTGCGATAGCCTTAATTGTTCACATTGCTCTCATGTCCTTCATGACTACCTTACAAAATCTATGAAAAAAAGACCTAATGCTTGCAAATCCATGAGTCGGCTGGAGGTGGAAGATGGTGTGTCCTGGGGTTAGAGGACTGTGTATGTGTGCGTGGATGGGTGGGTGGGTAGTAGGGAGGAAAGGGCTTGTTTTGCAGTTGTTGCTTTGTTACTTGGTATATTCTGTGTTATTCTGCTGAGCATGATGGGTATGCTATATTGGCGCCGGAATGGGTGGCAACACTTGGCCCCAGCACACCCTTGGTTGTTAATGCAAATGATGTATTTTACAGTATGTTTCAATGTGCATGTTTTAAATAAATTTGAATCTGAATCTTATCCTGAATCTAAGATTGACAGAAGCCTGGTAAACCTGGATAAATAATGGAAACATCTATTTGTATCCTTGTACCATCAGCGTATCCACTGATTCAGGACTGAAGTTAGTTAAAACCATAAGGTGATAAAAAGTTCAATTCTATGAACATTACCTTAATCACTGACTCCAGAAATGCATTTCATGCCAGAACAATACATATTGCTCTGTTCTGAATCTTTTGCATTGGGAATTGGAATTGGTTTATTAGTGTCATCTGTACTGAGACACAATGTAAAGCTTAGTTTGCATGCCATCAATACAGTCATTTCAAAAAAATACATACAGTACTGTGCAAAAGATTTAGGCACATGTAAGACTTTTACACAGTACTGTAGCAATTTTATGTATTGCACTGTACTGCTGCCACGAAAAAAAATCATGACATGTGTGAGTGATGATAAACCTGATTCTTATATGGGTTCCCATTGTGGACTGAGAGTGGGAAGGAGCAGGAAGAGGAGGGATGCAGTTTGAACATGGAACATAGAATAGTACAGCACAGTACAGGCCCTTTGGCCCACAATGTTGTGCTGACCCTCAAACCCTGCCTCCCATATAACCCCCCACCTTAAATTCCTCCATATACCTGTCCAGTAGTCTCTTAAACTTCACTAGTGTATCTGCCTCCACCACTGACTCAGGCAGTGTATTCCACGCACCAACCACTCTCTGAATAAAAAACCTTCTTCTAATATCCCCGTTGAACTTCCCACCCCTTACCTTAAAGCCATGTCCTCTTGTATTGAGCAGTGGTGCCCTGGGGAAGAGGCACTGGCTATCTACTCTATCTTTTCCTCTTAATATCTTGTATACCTCTATCATGTCTCCTCTCATCCTCCTTCTCTCCAAAGAGTAAAGCCCTAGCTCCCTTAATCTCTGATCATAATACATACTCTGTAAACCAGGCAGCACCCTGATAAATCTCCTCTGCACCCTTTCCAATACTTCCACATCCTGGCGACCAAAACTGGACACAGTACTCCAAATGTGGCCTAACCAGAGTTTTACAGAGCTGCATCATTACCTCGCGACTCTTAAACTCTATCCCTCGACTTATGAAAGCTAACACCCCATATGCTTTCTTAACTACCCTATCTACCTGTGAGGCAACTTTCAGGGATCTGTGGACATGTACCCCCAGATCCCTCTGCTCCTCCACACTACCAAGTATCCTGCCATTTACTTTGTACTCTGCCTTGGAATTTGTCCTTCCAAAGTGTACCACCTCACACTTCTCCGGGTTGAACTCCATCTGCCACTTCTCAGCCCACTTCTGCAACCTATCAATGTCTCTCTGCAATCTTCGGCAATGCTCTACACTATCTACAACACCACCAACCTTTGGTCCCAGAACCGATCCTTGTGGGACACCACTAGTCACAATCCTCTAATCTGATTGTACTCCCTCCACTACGACTCTCTGCCTTCTGCAGGCAAGCCAATTCTGAATCCACCTGGCCAAACTTCCCTGGATCCCATGCCTTCTGACTTTCTGAATAAGCCTATCGTGTGGAACCTTGTCAAATGCCTTACTAAAATCCATGTAGATCACATCCACTGCACTACCCTCATCTATATGCCTGGTCACCTCCTCAAAGAACTCTATCAGGCTTGTTAGACATGATCTACTCTTCACAAAGCCATGTTGACTGTCCTTTATCAGACCATGATTCTCTAAATGCCCATAGATCCTATCTCTAAGAATCTTTTCCTCCACAGATGTCAGGCTCACTGGTCTATAATAACCCAGACTATCCCTAGTACCTTTTTTGGTAAAAGGGGAAGGTACAGGGAGGAAGTGGGAAGCAACAGAGACATTCAGTAATGATCAATAATCTAATTGTTTGGAACAAATAACCTTGCCTGGTGTCTCAGAGCTGGGAGTGCCTGCACCCACGCCAGTCCCTGCATCCGACACTCCTCTGCCACCTCTCCAACATCCCTCCCACAATGCTCCACCCTCGCCATTCCCAACATCCTTTGCTCCTGCCAGATTTACAAGCTCGCTCTCCACCCCGCATTGACAAATACGGTTGCTGCAACAAACGAGGCGAACCCAAGCGCAGGACACAGGCATGGAGGTTGTGTTTGGATGTAGACGCGGGCATGAGCATTGAACGGCAAACAGGAGAGAGTGCAGGGAGGCAGGAGACAGGCAGAGCTGATCTTGACAAGGAGCGTAGAAAGGGAAGTGGCAGACAAAACTTTTCTTAGCACGGAGAGACGGAGTTACACAGGTAAATCTCGGTGCTGAGGTAAAACTTAAAAGACTTATCTTGACACGAAGAGACTGAGCTTCACAGGTAATTTCGATACTGAAGCAAAACTTAGAACACACAGTCCTAAGTGGCCGGGAAACATTAATTACCACACAGGCAAAACCATCGATCTGGCAACAAGTGGTTGCAAAGCCAGGGTTCTTATGCTGCAGGTCTTGATGAAAACCAGGTGTGTCGCCATCAAAGGAAATTAGGAGAAAATAGGGAATTAACGGTTGGGACCGTGACAACAGTACTGCGTAAAAGTCTTGGGCACCCTAGATACATGTGCCTAAGACTTCTGCATTGTACTGAACATGATGTAATACAAGAGAATAGCAGAATATAGTTTTACATTTGCAGTTACAGAGCAAGTGCTATGCAGTTAGACAGTAAGGTACAAGGGTCACATCAATGTAGATTACGAGCACTGTTTCCTTAAGCTGCGCAGTTATGCAGCCACGCAGTAACTGAAATGTTCCTGCGTGTATAGTCTTTGCTGCTGCACAGCTGGAATTTTCTCTTGTTTATTGTTTTATTAAAGTGCCACACAATTTTCAGGCCATGTTTTAAAAACAAATAAATAAATAAATTCCTGCTCAGAGCAAGAGTTGGTCATCGCAGCTGAGAAAAATTATTAGAGGGAATGTTGATGTTGAGGTCAGGAATTCATCTTCAATGTACAAGAGGTCCATTCAAGAGTCTTATAACAGTGGGATAGAAGCTGTTCTTGAGCCCAATGATTCATGCTTTCAAGTTTTTGTATCTTCTCTCCCGTGGTGGGAGAAGTCTTTGATTATGCTGGCTGCTTTACCAAGGCTGCGAGAAGTATCAATATAGCCCATGGATGGGAAGCTAGTTTTCATGATGGACTGAGCTGCAGTTTCACCTGTCTTGGGGAGGTTGTACAATTGAGAGACCAAGCTATAATGCATATGCATCTGGGAAGATGAGGGTCAATGGGGACATGCCTAATTTCCTGAGCCTTCTGAAAAAGTACAGTAGATGCCTTTGTGTGCTTTCTTGTCCATAATGTCTGCAGGGTAGTCCCAGGAAAACTAATGATGATGTTTGCACCAAGAAACTTAAAACTCTCAACCTCAACACAGTTGATGTAGACAGGAGCACATGGACAGCCATGTTCCAGAAGTCAGTGACCAACTCTTTCATTTTGCTGGCATTGAGAGAAAGGTTGTGGTCATGATATTGTGTGACTAGGTTGTCTATCTCCTTCCTGTGCTTCGACTCATCATAACTTATAACCATATAACCATAAAACAATTACAGCACAGAAACAGGCCATCTCGGCCCTTCTAGTCCGTGCTGAACTCTTACTCTCACCTAGTCCCACCGACCTGCACTCAGCCCATAACCATCCATTCCTTTCCTGTCCGTATAGCTATCCAATTTAACCTTAAATGACAACATCAAACCTGCCTCAACCACTTCTGCTGGAAGTTCATTCCACACAGCTACCACTCTCTGAGTAAAGAAGTTCCCCCTCATGTTACCCCTAAACCTTTGCCCTTTAACTCTCACTCATGTCCACTTGTTTGAATCTCCCCCACTCTCAATGGAAAAAGCCTATCCACGTCAACTCTATCTATCCCCCTCATAATTTTAAATACCTCTATCAACTCCCCCCTCAACCTTCTATGCTCCAAATAATAAAGACCTAACTTGTTCAACCTTTCCCTGTAACTTAGGAGATGAAACCCAGGTAGCATTCTAGTAAATCTTCTCTGTACTCTCTCAATTTTATTGACATCTTTCCTATAATTCGGTGACCAGAACTGTACAGAATACTCCAGATTTGGCCTTAACAATGCCTTGTACAATTTCAACATTACATCCCAACTCCTATACTCAATGCTGTGATTTATAAAGGCCAGCATACCAAAAGCTTTCTTCACCATCCTATCCACATGAGATTCCACCTTCAGGGAACTATGCACCATTATTCCCAGATCCCTCTGTTCTACTGCATCCTTCAATGCCCTACCATTTACCATGTATGTCCTATTTTGATTAGTCCTACCAAAATGTAGCACCTCACATTTATCAGCATTAAACTCCATCTGCCATCTTTCAGCCCACTCTTCTAACTGGGCTAAATCTCTCTGCAAGCTTTGAAAACCTACATTATTATCCGCAACTCCACCTATCTTAGCATCATCTGCATACTTACTAATCCAATTTACCACCCAACATCCAGATCATTAATATATATGACAGACAACATTGGACCCAGTACAGATCCCTGAGGCACACCACTAGTAACCGGCCTCCAATCTGACAAGCAGTTATCCACCACTACTCTCTGGCGTCTCCCATCCAGCCACTGCTGAATCCATTCTACTACTTCAATATTAATACCTAACGTTTGAACCTTCCTAACTAACCCTCCGCGTGGAACCTTGTCAAAGGCCTTACTGAAGTCCACATAGACCACATCCACCGCATTATCCTCGTCAACTTTCCGAGTAACCTCTTCAAAAAATTCAAAAAGGTTTGTCAAACATGACTTTCCACGCACAAATCCATGTTGACTGTTCTTAATCAGACCCTGTCCATCCAGATAATTATATATACCATCTCTAAGAATACTTTCCATCAATTTACCCACCACTGATGTCAAACTCACAGGCCGATAATTGCTAGGTTTACTCTTAGAACCCTTTTAAAACAATGGAACAACATGAGCAATACGCCAATCCTCCGGCACCATCCCCGTTTCTAATGACATTTGAAATATTTCTGTCAGAGCCCCTGCTATTTCCACACTAACTTCCCTCAGGGTCCTAGGGAATATCCTGTCAGGACCCGGAGACTTATCCACTTCTATATTTCTTAAAAGTGCCAGTACTTCCTCTTCTTTATCATCATAGTTTCCATAACTACTCTACTTGTTTCCCTTACCTTACACAATTCAATATCCTTCTCCTTAGTGAATATCGAAGAAAAGAAATTGTTCAAAATCTCGCCCATTTCTTTTGGCTCCGCACATAGCCGTCCACTCTGACTCTCTAAGGGACCAATTTTATCCCTCACTATCCTTTTGCTATTAATATAACTGTAGAAACCCTTTGTATTTATTTTCACTTTACTTGCCAAAGCAACCTCATATCTTCTTAGTCCTGACGAAGGGTCTCGGCCTGAAACGTCGACTGCACCTCTTCCTACAGATGCTGCTTGGCCTGCTGCGTTCACCAGCAACTTTGATGTGTGTTGCTCATATCTTCTTTTAGCTTTTCTAATTTCTTTCTTAAGATTCTTGTTACATTCTTTATATTCCTCGAGCACCTCATTTACTGCAAGCTGCCTATATTTCTTATAGATCTCTCTCTTTTTCCAAACCAAGTTTCCAATATCCCTTGAAAACTATGGCTCTCTCAAACTTCTAACCTTTCCTTTCAACCTAAAAGGAACATAAAGATTCTGTACCCTCAAAATTTCACCTTTAAATGACCTCCATTTTTCTATTACATCCTTCCCATAAAACAAATTGTCCCAATCCACTCCTTCTAAATCCTTTTGCATCTCCTCAAAGTTAGCCTTTCTCCAATCAAAAACCTCAGCCCTGGGTCCACTCCTATCCTTCTCCATAATTGTATTGAAACTAATGGCATTGTGATCATTGAACCTGAAGTGCTCCCCAACACACACCTCTGTCACCTGACCTATCTCATTCCCTAACAGGAGATCCAACACTGCCCCTTCTCTAGTTGGTATCTCTTATGTATTGCTGCAAAAAACCTATCTTGCACTCATTTTACAAACTCCAAACCATCCAGTCCTTTTACAGAATGGGTTTTCCAGTCTATGTGTGGAAAATTAAAATCTCCCACAATCACAACCTTGTGCTTACTACAAATATCTGTTATCTCCTTACAAATTTGCTCCTCCAATTCTCGTTCCCCATTATGTGGTCTATAATACACCCCTATAAGCGTTACTACACCTTTCCCATTCCTCAATTCCAGCCAAATAGCCTCCCTAGATGAGTCCTCTACTCTATCCTGCCAAAGCACTGCTGTAATATTTTCTCCAACAAGCAATGCAACACCTCCCCCTCTTGCCACTCCAGTTCTATCGCACCTGAAGCAACAAAACCCAGGAATATTTAGTTGCCAATCACACCCCTCCTGCAACCATGTTTCACTAATAGCTACAACATCATATTTCCAGGTATCAATCCATGCTCTAAGCTCATCCACCTTTCTTGCAATGCTTCTAGCATTAAAATAGATGCATTTAAGAAACTCTTCACCTCTTACTCTCTGTTTATCCCTAATGGTGCAATCAATGTTATCTTTTTCTTCCTTCTCCTCTACATCTTCGGTCTGAGTGCTCCCATTCTCTGTCCCCTGCCTATCCTCCCTCTCACACTGTCTACTAGCTTTCTCTATTTGTGAACTAACCTCCTCTCTCCTAGTCTCTTCAATTTGATTCCCACCCCCCAAACATCCTAGTCTAAAGTCTCTTCAGGATCTCCACGCCAGGATATTGGTCCCTCTAGGATTCAAGTGTAACCCGTCCTTTTTGTACAGGTCACAGCTGCGCCAAAATAGGTCCCAGTGATCCAGAAACTTGAATCCCTGCCCCCTGCTCCAATCCCTCAGCCACACATTTATCCTCCACCTCATTCCATTCCTACTCTCACTGTCGCGTGGCACAGGCAGTAATCCCCAGGTCACTACCTTTGCGGTCCTTCTTCTCAACTCCCTTCCTAACTCCCTATATTCTCCTTTCAGGACCTCTTCCCTTTTCCTACTTATGTCATTGGTACCTATATATACCATGACCTCTGGCTCCTCACCCTCCCACTTCAGGATATCTTGCACGCGATCAGAAACATCCCAGACTCCGGCACCAGGGAGGCAAGCCACCATCCAGTTCTCCTGACTGCATCCACAGAATCGCCTATCTGACCCCCTAACTATCGAGTCCCCTAGTACTACGGCCCTCCTCTTCCTTTCCCTACCCTTCTGATCTACAGGGCCGGACTCTCTGCCGGAGGCACGGCCACAGTTGCTTCACCCAGATAAGCTGTCCCCCCGAACAGTACTCAAGCAGGAGTACTTATTGTCAAGGGGCACAGCCACTGGGGTATTATCTAGTACCTGACACTTCCCCTTCCCCCTCCCAACCGTGATCCACTTGTCTGCTTCCCGTGGCCCCGGTGTGACCACCTGCCTGTAACTCCTCTATCAACTCCTCACTCTCCCTGACCAGACGAAGGTCATCGAGCTGCAGCTCCAGTTCCCTAACACGGTCCCTTAGGAGCTGCAGCTCGGCGCACCTGGTGCAGATGTGGACGTCCAGGAGGCTAGGAGACTCCAGGACCTCCCACATCTGACATTGAGAACAACAAGCTGCCCTCACACTCATACTTCCCCTTTTCCTCAAGTAAATAGAATAATTGAAAATCAAACCTACTTTGCCTCACCCGTTTCTGCCTAAGTCCATTGAGCCAAAGCCCTTAAGCCTTCACTCTGCTCCTGGCTCACTCTGCTGCCCACAAAACGATGCTGCCCGCTGTATAAGGCTGTGTTCCTTTTAAATCTTCTGCGCTTCACTGCCCGACATCACACGCCTGCGCAGTCCCGTCTCTCTTAACTCCGATGATAAGAAGAAAAATTCAAAATGGCTCCCGCTGCACTCCCGCTCCGATTCTCAGACTTCCTTCTCCAAATTAAACCCGAATTTGATCTTCTACAATTCTGTGAACGTGTATATTCATTTATTATCAAAGAATGTATAAATTATACAACCTTGAGATTTGCAGGGTCACAGGTAGCCACAAAGCTACTTCACTGTTTCAATAATAATTTAACACAATTTACCTCAGAAAAGGTATTTTTAGTAATTTTTTTTTAGATGGAGATAGATGGAGTTCAAGTAGAATGATCGTGCAGTCATGAATTGGCAATAATAATTACAGATTTGTTGGGAGCCAGCGGCAGAGGTTTTACTGCCTATCCCTATTGGCTATCATCAATTGGTCATGAGGTCAATGGATCCATTTGTCCAAGGAGGTGCTTAGTTCCAGTCCAGGTGTTTCAAGATGAATTTGTTTACAGTTCTGGCAATGAAGGTGAAGCTGTAGTCAATAAATAGAACCTGACATAGGCAGATTTTCTGTCTATATTCTTGAAAGGTGAGTATAGGGCCAGGAAGATGGCATCTGGCATAGATCTATTTTGACAGTGAGTCAAGGCTGTCTGCTAGGCTGGAGTTGATGTACCAGCCTGTCAAAGCACTTCATGATGGTGGATGTCAGAGCCACTGGACCATAGTTATTAAGACGCTTTAATTTTCTTTGGCATAGGAATGAAAGTGGTCCTCTTAAAACTGGTGGGAAACTCGGAGTGAAGTAAAGAATGGTTACTAATCTGTGCAGGATCTAATTAGAAATGATTAGTGCTGTTTGGCTCAGGAACCTAGCAGCTGAAAAGAAGTTGTTGTTCTTGAGCTTGGTGTTGTGGAACTTCAGGCTTCTCTACTTCCTGCTTGATGGTCTTTGTGAGAAGATGGCATGGCCTGGATGGTAGGAATCTTTGTTGATAGATGTTGCCTTCTCGAAGCAGCACCTTTGTTGGGAATAATGTGCCCATTATGAACTGAGCTGAATGCAGTATCTCTACAGGTTCTTAAATTCCTGTGAAATCAAATTACCAGGTGCAACCAGCCGGGTTACTTTTAACAGTACATCTGTCCATCGGAGTATTCAGTGACATGGTGAACCTCCTTAGCCTGGTGCACCTTCCTTGTGATTGCTTCGATGTGCAGATTATCTGAGATATTAACATGCAGGGATTTATAGCTACTGGGGCTCTCTCCAATGCCAATCGCTGAATGTAAACTAGCACATGTTTACTCTACTTCCCTTTCCCAAGGTCAACAATCAGCTCTTTAATTTTCCTTGCGTTCCACAAATATTTGTCATGGCACCACTCATCCCAGTGTCCTACCTCGCTCCTGTACACTGATGCAAGAATGACTCTCTCTCATTGAGCAGCCTCAGGTCTGAACTCCAATGCTTCCTCCATGGAGTCTCTGAAGACATCTGTGTCACTGCTCTTTCTGATTGAAGTTATTAAAATCTAGATTTTGCTAACTAAATAGTCAAAATTTTATTCCAAGCTGTACATTTACTTCCTGAGCCATGGGACAGTCTTATTCGCAGTCATTAATTTGAAAAATGACAAAATGACTTGCAAGTGATGATTCAAAAGAATAATCATGTTGATAGGTGTCCCATTCCATAGTGAAATCCTGCTTCTGTGTCATTTATGTTTCTATTTCAATGTCCTTCTTGTGCACTAACATGGCACTGAATCTTTAACTTGCCAATAATGCCTCCTTAAAGAGAGCCACGTTTTAAAAATTCTTTCTATTTCTTCCTTTTATCTACGGCCCAATGGAAGCAAATGATGTACAAGACTAGTAATTTGTTCCATGAAAAATCAATCTCTGACAGTTAATGTTAAATGAATTAATTTGTTGTCAAATGTGCTCGGTCAATTCGGAGTAACTGCCCAAGTCAGTCACATTAACAAATCCTTTAATCTTGACTGGACCACTGAGTAGGAAATCACCAAACCTACTAATTTGATTTGACGTATGTAGTTGAATCAGATTTGATTATTTTAATTAGTGTCCATTCAAGCCACATTTTCTCCTTTTATAACTTTTCTTTTCCATTGATATTTAGTGAGTTTTGTAAATGCAGGGTATAGTCCTGCATCATGATATTTAACCCTGTTTCCTCAATGCATTGATATTTAAATTAATATGACGTAATTTTATCACTGCCTTTCTCAATATCTTAAACTCAATTTTTATCCATTCCTCCCATTTATACAGTTGAATAAAAAGTCCATCTGTTTAGCTGTACGACTATAACACACAAAAAAATGACATTCGTAACAATCCAAACATGTTCCTGTAACCATTGATCTTGAGTTGTATGGGAAAAACATACAGTACTGTGCAAAAGTCTTAGGCACATACATATAGCTAGGGTGGCGAAGATATTTGCACAGTACTGCAATCATTTTATATATTTCATTGTATAGCTGCTGCCAAAAAAAGGATTTCATGAAATATGTGAGTGAAGATAAACCTGACTGTGATATGGGTCTCTATTGTGGACTTAAAGTGGGAAGGGGGAAGGAGGAGGGAAGTCATGGTTGGGAAAAGAAGAAGGTGAAGGGAAAGGAGCACCAAACACCAGCGGGACATTCCGTAAAGATCAATAAACCAATTGTTTGGGATCAAATGACCTTGCCTGGTGTATCGGGCTGCATGATTCTGCATCTGTGCCATCCCCCCACCCCCCAACCCTAGCACACCTTCTGTGCCACCTGTCTCACACCGCTCCCACGGCACACCACACTCAGCATTCCTAACATCCTTTGCTCCCGCTGGATTTATAAAGTCGCTGTCCACTCCATGTTGACAAATACAGTACTGAGGTCTATTTAAAGGACTTAAGACCACATGGAATTTAGTAATAAGATAACAGAAGTTATGAACTGATTAAGTGGTTAAAAAATGAACTGTAATAGAAAGTATAATATATATTTGATTGGCCAGTGTAATTTCCTGACAGATGATAAACTCCAGAAGAAAATAATGAAAAACATGGAATCTGCTCATTGACACAACATCCATCGCTTGTACAGCTGAAGAAGCTGAGTTTCACTGTCCCTTTGGAGAAAGATAAAGCATCAATGGTGGAGGCAACACTTCACCTGTGAGTCGGCTGGGGTGATATACTGCGTCCGGTGCTCCCGATGTAGCGAGACCTGACGCAGACTGGGAGATCGTTTTGCTGAACACCTACGCTCTGTCCGCCAGAGAAAGCAGGATCTCCCAGTGGCCACACATTTTAATTCCACATCCCATTCCCATTCTGACATGTCTATCCACGGCCTCCTCTACTGTAAAGATGAAGCCACATTCAGGTTGGAGGAACAACACCTTATATTCCGTCTGGGTAGCCTCCAACCTGATGGCATGAACATCGACTTCTCTAACTTCAGCTATGCCCCACCTCCCCCTCGTACCCCATCCATTATTTATTTATTTATATACACACATTCTTTTTCTCTGTCTCCCTTTTCTCCCTCTGTCCCTCTCACTATACCGCTTGCCCATCCTCTGGGTTTTTCCCCCCCTCTCCCTTTTCTTTCTCCCTAGGCCTCCTGTCCCATGATCCTCTCATATCCCTTTTGCCAATCACCTGTCCAGCTTTTGGCTCCATCCCTCCCCCTCCTGTCTTCTCCTATCATTTTGGATTTCCCCCTCCCCCTCCCACTTTCAAATCTCTTACTAGATCTTCTTTTAGTTAGTCCTGACGAAGGGTCTTGGCCGGAAACGTCAACTGTACCTCTTCCTAGAGATGCTGCCTGAGCTGCTGCGTTCACCAGCAACTTTTATGTGTTTTGCTTTTAGCAAATAGTCAGTTTGTGCATTTGTACCACTGACCTTTGTAATTGACTTAGGGATTGAAAAGTAACAGGTGCAGAAGCAATTTTGCTTTAGCTATTGGATATATTTCAAATAAAAGTTAGGATTAGGGGCCAATGAGATAAATGAAAATGTACTTAAGAAGGAACGTGAAGTTGTACGGATTAAACAAACAGTGGAGGTTTTTATATATTAGCAAGCTAAAGCAGATTGGCAATATAATTAAAAGCTTAAGATTTGAACTCCTCCACTGATTGCTTGCTATACTGCTCCCAGCAGAAAATCTGAATTCTAAGATGCATCAAATAACATTGCTGTCACTGAAGGCCTAAGGAAAACCCAGTGACATGCATTTCACCCCTGTTTCTGAGGCAGTCCCACCCCTAACATTCACTTGGATATTGTTCCCTGGCCTGCTGTTGTGCATGATACAACAATTAACAATTTTCAAATCACAAACAATGACAAATCTGGATCTTAGGAATGAATCTGTGACTAGTAAATATTTTTACCAGTACAGAAAGGCCCATGGCAGCAAGGAACACAGAATTAGTGATCTCATGTCAAAGTTATTTTTCTTTAAACCTTTATGAGTGTTCCCTAACTTACTGGAGGTTAATACTGTTTCCCCTTTATTGCAGATTTCCTTCATCTGCAGCAATTTGCTTCTTTTCCTCATCATCGGCTAGTCCGATACATATCTACCACACCAACCCTTATTTGCATCGTACCTTCAATTTAATAGGCAATTCAAAGAGGCACTGTTGAATCACAATTGGTGTTGAACTCTGCATCAAGATAGTAGGGCTGAAAGCAAACAGCATGGCTAGAAAGGTGGATTTCACAAACATGTTAAAGAGAGAGGGATTGAAAGTAGTGTCACAGGTAGATAGGATTGCAAAGTGAGCTTTTGCATAGGATTTTAAAATGAGTTTTTGGTACATTGGCTTTTATGAATCAGTGCACTGAGCATAGGAGTTGAGATGTTATATTGGTGAGTCCAAATTTGGAGTATTGTGTGCAGCTTTGATCACCTACCTATAGGAAAGATTTCAATATGATTGGAAAAAGTACAGAAGAAATTTACAGGGATATTGCCAGGACTTGAGTACCTGAATAATAGGGAAAGGTTAAATAGGTTAGGATTTAATTACCTAGAGCATTGAAGAATGAGGGGAGATTTGATGAGGTATGCAGAGTTACTAAGGGCATAGATAGGGTAAATGCAAGTAGAACATTTTCCTCAGTTTGGGTGAGACTAGAGCTAAAGGTGAAGGGTAAAATATTTAAGGAAATCATGAGGGAAAACTTCTTTACACAGAGGGTGTCACGAATGTGGAACAGCCTGCCAGTGGAAGTGGTGAATGTGGGTTCAAATGAAACAACTACGAGAAGTTTAGATAAGTACATGGATGGGTGAGTTTGAAAGGCTATGGTCCAGGTGCAGGTGGATGAGACTAGGCTGAATAACAGTTCAATATGGACTAGATGAGGTGAAGGGCCTGTTTCTGTGCTGTAGTGCTCCATGACTCTAATTGTGCAAACGGCAGAACACTGTTGTCATCCATCACATCCCGGGAGTTCAATTAAATTGTTAAATTTAACAAAGGGCTTATACTGTGCTGTAATGTCCTTTATTCCAAATTAACTTAACAGGAACAGTTGTCCAGGAACTTCAGTTGATCAACAGGCAGCAGGAAGTGAAATACAAAGTTCTGTCTGGTAAGGAAAACTTTGTTTTGCATTCACTCCACACAGAGCAAAGCATTGCACAGTGCACTGAGGTAAAACGATAACAGAATGTGGAATAAAGTGCTATATGCATAGCTACAGATCACTCTTGAATTTATGTATTTTAATCTTTTTGCTGCCTCATTTTAAATATTGTTTGCAAGTTGTAGTTAGTTTTTTCCAATATAACTGGACATCACTAGATTATAATTTTTCTCCCATTAGCACGTGATACATGTGAGGTCAGAAATCTGGTATCGTGGGTTATAAACCACTTTAGACAAGATCACTGCTGTTAAAAAAAGTGAAGTTTAGCGGGCATTCAAATAAGAATAGAAAAATGCATATAAATGTGTGTTTGGGAGACTGGATGGATGGATTTGCTTTCTACTATGTGGCTGCAAGCATCTTCTACTTATGAACGTGTTTTGTGGCTGCATTTCTGACTTGTGAACTGGTTGGATTATGCACAGTTCACAGGATGAAACCTGGCTCTACCTGCACTAGTCTAATACCTTGCTTCAGAATTGTTGGCTTCACTTCACTATAAGCAGATACTACTCTCCAACGCTGTTGAAAAACAGATCTGAACAGGATGTCACTTTATTTTAAATGGGCTCAGATCTAATAAAAAACTAAATTTAATTGACATAGAATTACACTATTGATTATCTCCAAGTTAATCAGAGTAGACTAACGATAAATGACTGTCTTATTAATGCATCATTTCTCCATTGATCTTTGAAGGCAAGTGTGATCAATGCCCAAGCCCAATATTCTGATTGTTTGCTGTTGATTCCATTCCCTGAAGATCACCTTAACTTCTTTGAAATTGACCTTCTTTCTCTTTGGCAAATTCATCTGAACGTAGAGAACAGATAAAGGGGAAAGAGATCCTTAGCTTTCTTTAAAATTTGCTTTGTTACACCCATCAGCACCAGATACAGATGTACGTCTCTGGCCTGGGTCAGCTATCTTGATGAACATCACTGCTTCATTTTCACCTTCTACCAAGGTCCAAAAGTCAGGGCCACACTTCTTGAAGTGGATTCCACAAGGTGTGAGGAAATTCAAATATTTCTCTCCTGCTCCATATATCCAGGGTACTTGTCACATTTGGAATGTTGTCAATGCTTCTTTTGTGTTGTGATTGAACTTTCAAGCATTTTATGTGGAACCTTATCAAAGCCTACTGGAAATCAATGTACATCATATGTTCTTCATTATCCTCATTGGCTCTAACTATTATCTCATGAAAAAGCTCTACCAAATAGGTAATACCTACAAAATGCTGGAAGAACTCAGCAGACCAGGCAGCATCTACGGGAAAGAGTACAGCTGAGGTTTCGGGCCGAAACCCTTCAAAGTCCTGCTGAAGTAGTTCAGCCCGAAATGTCAACTGTACTCATTTCCATAGATGCTGCCTGTCCTACAGAGTTCCTCCAGGATTTTGTGTGTGTTGCTTGGATTTCCAGCATCTTCAGATTTTCTCTTGTTTGTTATCAAGTAGGTAAAGCACAATTTGCCTTGAACACATCTACACAGATTTGCTTTAATTAATCCATTTTCCTTTTGTATAAGGATGTAATGCTTGCTGCTGTCCATTCCTAGGCATTACTCTTGTTTCTAAAGAGCATAATCAGCAAAGGAACTATTCTCCCTATAGGGATAAGCCAATATTGTTGAGTTAAAAAAATTTGTAAGTAAAGAATTAGAAGCTGAGGAAGGCAAAGTGTCCTGGCAGAAGTGAGAAAACGAAAGCAAATAACAAGCCACTGGGGGAGCTCAGGGGATCAGGCAGTGCCTGTGGAAGGAAATGGACAGTCGATATTTCAGGTCAAGATCTTCCATGTATTGTTCTTTGGAGTCCATCAACTGAATTCTTTTGTGTATCCAAGGGAAAGTAAGAAATGTCCTTTGGGAAATCATTTAGGATAGTATCAGAAAAGTGTGGGCACGTGGCCAAGTGGTTAAGGCATTGGACTGGCAACCTGAAGGTCATGAATTCGAGCCCCAGCCAAGGCAACGTGTTGTGTCCTTGAGCAAGGCACTTAATCACACATTGCTCTGCGACGACACTGGTGCCAAGCTGTATGGGTCCTAATGCCATTCCCTTGGACAACATTGGTGTCGTGGAGAGGGGAGACTTGCAGCATGGGCAACTGCTGGTCTTCCATACAACCTTGCCCAGCCCTGCGCCCTGGAGAGTGAAGACTTTCCAGGCGCAGATCCATGGTCTCCCAAGACTAACAGGTGCCTAGTGTCAGAAAAAGGGTGTGGGGTTCATGATGCATGATTATTTGTTTCTATCCTTTGAGTGAACTGAAGTATTGATCAACTGAAGTTCCTGGTCAATGCTCACTGTACCTGTTATTAATTTAGAACATAGGACATTACAGCACAATACAGAACCTTTGGTCCACAATGATGTGCTGACCTTTTAACCAACTCTAAAATCTATCTTAATGTACAGTCTGTTGAGGGGAGATCGTTTTCATGAATGCCCAGCACAAGCTGAAGTGAGTCAGCAGGAATGGAGCCAGACTGCCCCTTCTGAAATCTCATGGACTGTAGTCACAAGAACTACCGGGACTGAGCATAACAGCAAATGTGACTTGGTGAAATAGGCGTGACCCATTACAGGAGAGAAGATGGCCTCTGCTTTTCAAATGCAACATTGGAAATCTTAGTAGAAGAGATGAAAGTGGGAAAAATGCTATCTATTATCCTGGAATACATTATGAAGGAAAGAATAAAAAATAAAAGCTAGGTAGGCCACTCAGCCAAGCAGCTAGTTTAATTCTGATCTGATCTTTGTCTTCAACTTCACCTTCCTGCATCACTTACGGCCCAATAAACTATCGATCTGAATCTTGAATATACTCTGAAATTCAGCATACCCTGTTCTGCAGGGTAGAGAATTCCACAGATTCTGAACTTTCTGAAAGAAAACATTCCACCATTGCGAAAATTTTGAAGGAAGATGGAGAGAACAAGGAGTGCCCTAAGACAAGCTCTCGAGCTGGATGCAATGCCTCTAAGAGTTCAATAACCATACATGAATTGCCAAAATTTCATCTTGGATCCTACCAATAATGCTTAAAGCACTTCATTTCTCTCAGATGCCTTCCAATCACTCTATTGATCAGAATTCATGCACAAATCCAACTTGCATATTTGGTGGCCCCTTTATTAGGAACATTATGCACCTGTTTGTTAATGCAAGCATCTAATCAGCCAATTATGTGGCAGTAACTCAATTCATAAAAGCATGCACGCATGGACAAGAGGTTCAGGATATCAGAATAGTGAAAAATGCGATCGAAGTGACTTTGACTGTGGAATGATTGTTGGTGTTAGACAGGGTGGTTTGCGTTTCTCAGAAACCTCTCCTGGGATTTTCACATGCAGACAGGAAGATGACAGTAACTCAAGTAGCAACAGTGGTGTGAAGATGAGCATCTCTGAACATACACAACATGTCGAACCTTGAAGTGGATAGGCCACGGTAGCAGAAGACCATCAACATACACTCACTGGCCATTTTACAAGGTACAGGAGGTATCTAAAAAGTGTCCACCTGGTGTCTGTATCACCATGGCACCAGGACTTTCTATACGACCATAAGATATTCGAGCAAATTAGGCCATTAAACTCATCGAGTCTGCTCTACCATTCCATTATGACTGACGCCCCTCAATTCTGAGGCTGTCCCCTTTGGTCCTAGACTCACCCACTATAGGAAGCATCCTCTCCATATCCACTCTATCTAGGTCACTCAGTATTTGATAGGTTTCAATGAAATTCCTCCCCTCATTCTTCTAAACTCTAGTGAGTACAGGCCCAGAACCATCAAATGTTCTTCATACGTTAACCATTTCATGGCTGGAATCATTCTTGTGAACATGCTCTGTATCCTCTCAAAAGTCAGCACATCTTTTCTTGGATAAGTGGCCCAAAACTGCTCACAATACTCTAAGTGTGGTCTGACTAATGCCTTATAAATCTCCTGGATCAGATCCTTGTTTTTTATATTCTAGTCCATTCAAAATGATTGCTAACATTGCATTTGCCTGCCTTACCTCTGACTGAACTTGCAAGTTGACCTTAATTGGCTGATTGCACAGCATACTCTGTGATTGTACATACATGCATCATGCACTAAACAGAACGAATATTGAGAGTTGTGATATCCAGACTGCAGGAGATGCACCATTCAATGTTCAAAATAAATTTACTACCAAAGTTCTTATATGTAGCTGCTTGCTAACTTGAAATTCATCTCCATGTAGGCATTTACTGAATAAATAGAATTTTGTGGAAAACTATACAAAGACTGAAAAACAACTGATGTTCGGAAGAAAACAATTTAATAAAAATAAAACCGCGTACATGACTTGTAAAGAGTTCTTAAAAGGGAGTGTTCAGGTCATAGAATCAATTCAGAGTGGTGGTGAGTGAAGTGACTCGTGCTGGTTCAGAAACATGATGGATGTAAGGTAATAACTCTTCCTGATGTTGGTGGTATGTAACCCAAGGCTTCTGAACCTACTGACTGATGGTAATAGTGAGAAGAGGATGAGACCTGGATGAGTGGGGATATTTAATGATGGATGCTGCTTTCTTGTGAAATGTGCTGAAAGTTGGGGAGGGCTTTGCCTATTGAATTTTGTTGACTATTCGCTGCTGAATTTTGTAGCTTTTTAAACCCAGTCAGTAAAACATCAGGGGCTGAATGGTCTGACCAATATGGTACTGTTCTCTGTTCCATGTTCTTGCTGAATCACAAAAAAAAAGTTTGAAACGTTGTCTCAGATCAGAAGATTTGGGCTATGTTATTGGACTAAACAGATCAGAATCGATGTGAGAAAAATGTTGAATTAAAGAAAGTTAATGTTGGTGGAAAATTGAACATGAATCTATGACAGCTGCATTGTAACCTATCTGTTTAGTTAAACCTGGCTTCTTGGTTCATTTTCTACTAAAGACCTGGGCGTGCTGTGTGAAACATTCATTCTGAAGTTTACAGGTCAAAATGCCAGAAACTACTAAATAGAAACAGGTTTTGAAGTGAAAATATTTCAAAGTACATTTAGCCGAGAGGGAGATTGAGGATATTAATACAGGAAAACATACTTTTACAAAGGCAAGTGCCACATTTATGAATGTCAACCTTTTAAAAAGTGGCATCATTTGATTATGCAAATATTGCACCTTTTATTAGCTAGGGACAGCTATTGGTCAAACCATTATTTCTATAGCTATTACTGTTAAATTACATGCTAGAAATTAGCTATTACAAATAAATTATTTGGGAATTTTTAACTTCTATTTATCCCTATTATATTTCCCATTTACAAAGACCATCTCCCATATCTAAAGGTTTATACAAAGACTGTACTCAAAATGAACCATCCAATAGCTAGTTTATTTTATGTAGACCAAACATATCAAAGACAAATTGGAATTGTATGCTAACCAATGATACTTTCTTTCTGTAGTGTTGTTGTTATGACACATAAAATGCAAACACTTGAAATTTTGAAATATTCTGCTCTTTCTTGAGGAGTGTGGTATATACTTTATAGGAATGTTCAGGTCTTCTGCCCATTGCTGCTCTAAAATTGGCATTGGGCAGTCACTAAGACCTCACTGGATTTAGTTGTGGAAATGCTGCCTTTGATTTGCTACATGGCAACTGAGACAGAGACTGTGAAGTCCCCACAGGGGGAAGTATACACTTATCGTACACGGAAGACGACGAAACCGGAAAGAAGCACGGAGTGCAGTCCTTGGTATAAAATTGCCTCATCTCTCATCCTAAGGGTCAGAAATAAGGCAATCAAAAAGAAGTCTTTAGTTTTGGTTGGGGTAAAATGAAAGACATTTGTGCTGGGGTGTGAATTCAATGGATGGGTTATTTGTTTTCCCAGGCAATGAATCTATTGTGCCTAGTATTCCCAAGAAGTTTCATAGTTTCATTTTAAATTTGACCCAGGTAAATGACACTTAACTGAAGGTTAACAGTGAGTGTGACAAGCAGCAAATCCACTGATCCTGAAAAAGGTATCTGATTTTAAACAAATGTTCTCACTTTCAAGTTCTATTAATTTTTAGTGGTCCCCATTACCTTTTTATAGCCATGAAGCCGTAGAGATAAAGAATGGAATCAGGCTCTATGACTCATCATGTTTGTGGTGACCTTCAAATAGCCAGTTTGAATCTAGTCCTACCTTAACCAATTTCATTCTTACTATATTCTCATCAATTCAAGTCAAAGGAAATTTATTATCAAAGACCATACAGAACTGTGCAAAGGTGTTGGCCACATATATATATAGCCAAGGTTACTTAGACTTTTGCACAGTACTGTATTTGTCAATGTGGTGTGGAGAGCAAGTTTGTAATTCTGGGGAGAGCAAAGGACGTTTGGATTTATTGATCATCACAGAATGTCTGTCTGCTGCTTCCCACTCCCTCCCTTCTCTCTTCCCCTTTTCCTAACCATGATTCCCTTTTCCCTGCCCCTTTCCCACTCTTCCACAGTGGAGATCTATAACAGAATCAGGTTTATGATCACCTCACATGTGTCATGAAATATGTTTCCTTTCTGTGGCAGCAGTACAGTGTAATACATAAAATCACTATGGTACTGTGCAAGAGACTTCGGCCCCCCTAACAATATGTACTGCAGATGTGCCTAAATCTTTTGCACCGTACTGTATCTCATCTATACACAGGATGCAATTTGCAATAATCAATTAATCAATCAAACTGGATGTTTTGGAACGTGGGAGGTACCTGCAGTCTCCATAGGAGATGTATGCAGTGAGTTGATGGAAACCTAACACAGGCAGCACCCAATGCCACGATTGAACATGGATCTCCAGTGCAGTTCCTCTCCCATATTAAACATAAATTGACAATAAGTTCCAGCAAATCCATCAGAATCAGGTTTATTCTTTTGTGAAATTTGTTAACTTAGCAGCTGCAGTATAATGCCAAACATGATAATATAGAAATTTTTAAAAAGTAAATCAATTACAGTGAATATATATATTTTCATTGAATAGATTAAAATAGTGCAAAAACAGAAATAATATATATTAAAAAAAGTGAAGTGGTGTTCATGGGTTCAATGTTCATTTAGGAATTGTATAGCAGAGGGGAAGGAGCTGTTCCTGAATCGTTCTGTAATTCCTTCCTGATGGTAACAATGAAAAGAGGGTGTGCCCTGGGTGATGGGGATCCTTAAAAATAGGCATCACTTTTTCAAGGCATGGCTCCTTGAAGATATCTTGGGTACTATGATGGCTAGTACCCAAGATGGAGCTGACTAATTTTACAACTTTCTGTAGCTTCCTTCAGTCCTGTACAGTAGCCACCCCACCCCACCCCCATACCAGACAGTGATGCAGCCTGTCAGAATGTGCATCGATAGAAGTTTTCAAGTGTTTTAGTTGACAAACCAAATATTTTCAAACTCCTAATGAAATATAGCTGCTGTTCTGCCTTTTTTTATAGACTCATTAATATGTTTGGACCAGGTTAGATCCTCAGAGATCCTGACACCCATAACTTGAAATTGCCCACGCTCTCCACTTCTGATCCCTCTATGAGGATTGGTCTATGTTCCCTCATCTTACCCTTTCTGAAGTCCACAATCAGCTCTTTCATCTTACTGACATTGAGTGCCAGGTTGTTGCTGTGACACCACCCCACTAGCAGGTATATCTCACTCCTGTATGCCCTCTCATCTCCATCTTCGATTCTCCCGACAATGGTTGTATCGTCAGCAAATTTATAGATGATATTTGAGCCACACGGTCATGGGTATATACAGAGTAGAGTAGTGGGCTAAGCACTCAGCCCTGTGGTGCGAGTCTGTTGAACGTCAGCGAGGAGGATATATTATCACCAATCAACACAGATTGTGGTCTTCCAGTTGGGAAGTCAAGGAACTAATTGTAGAGGGAAGTAAAAAGGCTCAGGATCTGTGACTTATATTAAATAAGAAAATGGCTTTTCATGTAATATGAAAATTATAGACTGTACCATTGTATAAGGAGAATATTTAACACAAGAATAGAAAAAGAAAGTTAGATGAAAGATGCTGGAACACCAACCAAGAATGGCTGCCAAATTAATGAGGTAAAGAAGAATTTTAAAGAATTTCTCAAAAGCTGAAATAAAATACCGGACAGTTAGAAATGAAAAGCTTTAAGGAAAATTAAACTGCTCAGACTCTTTGTCAGAAACAGGGAGCTGCACACACAGAAGCAAGGATTTAAGTCACTTGTTTGCCAGTCCATTTGGCTGGCAAGTATTGTAGAGCTAGAGGAAGGGGTCATGAGTAAGTGACGCAGGGAGTACAGACTGGAGATTTTTCTCTCTACTTATCTGGCATTATGACCTGATTTTCACCCACAATCCCTTTAAGCATCCCTTAATCCCTTTAATGGTCAAGTGAGGTGTCTGTCACCACTGTGAGTGTTTGTGTGCATGTGTGTTTGAGTGTAAGTGTGTGTTGTGCGTGTGTGGCTGGCAGGAGGTGGGCTTTCATAGTGACTGATGTGTCGGGTAGATACCCATCCAACATCCCAGCTGAAGGCTGACATAAATCTGCACTGCACATATGGCTGCTGAACTGGAGCGCTGGTAACTGATGAGACGGGACCTTCTGACTGGTGGTGTGATGTGAACAGATTAACCCCTGAACGACTGCTGGCAAATCCCTTCAGCTCTGTGACAACAAATATTTCGCAATCCTATGAGGAGTCACAGATAATGTGCGTTTGAAACATGGGGCTTGCAAAAGCGTGTGTAAATTCATTACTTTAATTGTAAAGAGCAGAGTGAGGTAAAAAATTATTAGAGCTCACACTGTCCACGTTCCTCAAGGAACTGAATGGTTGAGATTTTTCTTGCTGTTGGAAATCTCAATGTTACAGAGGCATTTTTATAATAAATTAATTTTTTTGGTGTAATCTTTGGGAAATATTCCAGTCATTGGTACTTCATAGTATGCCAATTTGAAAACTGAAAACAGCCTTTCTGTGACTGAGGCAAAGCTGTTTGGAAGAAATTGGGGTAAGAGTCAACATGATATGCCAAGAGGAAACAATTTCATGATACCTCACAGGTTGCAGTGTGTGCTGATATTTTTTTTCTTTTATTTTGTCAGTCACCCTTCAATCACCATATTACCAGGAGAAGGTCAGAGAAACTAATAGGCATGGTTTTATTTTATTTATTTATTATTTTATTTAGTGTTACAGTGCAGAACAGGCCTTTCTACCCTTTCAGCCATACTGCTCAGCGGTCCATCAATTTAACCCTAGCCTAATCCCAGGAAAATCTACAATGACCAACTAATCTACTAATCTTTGGACTGTGGGAGGAAACCCACCCACACATAGGAAAGAACGTACAAACTTCCTTACGGAGGACGCCAGAATTGATCTCCAAACTGATGCACCGAGCTGTAATAGAGTCACTAGCATATTGTTGTGCCTTTTCAATAGAAGGTGTCTTTTAAATCTCTGCATATCATGAGAATGGAGCTGGTTTCATGGGCCACCTAAGCATTTTTTTAAATCTGTTCCTGTTTTATTCTCATTTATCATTCGAGAAGCAGAATTAACATTAATTTCAAAACAGTTGTTTAATCTTGCAGTAGAACATCATTTTGTATAATGAAGACAACGTGGTAAAAAAATTACATTATTCCTCTAGTGAATAACTACAAGCAGATAATCTAAAGTTTCTGTACAAATTGGTTACTTAATTTCTTCTGTTACAGTGGAACGTGCACTTAATTTATTTTTGGGGAAAATGCTGCATTATATATTTTCTTTTCAATGCAAAGTTTAGCATTCCTCTGAAGAATGACATTTTTATCAATTGTATTAAGGTTAGCAGATCTCCATTTGGAAGCAACAACTCAAATGTTCTCAACTGCTTTCTATAGATTTCAACTCATGTTAACCTCCAAGATGACCACAACCTTGTCAGGCTTTAGAGGTATGTGTGCCAAAATGACCCAAAGAGCTATATTGGCTGGAGTCAGACCTTTATAGACAATAGACAATAGGTGCAGAAGTAGACCATTCGGCCCTTCGAGCCTGCACTGCCGTTCTGAGATCATGGCTGATCATCTACTATCAATACCAGGTTCCTGCCTTGTCCCCACAACCCTTGATTCCCCTATCCATAAGATACCTATCTAGCTCCTTCTTGAAAGCATCCAGAGAATTGGCCTCCACTGCCTTCTGAGGCAGCACGTTCCACACCTCCACAACTCTCTGGGAGAAGAAGTTCCTCCTCAACTCTGTCCTAAATGACCAACCCTTATTCTTAAAACATGCCCTCTGGTACTGGACTCTCCCAGCATCTGGAACATATTTCCTGCCTCTATCTTGTCCACTCCCTTAATAATCTTATAGGTCTCAATCAGATCCCCCCTCAAACTCCTTAATTCCAGCGTGTACAAGCCCAGTCTCTCTAACCTCTCTGCGTAAGTGGTTGGCTCTTGGTAGAGTCATCAATGCCAAACAGATCAAAGGTACAGGCCAGACCAAAAGTGGTCCACCAGTCCACCAGGTTCAGGGGTTCGGCTCAGGGCTAACAGCCCTGACTGGTAAAGCAAAATTGTTACAGAAGGAAGAATCCTTCTACATCTGAGTGTGATGGTATTCCTGAGTCTCCACCTGGGACTTGCATGACTGACGGTGAAAACTGAGCAAAAGCTACTGACATAATGAAGGAACCCCTCAACACCACCAGAGATGAATGACCTTCATTGCTGCCCTAAACGCCAGCAGCATAACAGCATTAACAACTCGTGTTAATGAAATTTACTTCAATATTCCAACATTGTCTTCATTATATTGTAGGTAATGTGATTACTTTTGACTTAATGTTTGGAAGAAAAATGTGACAAATGGCATCCTCACTAGAATGGAAGCATGTGCGCATCCTGGCACTTGCCAGTTACTAAATCATGATGTTTTTTTTTCACATAATTTGCTTACAATGTAAATTTTGCAGAAATATTTACCTTGTACTATCTTCACTTTGCAATGAAATACTTGCATCAAAACCCAGTGTTAAAAAAAATTGATGACTATCCAAAGAATTAGTCAAAGAACTGCTCATTTTTTCATGAGCGTTCTCGTCTCCAACTGAAATGATGTCATTTGTTTCTTTTAACCAAATCCCCTCTCTCCTGCAGATTACATGCCACACTGTCATGAACCTCTTGCCCAAACAATCAAGCTGAGAACTGACACAACACATTCCGGTTACAGCTGGTAGATTCAAGTGACAGGCAACCCTGTATCTACGTTAGCCCGAAACCATCAGATAAGAAGTCAATCCTGTACATGTTGGCTGCCACAATAATCTGAAGAGAAATGGCTGTGTCATCTGAAAGAATCCTTAGGTTCATTGCATTATTAAGTGATTCAATTTCCATTGTATCATCTGAGTGTCTAGACTGTCAGTATTTGGTATTTCCAGATGGCGTCAGATGCAGTAAACGTACAATGTTAATAGCTTGGATTTCAGATGAATTAGTAGACTAGCGTGTTGGCAAGGTTGATCATTTTCATGATTAATGCTCTTATTAAAGGTTTCAATGATGCCTTGAAAATTTGCTTGTTTCACATGGTTCAAAAGCTAAAATTTCTGCTTCAGGGCTTCTTCCTGATCTGATAGTTGTTTCTACAGCCCTGATTTTGTCAATCTGGCCCTCGTGCTCCTTACTCTGAACCTCTGTGCTCCGATGCTGATTAAGGCTTCCCTAATCATGGTCTGCTGTCTTCTGGCACTGGTTCCTGTCCTGGTACACACTGACTTACATTTTTTTTACTCAGCGATACTTACAGCAACCAAGCAAACAGAAATAAAATATATCTTTACAACTTATAGCACAGAGGAGATCTGTCAGCCCAGTGTGTCAATACTAGGTAAAAAGTTCAAAGTAAATTTATTATCAAAGTACATATGCAGTATTTCACCATATACAACCCTGGGATTGATCTTCTTGCAGGCATACTCAATAAATCCAATAACCATAATAGAACCAGTGAAAGACTGCACCAACATGGTGGACAACCAGTATGCAAAAGATAACAAACCTCAAATACAAGAAGAAAGAAAAAAAACAATGAATATTGAGAACATGAGATGAAGAGTCCTTGAAAATTAGACCATAGATTTGGGAACATTTCAGTGATGGAATAAGTGAAGTTGAGTGAAGTTATACCCTCTTCACTAAAGTGTACTATTTAGAATTTTCCTGCATGTCCATGAATTCCATAACCTTGTAAGCTGCTGCTTCTCAAATGACAATGTACTTTAAATATAGTGGATATTTTGACCTTTGCCATATTTCTGGAAGTGAGACACTATTCTTTGAATGGGAATAAAAAGCACTTCCTCAGCTCTCCTCTAATCTGCCAATAATTACTTAAAATCCATGTTCCCTCGTAACTGGCCTCTTTGATAAGAGAAATAATCCATTCTTTTCACCTTATTTAAGTTTCTCATAACTTCACACACTACAATTAAATCTCCTCTTGTTCTAAATATCACTGGAGCATCTAAGATTTCTTCACAAGCTACACCTGTTCAACCCTGGTAATATCCTTGCAAATCTTCTCCGTGAATTCTCTTGTGATTTTCTTTTCATTTTCAGCATGCACTATCTATTCTTATACAGTATTCCATGCCTCAAACAATAAACTTCCTCTTATAATCTTCAAATTCTTTGTCGCTGTATCATAATCTTCCAATTGCTTTATTTGACCTATGAAAATTCCCCAAATCTATTATCTAATACATTACTGCATTAAATTTTGTTGTTCCACTTGCTAGCCATTTCAGCAGCTGACGTCTTTTGTCATTTCTCAGAGAAAACATGTTTACTGGCCCTGCCACCATTTTTTCATGGTAATCTGTCTGATTTTGACTTAATATTTATTGAGTAAGTGCAAATCAAGCTTCTACTTATCGTCATCTTGTTTCTCCAAATAATATCTGATCTTTGAGCGAGAAACTTACCACGTCTCTCAGAAATATCGCTAGAAGTGCCTCTAATTGATAGAATTTCTTGGGAATTCAGTTTTCTTTCTATAAACACATGGTACAGTATATACAGTGTTGCCTTTGTTGCAGGAGGTCATAAAATTATAATGAGACACCTCAGCCCAAACTATCGACTGTTCATTTCACCCCATTCACTACTGCAAAGCTTCTTCTGGTGATGCCTACACTGAAGAAGTTTAAAACTTCTCTTTGACGGGAGTTTAGTGAAACTATCATTCACTGCTCCCCATCAATAATTTCTTTGGCCCTTCAACTTTTCGACCACATTTTGACTCAGACTCGCTATTACAGCCATATATCCTTTCTTGGAACGTGACCAATCAACTTTCCAGCTCTTAGCTTCATCCCTCCCCCTCCTGTCTTCTCCTATCATTTTGAATCTGACCCTCCCCCTCCCACTTTCAAATCTCTTACTAACTCTTCTTTCAGTTAGTCTCGACGAAGGGTCTCCGCCCAAAACGGCGACTGTGCCTCTTTCTATAGATGCTGCCTGGTCTGCTGCGTTCACCAGCAATTTCTATGTGTGTTGCTTGAAATTCCAGCATCTGCAGATTTACTCGTGTCTGCCCAACTTGCTGGGTTCCTCTAGTATTTTGTGTATGTTGCTCAAAACTTCCAGCATCAGTAGAATATCTTCCATCTCATACAACTGGCTCAATTTATTTTCTGGTATTTTTGTTTGAAGGAGTACTAGTGTACAATTTGTTTTATATTCACTCCTGTCTTGATAACATCACTGTCATGCTGACATTTTATAACCATATAACAATTACAGCATGGAAACAGGCTATTTCGGCCCTTCTAGTCCGTGCCGAACTCTTATTCTCACCTAGTCCCACCGACCTGCACTCAGCCCATAAACTTCCATTCTTTTCCTGTCCATATAGCTATCCAATTTAACTTTAAATGACAATCCCAGATTTGCTGTCCATCCCAGATTTTTCCAGGAAGACTTCGTGAGTTAGAACAGGGGAAGATGGCAGAATTTCTTCCCAAAGAATATTAGTGAAATAGCGGGAATGTATGTTTGTTTGTTTATCTATCTATCTATCTATCTATCTATCTATCTATCTATCTATCTATCTATCTATCTATCTATCTATCTATCATCTATCTATCTATCTATCTATCTATCTATCTATCTATCTATCTATCTATCTATCTATCTATCTATCTATCTATCTATCTATCTATCTATCTATCTATCTATCTATCTATCTAGCTACAGCACAGAATAGGCCCTTCCGGCCTTTAGAGCTG